>NC_047016.1:5911388-6260743 GCF_902652985.1 Pecten maximus
TCCTTTCAACTTCCTGGGGTACTTCTTTATATTGTTGAATTGCTTTCTTCTTCAAATCTTCCATTGATATTTTAGTTGGCTACAATAGGAAACATCGGGCTGCTCAGTGTTGCCGCAGTACATAAGAAAGTGAAATATATTATCGTCAAACCGAATTGCAGAATATCGATGATGCCTTTGATCTGGAGGTTTGTGAGATCTACCTCTAAATATTACGGTTCATTTCGATTGCTTTCTCGGCAGACATGTTGGTAAAAAGAGACTGCAGCATGTGAAATTAATCTTTTTGAATCAGGAGCTGCCGTCCGTCCAATCTTTTGTGATATGGTGTTGTGTTCGAATTAGCCCTCAGTGTACATACGTTTTACTGGTCAGTTTTCTGATGACAGATCACTGGTCAGTTGTCTGATGGCAGACTGCAGTCACCGAGACGTTGCGCATCAAATCGATTACAGGCTTTGATCAACGAAAGTCTAATCACAAACATTGTAAACAGCTGAAGACATTTCCATAATTTAGACTTGGATATCCCTGTTGGCTGGAAACCACAGATTTAGAGTAAACAAACATAATGGGTATTTCTAAAGCCACTGGCTAAAATAGTAACAGTGACCTTGGACACAACCCAAAATCTCCGAAACTTTAAATTGTCCGAAATATTATGGTCCTAAATTAAATCTTAAAAAAAACGGACGGAGAGAAAACCTACACCCAGACTCCACCTTTCCGGTTTTACCGGTAAGGGACTATTAATTAGGACTTACATTAGGTGTACAGGTGACTCTCTGAAGGTAGTAGTTGACACCGTCAGTCGAAGTGTTGGTCGAGTTGTTGTAATACTGGGCATCACCCATGGAAGCTATATAACTGTGTTACCGTCAAGGCATAATGAAGAAAACGTAACCACTTACAGGAACTCTGTTGACGCCAAAACAATGAACCGAAACCCTTACAGGAACTCTGGTGACGCCAAAACAATGAACCGAAACCCTTACAGGAACTCTGGTGACACCAAAACAATAAACCGAAACACTTACAGGAACTCTGGTGATACCAAAACAATGAACCGGAACACTTACAGGAACTCTGGTGACACCAAAACAATGAACCGAAACACTTACAGGAACTCTGGTGACACCAAAACAATGAACCGAAACCCTTACAGGAACTCTGGTGACACTAAAACAATGAACCGAAACACTTACAGGAACTCTGGTGACACTAAAACAATGAACCGAAACCCTTACAGGAACTCTGGTGACACTAAAACAATGAACCGAAGCACTTACAGGAACTCTGGTGACACCAAAACAATGGACCGAAACACTTACAGGAACTCTGGTGACGCCAAAACAATGAACCGAAACACTAACAGGAACTCTGGTGACACCAAAACAAAGAACCGAAGCACTTACAGGAACTCTGGTGACACCAAAACAATGAACCGAAACACTTACAGGAACTCTGGTGACACCAAAACAATGAACCGAAACACTTGCAGGAACTCTGGTGACGCCAAAACAATGAACCGAAACACTTACAGGAACTCTGGTGACACTAAAACAATTAACCGAAACACTTACAGGAACTCTGGTGACACCAAAACAATGAACCGAAACACTTGCAGGAACTCTGGTGACGCCAAAACAATGAACCGAAACACGTACAGTAACTCTGGTGACACTAAAACAATTAACCGAAACACTTACAGGAACTCTGGTGACACCAAAACAATGAACCGAAACACTTACAGGAACTCTGATGACGACAAGACAATAAACCGAAACACGCCAGAAGAGAAACTGGGGCGATACTAAAACCAGTACAAAGAAAACAAGACCATTTATTACTAAGTAATAACCGTCTAATGCTTCGTCGACTCCCGCTATGCATTAAGATCAAATCAAAGTAATGCAGTTGGGTGGTTACAACGAATCCACCAGGTATTAACCCATCTTATTTTATATCTATCAAGTAAATAGAATACTTTTCAATGAGATCATGACATCGACCATAAAGCTGGCGCTGAAATCATGATATTCGGACTACAGGCGGGGGACGCGTATCACGAACAACAAAGGATACCGACGTAATACTGATACCGAAACTTAAACAAAAATATTGATCTGAATGGAGTGGTGACAATGGAATAACTAGGCTTTTCATCAAGCCTCTAACACCTCTGACTTCATATCGCATAAGGAAATCGAAACTTTTAAATGAGACCACGCTTTCGACTATTAGGAAAAGCTTTGATACACAGCAAATATCCGTTCACATCTTGAAAACATAAAGATGGTGATATACTTATTCGGCGGTATGCTTTCCTATGAATTGAGTTTGGTTTTTAGCCAGGGTCATTTAAGGACGTGCCAGGTTTTGGAGGTGAAGGAAAGCCGGAGTACCCGGAGAAAAACCTCCGGCCTACGGTCAGTACCTGGCAACTGCCCCACGTAGGTTTCGAACTCGCAACCCAGAGATGGAGGGCTAGTGATAAAGTGTCTGGACACCTTAACCACTCAGCCACCGCGGCCCCCTATAAATTGAGAGTTTCTGTAAATAGGAAATATTTTTTAAGGATACGCAACACTGACTCCAAAGTAACCAACCACGCAGACTTGAAGGAGGAATGGGAAGATTGGCCAAATCAGTGTGAAGATCATGTGGCCGATAGCTCTGAAACATAGATTTAAAATTCACAATATGACGTGCAAAATAGAACTACAGGTGATACATTCAATTGTCAAAATATGATGTGTTAAATATAATAACAGGTAACACATTAGTCAAAATATGATGTGTTAAATATAATTACAGGTGACACATTAGTCAAAATATGATGTGTTAAATATAATTTTTGAAGAAATATCGATATCAGATTAATCTTGCTCGTTATCTTTTATGTATCATATGAGATTTAAATTTAATTTTGAAACAGACCGGAAATAGGAAAGGGTCCATCAAGTAGCCGTCTTGGATTTAGACAGAGAATAAAAAGATTTCAGGCAGTGAAGGAGAAACGCAACACGGATCGCCTGATAATGGGCATGTCTGGTTATCAGATTGTTTTCTCTTAAAGTAAAATGAAATATTACGAAATTAGGCATAATGTTTTGGTCTACACCAACATTAGTGTTTATGATATTTTCGGTAGGGTAGACAAATCCTCACGATTAGTCGTTAGCCTTAGAATGGGTTGACTACTGTTGAGTTGTTCGCCGTGTGTATCTGTGGCTATATTCCATCGTATACACATGTGTGTACCCTCAGTGTACAGTGCACGTGAATATAGTAAGTACCTGGTCAGGTAGCCTGCGCAACAGCATATATAAATAACCTAGACTCGTTACCTATCATTGTATACCTGTAGTTCCTGTCCAGAACGAAATAACTATAGTTCCTTTCCGATACAAACAGCATGTACTTCAAGTTCCTTTCCAATACGAACGATTATATTTACCAAAGATGTTAAAGTATGAAGTGTTCCATTACACATACGTATATCTGAATAGCTCCATAGTAATAAGTTGGTATGTCAACGAATAGAGAAAAATTGTTTGATTCGACCCCCAATTCAGCTGTAGTTCGCGTTCGCCTACCTGGAAACCAGTAATGTCTATCATAAATATATCAATAATGCACAACAAATGGAATGACATATATAAATGTTTTGCATGGAAAGGAAAGTCAGTGATAAGGCTCACCTGCTGGCTTCTTTGATCAGTTCAATGGCTATGCAAATTCTCTTCACCAGGAAAATGAATATCAGGAGGAAAATGACCAGGAATGTTGCAGTAGAACAGGCTGAAACAGAGGTGATTGTGTACAATACATAATAGTGCCTAGACATTTATTTCCTATATTTCAAATTATAAAGTACAAATATGATAAACAGTGTTAAATGTCGCTTTCAAAATATGTAAGGGTTAGTGTAGTCATGTTAAATGCGTATTCTTTTCATCATTGTCAATACAAGTAATGAATTATTAAAAATGGTACGGTGAATGAGGTTTTTGTGGAACAAAACGTTAGAAGAAAATTGGTTTGATAATTGACGTAAAATATGTCATACATAAACATTTGTATATGCATCGTGTAAATAAAACTGGGAATGTATTTTGATCTTACCAAAAGCCAGCCAAGTCTCCTTGAGCTGGAGGTAGTAACTGAAGTTGAGGGCGAAAGCTTCAGACACTCCGTAGGTAGCGGTACTGTTCTGATTCTTCAGTTCATAGTACTGCGAATAGCTGTAGTAACATGCTGCAAAACGACAGAGTATCTTCTCATAAAAGCTAGAAATATACAGGATACCGAGTAGAATTTGACGTAAAATGATGACGCGTTCACCTGACACTTCCCGTCCATTACAACTAACTGGGGGAATATTATTTAGAAATGACATCCTATAATATCATTTTATATGTATCATATTTCCACTTTTCAATATGATATAATGATTTAACTACATAATCCGTATCTTTTTTCGTGTTTCGATAAAAACAAATTAACCCCCCAAAACGTCAATATCCTCCCAGCGTCTATACAGCCTACTGTTAGTAAGGAGTCGTTATGGCGTAAGGCTTACCGAATCCGAGAAGTCCGAACACTAGAACTACGCTGATCCAGACCATAACGCCTGCAATCCAACGCAGCAGAATGATCCAAATGAAGCACGCTACCATGGCGATACCCGCAAACACCAGCAGGAGCCACCAAGACGCCACAATGTCCTTGAAGACCATCTCTATATACTGCGTGGCAGTGTAAAATTTAGCCAGGTAACTAAGAAATCAGAACAAAATGAACAATATTACTTCATGTAACAGTGAAATGCATTCTGTAATATGAAACATCGTTTTCCACGCTCATGCGAGTGTGACGTCGCGTATTTCAGTCAATCACATGTGTCAGACATGTTCCGTCAAGTTGCGCTGGAGTGCAATATGATATTCTATCACAAATACGGTATTTATGACGTTTTGGTGAACATGATTGAATACGATATGATCCAGTTTAAATAGCATGAGATCATAACTTTAGCATACTGTGTTCTGGTTTGGATACCTAAATGTTATAACACAGTTATGGTTCTATTAATATCATGATTAATGGAGCTCAGATGACCAATATGGACATCGGTCGATATGAACAAAGTGCCATAATTGTAAAATACCCTTCATTTTTGCCGACAAACCATTTTTTGTTTCTTTTTTTTAAGGTAACATTTCATGCATTAATCTTGACCTGCAGATGTAAAAACAGACCACGAAGCATCACTAGACCAATAGGTCCGTCCTTATTGTGTAACCGAACAACGCTGGTGCAATCGGTCAAACCGCTCGATAGAGGATAAACGCTCGAAGTTAAAGGGTTTTATAATCAGCTCTGTTGAATCGTTTTTACATTTGTATGTACATGTATTCAAATACTGTTCAACGCTATCTTCACCGAATATATTAGGTGAGACAATACCTGGCGGAGCCATGTAAGCATTCCAGAAACTAGCTACCTAACAAGGTATCAGATTGATAAAAATTACTTCTTCCTGGGCCTTTTTCATTGCGTGTGACTAAAAAATTGTATTTTGTAACTAAATGTTTATGAAATTAATTACAATTGATATATTATAGATTCAAAAATTAATTATCAAATGAACTAAATATCACTTACTAGCTGGCATCTGTCATTTCATTGGCTGTGACAGATCCACCACTTGACGTCGTCAGGTTGTAGGACCCGGAGGTTTGTAGGTTAGAGGCATAATTTGTGATTTCCAGAAAGAACGAGGGCACACAACGACCAACAACTACAATGAAAATACTTACGACGTCATAAAAATAGCATTTATCACCACTTCAGTGATAATCAACACCGCCTGCTGCTTTCACATATAAAATGTACTAATTTTCTTGTTCATAACATCTTTTTTTTTCAACGCTTCCTCCGTAGGTTCATCTAAACATATTTTTCAGCCAACATTTGTATCGGTGTTAACAAGAACCCTATTTATAGTTGATATCGAGTGCTTACAGAAACTCATTAAAGACTCATTGGTTTGTAGCCCCTGTTACCAGATTTTTACTTTGCGATAATACTGTGCGATATTAAACTGTACGATATTACTTTGTGACATTACTGTGTGATATTATACTGTGTGACATTACTGTGTGATATTACTGTGTGATATTATACTGTGTGACATTACTGTGCGACATTACTGTGTGACATTACTGTGTGATATTATACTGTGTGATATTATACTGTGACATTACTGTGTGATATTATACTGTGTGATATTATACTGTGTGACATTATTGTGTGATATTATACTGTGTGATATTATACTGTGTGATATTACTGTGTGATATTATACTGTGCGACATTAAACTGTACGATATTACTGTGTGACATTACTGTGTGATATTATACTGTGTGATATTATACTGTGTGACATTACTGTGCGACATTACTGTGTGATATTATACTGTGTGATATTATACTGTGTGACATTATTGTGTGATATTATACTGTGTGATATTATACTGTGTGATATTATACTGTGTGACATTACTGTGCGACATTACTGTGTGATATTACTGTGTGATATTATACTGTGTGATATTATACTGTGTGACATTACTGGGTGATATTATACTGTGTGATATTATACTGTGTGACATTATTGTGTGATATTATACTGTGTGATATTATACTGTGTGACATTATACTGTGTGACATTACTGTGCGACATTACTGTGTGATATTACTGTGTGACATTACTGTGTGATATTATACTGTGTGATATTATACTGTGTGACATTACTGTGCGACATTACTGTGTGATATTATACTGTGTGATATTATACTGTGTGACATTATTGTGTGATATTATACTGTGTGATATTATACTGTGTGATATTATACTGTGTGACATTACTGTGCGACATTACTGTGTGATATTACTGTGTGATATTATACTGTGTGATATTATACTGTGTGACATTACTGGGTGATATTATACTGTGTGATATTATACTGTGTGACATTATTGTGTGATATTATACTGTGTGATATTATACTGTGTGACATTATACTGTGTGACATTACTGTGCGACATTACTGTGTGATATTACTGTGTGACATTACTGTGTGATATTATACTGTGTGACATTATACAGTTATCAAATGGGTATGAGGGCGATAGTAATTTTGTCAGCCCCGAAGCAACAACTGTTGCACGAGGGCTTTAGCCCGAGGGCAACCGTTGTTGATGAGGCACACAACGACCAACAACTACAATGAAAATACTTACGACGTCATAAAAATAGCATTTATCACCACTTCAGTGATAATCAACACCGCCTGCTGCTTTCACATATAAAATGTACTAATTTTCTTGTTCATAACATCTTTTTTTTTCAACGCTTCCTCCGTAGGTTCATCTAAACATATTTTTCAGCCAACATTTGTATCGGTGTTAACAAGAACCCTATTTATAGTTGATATCGAGTGCTTACAGAAACTCATTAAAGACTCATTGGTTTGTAGCCCCTGTTACCAGATTTTTACTTTGCGATAATACTGTGCGATATTAAACTGTACGATATTACTTTGTGACATTACTGTGTGATATTATACTGTGTGACATTACTGTGTGATATTACTGTGTGATATTATACTGTGTGACATTACTGTGCGACATTACTGTGTGACATTACTGTGTGATATTATACTGTGTGATATTATACTGTGACATTACTGTGTGATATTATACTGTGTGATATTATACTGTGTGACATTATTGTGTGATATTATACTGTGTGATATTATACTGTGTGATATTACTGTGTGATATTATACTGTGCGACATTAAACTGTACGATATTACTGTGTGACATTACTGTGTGATATTATACTGTGTGATATTATACTGTGTGACATTACTGTGCGACATTACTGTGTGATATTATACTGTGTGATATTATACTGTGTGACATTATTGTGTGATATTATACTGTGTGATATTATACTGTGTGATATTATACTGTGTGACATTACTGTGCGACATTACTGTGTGATATTACTGTGTGATATTATACTGTGTGATATTATACTGTGTGACATTACTGGGTGATATTATACTGTGTGATATTATACTGTGTGACATTATTGTGTGATATTATACTGTGTGATATTATACTGTGTGACATTATACTGTGTGACATTACTGTGCGACATTACTGTGTGATATTACTGTGTGACATTACTGTGTGATATTATACTGTGTGATATTATACTGTGTGACATTACTGTGCGACATTACTGTGTGATATTATACTGTGTGATATTATACTGTGTGACATTATTGTGTGATATTATACTGTGTGATATTATACTGTGTGATATTATACTGTGTGACATTACTGTGCGACATTACTGTGTGATATTACTGTGTGATATTATACTGTGTGATATTATACTGTGTGACATTACTGGGTGATATTATACTGTGTGATATTATACTGTGTGACATTATTGTGTGATATTATACTGTGTGATATTATACTGTGTGACATTATACTGTGTGACATTACTGTGCGACATTACTGTGTGATATTACTGTGTGACATTACTGTGTGATATTATACTGTGTGACATTATACAGTTATCAAATGGGTATGAGGGCGATAGTAATTTTGTCAGCCCCGAAGCAACAACTGTTGCACGAGGGCTTTAGCCCGAGGGCAACCGTTGTTGATGAGGCACACAACGACCAACAACTACAATGAAAATACTTACGACGTCATAAAAATAGCATTTATCACCACTTCAGTGATAATCAACACCGCCTGCTGCTTTCACATATAAAATGTACTAATTTTCTTGTTCATAACATCTTTTTTTTTCAACGCTTCCTCCGTAGGTTCATCTAAACATATTTTTCAGCCAACATTTGTATCGGTGTTAACAAGAACCCTATTTATAGTTGATATCGAGTGCTTACAGAAACTCATTAAAGACTCATTGGTTTGTAGCCCCTGTTACCAGATTTTTACTTTGCGATAATACTGTGCGATATTAAACTGTACGATATTACTGTGTGACATTACTGTGTGATATTATACTGTGTGACATTACTGTGTGATATTACTGTGTGATATTATACTGTGTGACATTACTGTGCGACATTACTGTGTGACATTACTGTGTGATATTATACTGTGTGATATTATACTGTGACATTACTGTGTGATATTATACTGTGTGATATTATACTGTGTGGCATTATTGTGTGATATTATACTGTGTGATATTATACTGTGTGATATTACTGTGTGATATTATACTGTGCGACATTAAACTGTACGATATTACTGTGTGACATTACTGTGTGATATTATACTGTGTGATATTATACTGTGTGACATTACTGTGCGACATTACTGTGTGATATTATACTGTTTGATATTATACTGTGTGACATTATTGTGTGATATTATACTGTGTGATATTATACTGTGTGACATTACTGTGCGACATTACTGTGTGATATTACTGTGTGATATTATACTGTGTGATATTATACTGTGTGACATTACTGGGTGATATTATACTGTGTGATATTATACTGTGTGACATTATTGTGTGATATTATACTGTGTGATATTATACTGTGTGATATTATACTGTGTGACATTATACTGTGTGACATTACTGTGCGACATTACTGTGTGATATTACTGTGTGACATTACTGTGTGATATTATACTGTGTGACATTATACAGTTATCAAATGGGTATGAGGGCGATAGTAATTTTGTCAGCCCCGAAGCAACAACTGTTGCACGAGGGCTTTAGCCCGAGGGCAACCGTTGTTGATGAGGGGCTGACAAAATTACTATTGCCCGAATTACCCCATTTGATAACTGTTTTATTATACCTTTACGTTTTTTTCTCTATTTATATGTTTGTGCTGGTACATAGTCCTCCATTAACTTGACAGACGTTTGTATGACCTTTTTAGTGTTTTGGCTATCTCTGTCCGCTAATAATGACACGATCTCTACGTCTGTGGCGTTTTGAAAACGCGTGTGTTGATCCATGTTTGACAGTTTCGTAAGAGAAAGCAAAATGTTAGGCTACCGTCTGCAACAACAAACGATCTGTGTCAATTAAGCGCTTGCATGTCGTTGTGTCTCTCAAACGTTCTGACGACGTTACAGCAGGGGTGTGACAGTTCGCCGTGTGACAGTTTTTTCGAACTGTCACACGGTGTGATAGTCCTGGAAACACATGCGCAATCCTCTCGAGGCTGATAGTCAAATTATCACATTACTTTTATATAGAGAAAAAAAACGTAAAGGTATAATAATACTGTGTGACATTATTGTGTGACATTACTGGGTGATATTACTGTGTGATATTACTGTCTGATATAACTGTGTGATATTACTGTGTGACATTACTGTTGGACATTACTGTGTGGCATTACTGTGTGATATTACTGTGTTACATTACCGTGTGACATTATTGTGTGACATTACTGGGTGATATTACTGTGTGATATTACTGTCTGATATAACTGTGTGATATTACTGTGTGACATTACTGTGCGATATAATTGTGCGATATTACTGTGTGACATTACTGTGTGCTATTATTGTGCGATATTATACTGTGTGACATTACTGTGTGATATTAATGTGTGACATGACTGTGCGACATTACACAGGAATTATATAGGACTTTTAAGTATGAGTGTTTAGTGATATGAATTATATTTGTCGAATGATGAAAAAACCAGCGTCCTACAGATGTATCGTCCTTCTAAGAAAACTGTATCCAGACATACGTTAAATCAGAATCCTTTTAAAATATTTGAATACAGAAGGCTGGAATTCACTAACCATATAATTAATTCAGTAGATAAAAAATCTGCAATTAATACGTTTTTGGTAGTAAACATTATATCCTGAATAAATGCCAGATTGACATGAACATTTTTTTTTTTTTGTGTGTTTCACGTCCTTTATCATATATTTTGAAACTTTAACATGTAATATATAGTTTCATGAAGTGGGATAAATTTCAAACGCTGGCGGGTTTAGGTTAATAACTGTTTACAGATGTCTACTAAGAGTCATCTTAATAGCAAAACAAGTAAAATCAGTGATATTTTACAAGCCTATAAATAACTAATATATTGCAATTTAATACAAGTAACTTCATCAATTGTTAGTATGCATTTTGGCTAGCCATGGGTCTTGCTGCTGACTTGTAATTTGTTAAACTGTTTGTTAATTTCGGCAAAATATGCGACAAATGCATGTCTTAGGGGAACATTGTCAGTATATTTGCATCATATTGCACAAAATGTCATGCCGTTTTGCTCACAGTTGTATGTAGCACACAATAGGAGTATTGGTTTGACCGGATTTGTATGTATAAACACTTATTTTATTTTGATCTTGATATGCAAATGGCGGTTGTGAATAACATCACACAATTCTGGCAGATAAGGAGGCATTTCAAACATCGGAAATATTCTTATTAGACACCATTTAGAGCTCTGAACACAAGAAGAAGACTGTTCATAGGAAAGATTTTCAACCGCTGAGTTTGGAATGAAAGGAGCAAATTTCTGAAAAAAGGGCCAAAACTACACAGTTTTACGTTTTGGCTGGAAAACACCCTTCTCACTATGATCACATGTCCTAATAGTCAGAGATAGAACATTCTTGTTGATTGAAATGGCTGCTCTGAATAATTTTACATACATATAACATACTTGTGTAATATCATTCACAGCCGCCATTTCCAAGGTCAAAAGAAAATAAGTGTTCATACGTGCATAAAGTCAAATTCTGTCAAACAATTGCTCGTAGTCTATGCAATAAACACTTGTGAGCATAACGGCATGATTTTTTTTCAGATTTGATTATTTGTGTGACTGATCCACAGCTCCATTTTACCACAAAGTAATTATACAGAAGAAACAGTTGGATCACGCACCCGCGGCGAATTATTTGTGATATTGAGAAACTACATTTCTAGACAAACAGGTTAGTATATTATATGACTATTTTTTGCATTTGTGGGTATTTGGTCGCTTTTGATTTAACATCATTCTCCTATATAGATGGCCTTTAACTGGTACATTATATGGACGGTACTTCTAGGTTGATTAATAAGTCCAGCACATCCATATTATCAGATAATACGGTTAACGGGCATGTTATAAATTAAGTTAAAACTTGGGCATATTACAACTGTCTCTCTTGAAGCGGCTAACTACGTTGAGGAGAACAGACTTGCTTCTACTTTTACTGTTCAAAGGGCAATAACTCAGTTAGGAAAAAAACATTTTATTTGATTGCTTACTTGGAGTATTCTTTACATAGTAGGCTGCGCAGTCGTCATTTGACACAAGGGTACTGATTTGCTGAAAAGAAAAAAAAACTTAATGACTTTATGGAATATTATTAATTTTCATCATCATCATCATCATCATCATCATCGTCGTCGTCATCGTTATCATCATCATATCATCATCATTACGCAAGATTTTGAATAATTCCGTATCAGATATCAGTGTTAGACTTAACATTTTACAGTTTCAGCTATAAAAGAAGAAAGGCTGGTAGGTCAGATTATCGACAAGAGGAAAGTGCCGGGAGATTTTACCTCAGTTGACTCTTGGAGCATCACACATGTCGATCAATAACATTAATAAAAAAAAAACAACGCAGTCCCAAACAATTGATATTTGGAAAGTAACCGAAAAACAAAAATATAAAAAACAAGATATTTTCAACATTTATGATGGTAGGTGTACAACGCAATTCCATTCGAAAATTATCCCAAAAATATGCACTGCACATCATGGACCATTATCAGGTTCCATTTTGATATCGGTTGTCCAAAAGTCTACACTTTTGATACACGAATCAAAGATTTATAAATTAATTAACCATATTGTAATTAAGTGTTCTTGTGGTCAATGAACAACGCTTGATAGGAGTATGTATTGTCTCAATGTCATTTACTACTGACGTCATCACTTACTGTGTACGAGACTGATGTTGTATCTATGGAGTCCTTACAGAGAAGTCCGGATGTACTGGTGGTTGCTATGGCCTCCAGATAAACCCAGTAGTCCGTGGTACATGATGACACACATACCTGTAACAGTCAAATATTTAAAACAATTCCTAATACTAAAACGATGTCCTCTTTTTATACAAATCTACACATAAACAAAAGTAAATTTAACTTGTATCACCTTTTATACATATCTACACATAAACAGGAGGTAAGTTTACCTGTGGCGTTGGACATAAACAGGAGTAAAGTTTACCTGTGGCGTTGGACATAAACAGGAGGTAAGTTTACCTGTGGCGTTGGACATAAACAGGAGGTAAGTTTACCTGTGGCGTTGGACATAAACAGGAGTAAAGTTTACCTGTGGCGTTGTACATAAACAGGAGGTAAGTTTACCTGTGGCGTTGGACATAAACAGGAGGTAAGTTTACCTGTGGCGTTGGACATAAACAGGAGGTAAGTTTACCTGTGGCGTTGGACATAAACAGGAGGTAAGTTTACCTGTGGCGTTGGACATAAACAGGAGGTAAGTTTACCTGTGGCGTTGGACATAAACAGGAGTAAAGTTTACCTGTGGCGTTGGACATAAACAGGAGGTAAGTTTACCTGTGGCGTTGGACAGCCTGCAACAATAGCGTTTGCTCCCATCTTAGCACATTGTAGGACATCAAAATACATCAGGTATGGTTTACCCCTGACGAGAGAAAAAGATCACTCAGATTAGACTGTCCATTTTATGGAATGGTCGGTCTGTAATAGACACTATGATTTGGTTCCAAGTACATACAATGTAAAGATGTGAACGTTTAATGATATAACATCGCTTATTTATTATTCAGTCGAAATGTCATACAAAAATATTTCGATAAAACAACATTTCTCTGTCAGTGACTTTATAAATATATATAGTGTGTGTATTGCATATTTATCACTGTCTTTGTGGACACGGTGTCCACAGCGCAAAATTTGTGTCCACAAGTACGGGTGTCGTAGTTTTTTTAATTATGGTTTTACCTCAAAATTTAATGAATGTATACACAACTGTAATGAATTTGTCCTTAATTCGAAAGTACAACACTTGTTTTCGTTACTATAAACAGAAGTGTCCATAAGGTTGGTTTACAGTTGGTGGTTCACAACTACAGTAACCCGAGTATGTGTGTGTGTGTGTGTGTGTGTGTGTGCGTGTATGCGTGCGTGCGTGCGTGCGTGTGTGTGTGTGTGTGTGTGCTCTCAGAATTACTGAGTTGTGGACACATAATCGGTGTATAGACCAACGTTGTGGACACATTTTACATCGTGGACACCATAATTTGGTGTCCACAGTGTACACACATCTAGTGGTCTACTTTAACCCTACTTAATGTATTTAAGGAAAAACTGTATAACAGCGTTGTGAACCACCCTGATACACACCGTGTGTATAGGGCTGGGAAAATTGGATGAGTAGACTGTGTGAAGTCACCTCACATACACACCTAGCGAATTACGTTATCTACATGTATATGGGTCACCTGCAGCTGATCCTGCTGCAGTGGCTAGCGCAGGTCAGTTTCTTACTGTCTATGAGAGGCACCAACGGGGTATATAACGTGATCACATTAGTAAATCTATATAAGAAACACTATTCTATCCTACTGAGCACCCCGTAGTTTTCCCGCAAAAATGTCAAGAAAACCAAGGCACCAGTAAACCTAGTTTAGTTGCCGATACTACACCTGGACATTGGTGAGTTGATGTTATTAGGGATTTCCATTTCGGATGGAAATCCCTATTGTTATTGTTATGTTTTTTCTTCTTATTATTACTATTATTATTATTACAAGCTAACCGATAATAAGTATTTATATATTAAAGTATTTAAAATGCTGCCGTTATCCATCCATGTAAAGAATATATAAAAGAAGTATTGTGTGACCATGCCAGTAGCATTGGGTTCTAATACTTTTTCATGTAGGGAAAGCATGGTCTTTCATTGATATGTGCAGTATTTTTCTATCTATAGTCACATTATCTTTAACATTTGTCTTTCAAATCTTAAGCTACATGTCGTATTCCAAGCAACTGGTTTTCATTTGACAGAAATAGTGACATTGACCATTGACATCCGAGTATGAAAGAGTACTTAAGGCATTGTGCAGCAACCAAATAAGAGGCCATAAATAATGCCCAAGACCAAGTTTGAAAAGATCATCAAGTTAGCCATACAGAAGAAAAACAATTAAACCGGAATGTTATCTTGGACTACTGTGCTGAATATGTGCTGATCTGACAGATCCACCAATTCAAAATGTTCAACAACATTATAGGAAGTTTTAACCAAACTAAAGATTTTATTGAAATTATTGTTAAAAAGGAAGAAGCAGCACATTTCTATATATATACATTATGTATGTTACAGAGGCATGCAAAATATTGATGTATATGTATTGCAAAACAAATGCAAATTTTGAAAATCAACCAATTCTCAAAATCCACTAAATATGACAATTTTTTAACCAAAAGGAAACTGGAAACAGAAAGAAATAAGAAGAAACTTTTGAAGATATTTACTAGAAGGAAGTGTAAAGACTCATATGAGAGACTAGAAGTTATAACCACAGAGATATTATCAAAAGAAAGGAAACTTATTTTAAGTATACAAATAACCAAGTGTAAACCATGTTATATATCTGATTTATATGAATATGCCCTCTGCCCCAGCAATAGAAAGTAAAACAACCATAACAATAAAATGTTAAAATCTTACCTACATGGAAACTAAAATGGATTTCCCAGATTTCTTGAACTTGATGAATTTGAGAAATGAAGTCAATGCGACTCAATACAATAAACCTATTCCATTTTTCACCCACTTTCAAATATCATCCGATGTATATAATGAGGTGTAGAACAATTGGAAACAAATATGAATGTCAATCTGCTAGAATAAGATGTATAGGAAAGAAAACAAAGGGGCACAACTCTTCAAGTTAGTGAAAATCCAACCCTTAATTTAGCATATGATCATCTGTCATTTGAGAATGTGTTCCTAAACCAAAGTAAACAACTGTATGAGAGCTTGTCAGTGTCTAACTTCCGGTGGTGGGGCAAGAGGAAACTCTGAATACTCATTAATTAGTCTCATATCAAAGGTCTTTGACCTGTTAGAAGGTGAGGTTGCCAGATCTATTGATTAATAAAATCTTACATTCTGTGTATTGAAATCCGACCAAAAGTAATGCAGTATATGTCAAGTATTTTTGGATTGATACACCAAATATGTTAATATTAATAAAAAGTATTTTCTTATTACTGCAAACACATACATGTATATTCTACAATTATTTCAATTACAGATTTGGAAAATGAAGGAAATATTTTTTATATTCGAGTGGATTCAAGAAATATATAACACAGTATTCTAATTAAGTAATGTAATAATTGTGAAAATGTCACTGTCAACAAACAATATGGTGTGGAGCGCAATGTATTTTGAATGCTAAATACTTACTGTAGTCAAGTTGTCAAGAATCATATTCTACATGACTTAATAAGTTGTTGCAAGGATTTATAAATCAAAACCCCACAAAAAAAAAATAACAAAAACAAAGCAAAACTATACACAGATGAACTTAATTTTAAAAGATAGACAATCGAAGCAGGTAATTGTGTAAAATGAACTTTATATCTTCATAACGTGTTTACACAGGCCATCAGAATGTGTAGTCCATTCCCGTTTAAACATCAATCCTGGTCAGTAATACAAGGTATGTGTAAAGCGATTACACTTAATATTTGGGGAAATATTCACTGTTTTTATATGATCAAATGAAAGAGATTAAATTGATAAATATCTTCTTAATCTAAATGACAACCAAGGGAAAGACAGGTTGCAAGTGCTGGAACAATCTTAAAAAATTTAAAAGTTTTCCACATTACCGGTAATATACAAGTGTATACCAAAGGAGACAAACACGAACATACCGCAGACTCATCAAACATGTATTAGTGCACCAGCGACCAGGTAGCTCAGTGGTAAAGTGTACGTGTAGAGTTTGCAGGGTCTCGTGTTCGAACCCCTTTCTGGCTACTACCTTTCTCCTGTTACATATTTAGCGAGCCTGCAAATCCTTTGGGAGGATGCTAAAGCAACGGGATATCCGAACCTGTTGTCTTTGGGGGTGAAGATTTGATAAAAGGAGGGAGGAATGTTGCGGAACTGGACTGGGTTGATCATCGGCGACCAGGTAGCTCAGTGGTAGAGTGTCCGTCTAGAATTGGGAGGGTCCTGGGTTCGAACCCTGGTCTCGCTACTTAGTTTTCTCTTTCTCCTGTTATAACCTGTGACACACTTCATACATGTTCTGTTTACCCTGTAACTCATATCCAGTAAACCTGTGACAGGTTATGAGTCATAAAGTACAAATACAGGTTACAATGAATTGTATGAGCTCGAGTCATAAGGCTCCCCCTTCGAATTCTGACCACCCGGGATGTCATTTTTGCCAAATTCTAATCTAGCCCCACAAAACGTCTCAAAATGCGCTATACACTAGGAGGGGGGGGGGGTCCAAATACATGTAGACTGTAACTAATTATCAAGTCCCTGTGGGTAAACAGAAGTATTAAGTCAATGGAGATACAACGTCCCATATACACGTCTCTGCATGTAGGTAGAAAATTATAGTAATACAGACGAATCTGCCGTAGATTCAGACATAGTCATTTATTATGAAGTGTTTACTAAGGGATACGATAGTAACGTGACCCTGTGGTCGGCTGATCATGAGGGTAGTCATATCAGACCTGCAGACCAGTCAATTTTAAACAAAGATGCACTGTACATGAGAAGTACAAATAAGCAATTAGATCGACTATGGTTGAGAAGATGAATTATTTATACGACCATATCTGTAAGCTGTAAAACGGAAGTAGGTCTAGCCCAACTAGGTGACGCAAATGCTGCTATTTTCGCAATAACTGTTCGTTTTACTTTATACGATAGCAATTAACAAAATCAGTGTTACCTTCCGTTGTATTTTAGCACATTGGTGTCTCAAAAAATGCGAAAATAATCCGGTATAACGTTCAATGATCTTCTGTTTTTATTATCGTCATGCATGTTTTCCGGGTCACGTTCTAATAGCATGTGGGCTTCCGGTTACGTCATCAAATTCATTTCCCGCGAATTTATTGGGAAATTTAAATTACCACATAAAATGAGCTGAAGTGAAAGAAATAAAAAATGTCTAAATGAAAATATTGTGGTCAGTATTTAGTGCAACATTAAAGTTTCATCGTAAATAATTGCTACGATTCGCTAACCTAAAGCATAAGTAATTAAAACCAAATTATTTTAAAATTCACATTTCGTTTCTATTATAATCTTAAATTTTTTGATCACAAGATCGTTTAGAAGCTTTGCACTACTGACTCTTTCAAACGCACAGATACTTTGATTTTAACAAGGATGCCGACCTAAAGCTGTGTGGCGGTTTGGATTGGAATTAAATTGCGAATATTTCAGCAAGTAAACATCGTACAAGGTTCCCGTGTGGTCAGATCATCTAATTATGTCAATATGTATTCAGAACAGCTGTTGTTTAGTCGCTACGGTGATTAACATAAAAATTCGGATTATTATATAAATACTTATTTAATTACAAGCTAACCGGTAATAAGTATTTATATATTTAAAAAAAACTACCGTATCTATCACCTGTGTTCAGTGAAGAATAACACAATCTGTGTAAGATATTGTTTTATTCGGGGAAAATAAAGTCTTTCTGCGATAAAGCACTGGACAAAGTCTGAGTGCATAGAATCCAACAAACAAGTGATGTGCATGATTTTTTTGATTTTTTTTTTCTATTTATAGTAACATTATCTTTGACCTTTGACTTTCAAGCCTGAAGCTACATGTAGTATTCTAAGCAAATACTTTCTTTGGTAGAAGTGATCTTGATCATCGGGCCCTTTAAGTTACCCTTGAAAGCAGGCACAAGGTAGAACTTGATAACTTCTAATAAGCATAATCAGCTCAGCTGAATTCATAATATATTGTACTTCAACTGATTTTCAATTTATAGAAATAGTGACATTGACCATTGACCTGCAGGCCTGAAAGAGTAATCAAGGTATTGTGCAGCAACCAAACAAGATGCCCTATGGACCTGTATCAATGACCTGCTTCTCTGGACCTCTTGGCTATTGAGAAAAAAAGTGTTTCAATATTTTAGCATGTTTGACTCCTGTGACTGTGAATGTATGTCAAGGTCATTCATTTTAACAAACTTTGCCACAGCATACTACTGGCCCAATATCAGGTCACTTGGCCTCTGGGTTATTGAGTAGAAGATTTTCAAATGTTTGCATGTTTGGCCCCTGTGCCCTATAATGAAGGTAAAGGTAAATCATTCAAAAAAAATTTTTGTAGACTTTCCGGCATGTGATTGAGTTGAAAATAGACGGACAGACAGAGATCATTTCATTTTAGGGCACCACATCTCGTGATTTGGGACCATAACTACAAAGTGTTCATTTGAATGGAAGAATCCCCCTTTTGGTCCCATTTCTCCCCCTTGGGAGCATGCAGAGTGCTTCGAGAGAAACTCAAGTCTCTTCAAAACATTTAGTCCAGCTAAGTAATGCTCCAGAACAAGTTTGAAAACATTGTGATCATCAAGTGGCCATACAGAAGAAGAAAAAATTAACAGGGATGTTCTCTTAGACTATTTTCTTTAATGCCTTTCTGATGTTCTCTTAGACTATTTTCTTTAATGCCTTTCTGGTCCCCCAGATACATATGTATCATCAGATGTATATTAATTATGAAGTGCAGAACAATGGGGGAAAAATGAACGATAAACTGCTAGAATAGCTAGAACTATATAAGATATATATAGGAAAGAAAATAAAGGGACACAACTCTTCAAGTTAGTGGAAATCCAGCCCTCAATTTAATATGTGATGATTGTCTTTTGAGAATGTGTTCCTAAACCAAAGTCAAGAGAGCTTGTATGTGTCTAACTTCCGGTGTTTGGGCCAGAGGAAACTCTGGCTTCTCATTCTCATCAAGGGTCTTTGACCTGTTAGAAGGTGAGATTGCCAGATCTAGTAATACAAGAGGCCCAAAGGGCCTTAACGGTCACCTGAGATTTGAAATATTTCAGTTAATTTAATTGACCCTTTTTGGCCCCACCCATCAGTCCTTGGGGTCAGTCAGGGCCAATATGTGCATATCATTAAGCTGTCATCCCATGCTGATAATTTTAAGAAAGTTAAATTGAATTCCAATAGAAATAAAACAAATGATTGTCAAAAATATGAATTCCCTATATAAACTATAGCAAAGTTTACCCTCTCCCTAGGGGCAAACGTGAGACCCCAGGGTAATGAAATTCACAATTTAAGTAAAACACCATGAAACCCTTTCTTCTATGAAAAGTATTTGATTCTATTTTATGTAGGTATTGAGAAGAAGATTTTTGAAATTTCAGTCAATTTGACCCTTTTTAGCCCCGCCCATCAGCCCCTGGGGTCAGTCAGGGCCAATATATGCAAAGCATCAAACTGTTCACCCATGCTGATAATGTTGACCAGGTTAGAATGAGTTCCAATACAAATCCAACAAGTAATAGTCAAAAATGTGATTTCCCTATATAAACTATAGTAAAGTTTACCCCCTCCCCAGGGGTAAACGTGGACCCCAAGGGTCATGAAATTCACAATTTACGTAAAACACCATGAAACCCTTCCATCTATGAAAAGTATTTGATTCTATCTTATATAGGTATTGAGAAGAAGAATTATGAAATTTCAGTCAATTTGACCCTTTTTAGCCCCGCCCATCAGCCCCTGGGGTTCAGTCAGGGCCAATATATGCAAACCATCAAACTGTTCTCCCATGCTGATAATGTTGACCAGATAAGAATGAATTCCAATACAAATCCAACAAATAATAGTCAAAAATGTGATTTCCCTATATAAACTCTACTAAAGTTTACCCCCTCCCCAGGGGCAAACATGAGACCCTAGGGTCATGAAATTCACAATTTTGTTAAAGCACAACAAGACCCTTCCATCTATGAAGAGTGTTTGACTCCACCATATCTGAGAGTAGAGAGGAAGATTTTTGAAGTTTTAGTCAATTTGACCCATTTTGGCCCCACCCCTCAGGCCCCTGGGGGGTGGGGACCATATAATTCACAATTTTAGTTGACCTTCAGCCATAGTAACTTTCTGCCAAATTTCATTGAATTTAGTTAAGTGGTTTTGGAGAAGAAGTCGAAAATGTAAATAGTTTACGGACGCACGACGGACGACGACGGACAAAAGGCGATTAGAATAGGTCACTTGAGACTTCGTCTCAGGTGACCTAAAAATCTGATAAAAAAGTATTGCAGTGTTTTTGAATGGATCCACCTATATGTTAATACAATGTTTAACAAATTTGTTTTTGTATTATTAAAGCAAACTCGTATATTTTCTGTAATTATTTTCATTACATATTTCAGAATTGAAGGAAATGCTTATGTTTGATTTGATCCAAGAGATATAACACAGTATTCTAAAAAATATGTGTATTAATTATAATTGTCACAGAAAAATGTCAACACACAATATGATGTGGAGTGCATTGGATGTTGAAAGCTTAATTCTTGCTCTGTAGTCAAGTTGTCAAGAATCATATCCTTTTACATACAATGTATATATATATATATATATATATGGGGCAAAGAAGTAATTCAAACAGTGTGAACAATGAGGCTTGTTAAATTTTCGAGGCAATCCGCCCCTTTATCAAAACACAAAAAATACAAATACAATCACATATTATATATAAGAAGTACTGGAAATACAATAAAATACAATAAGAATAATGTTTTAGTAACTGGAGAAACCACAATGAACCCTTCGGCAAACGTGGGCCGAAGGCGGATACTAGCATGACTGTATCATGTTCAACACTAGAACGCTATGCGACCAACGGCAGAGATATTTTGAATTCCCCCGCACGTGAAAGTATATCGAAGAGTTCAAAGACGATTCGTCCCTAAATACAGCTAGTGGACGACATTGCATTGATATCAGATTTCAGAATAAAAATGTTGCATTATCGTCTCTACAGTGATTGATTAAATATCGTGTACAAAGTCTGAAAAACTATAGAAAAATATGTTTAAGATCATTAGAATTATAGAGAGTGGTGTGAAAAAACTACTACGAATATTTATCAAGACTGAGAATATAAGAAATATGAATGCCGAAGTGTCCCTACAGGACGCTACGGGAAACAGACGATTCGGGCCAAATCGGACCAAGATGCTGTTGCATGATGGCGGGAGGCGACTAAATGTGAGTCTCAAAGAGCAACAATGAATAGATGCCCCCAAAAGTACAGCAATTATGGAAATTTTAATAAATTGAATAATTAACTACATGAATTGTCAAATATAATGGTCACATGGAGAATACACCCAGAAGACGTCCTTCAACGTTCGTTCATACCCCGAGGGTAGCAGGTTTGGAGATTGGTAATCCAGCATCTTTATCTGGAACGACGTTTCGTTTCATTCCAGGTAGGACAGTGATCAATGGCGACCACCTGCATATCCTTCCAACTGTGACTAGGTAGATTTAAATGCCTTGCCACAGGAAAGTCTGGTCTGTTTTGCTTGGTGGAGCAACGGTGATTGTTGATTCTGATGTTGAGCTTTGTGCTGGTTTCTCCAACATACTGCATTTTGCATTTTTTGCAGGAGAGGAGATATACAACATTGGCTGATGTGCATGTCAGTGTTTGTAAAATGTGATAAACACGGTTGTTTATTACACATTTAAACGTGTCTGTGGACTCAGTGCATGGGCACAATTTGCACGTTTTTTTGCTGCATATATTGAAGGAGCCTGTTGTAACGACAGAGGCAGATGAACGTAATTTGCTGCTCACCACCAGATCTCTTACATTTTTTGGTCTACGATAGGCCAATAACGGTGGTTCTGGAAAGATCCGTTTGAGTGTAACTGACGACTCAATGATGCGCCAATGATTATGTAAAATGGAAGAAATCGACGGCAAGTTAGGATGGAACGTGACCACACAAGGGACCCTTTGTGTCGGAGTTCTGACTTTGTATTCTAGAAGGCTGGCTCTGTCAAGTACTCTGACTTTGTCTAGTTCCTGATCTATCAAAGTAGATTGATATCCTCTAGCAAGAAGGTGTGATTTAAGTTCTGAGCATCGACGTTCGAAGACTGTATCATCGGACACTATCCGTCGGATACGTAGAGCTTGGGAATAGGGAATGCTCTTCGTTGTGTGCGAGGGATGACAGCTGGACGGGCGGAGATACTGGTGCGTGTCCGTTGGTTTGGAATAGAGGTCTGTGTTTATTTTTCCGTCAAGTAAGGTTGAACTGGTGTCTAGAAATGTGTTAGTTTCCGTGGAGACCTCTGCAGTGAATTTGATTGTTGGATGGAACGTGTTTGCGTGATCTATAAATTCATCGAGTGATGTCCGGTTCGAAGTCCATTTGATTTCAATATCATCGATGAATTTGAGCCAGCTGAATGGCTTAATTGGAGCAGATGCTAAAAGTTGGGATTCAGGATGTCCCATAAATACATTAGCATATGAAGGAGCCATATTAGTGCCCATAGCTGTACCACTGACCTGCAAGTAGTTTTCATTGTTAAACTGGAAGTTGTTGAGTGTGAGGACAAGTGTAAGTAATTATATTATATATATATAATTCTACTAGACTTTCAGTCGATGGGTGCTTATAACCACGGCGTTCCCATGCCTCCCGACAGGCATTAATGCCGTCCGCATGAGGGATGTTTGTGTAAAGAGAGACGACGTCCATTGTAACTAGCAGAGTACCTTCTGGTATGTTGCTGGATGGCGTTGTATTAAGATAATATGTGGTGTCTTTTATGTAAGATGGTAGATTTTCAACAATTGGTCGAAGATGGAAATCGACAAATTTAGAAATTTTCTCCGTCGGATGGCCTAAAGAGTTGATAATAGGTCTACCCGGGTTTCCAGGTTTATGGATCTTAGGAAGGAGATAGAATTTCCCTGATAGAGCATTTACGGGACGCAGGAAACTGGCGGTATCTGCGTCTATATCCCCCTTGTGGAGTATTCTATCGATGGCCTCATTGATTAGTTTGGCGTGTTCTTGCGTCGGGTCCCTATCAAGTTTGCGATAGAACGTCTCGTTGGTAAGCTGACGGTTAGCCTCATTGATGTAGTCATCCCTGTTCATAATAACCACTGCAGAACCCTTATCTGCTGGCTTTATGACAATCTCCGCATTATGTTTGAGTGCTTTGAGTGCCTGGCGTTCTGATGGCGACAGGTTGTCCTTAATTTGTTGAGTGCGATTGGAGTGAGTGGATATTTCCTCTTTTACTGCATTAATGTGCGCTTCAAGAGCGGGTATTCTACTGGGTGGGGGGTTCCATGTACTTTTTTTCTTGAATGGATTAACCGGATGTACAACTGCAGGTGTTACTGATGGAGTATCCTCAACATCATCTCGGTCGTCGTCGCTTGCAAAGTGCACGTGCAGCCGGAGTAACCTGTTGAATTTGTCCATGTCTTCAGAAAGTTCAGAATTGTTCATTTCTTTAGGGATTGGGCAAAACTTGAGGCCTTTGGACAAGAGGGCACTTTCTGATACTGTGAGAGGATGGTTAGATAGGAAACCCGGGTAGACCTATTATCAACTCTTTAGGCCATCCGACGGAGAAAATTTCTAAATTTGTCGATTTCCATCTTCGACCAATTGTTGAAAATCTACCATCTTACATAAAAGACACCACATATTATCTTAATACAACGCCATCCAGCAACATACCAGAAGGTACTCTGCTAGTTACAATGGACGTCGTCTCTCTTTACACAAACATCCCTCATGCGGACGGCATTAATGCCTGTCGGGAGGCATGGGAACGCCGTGGTTATAAGCACCCATCGACTGAAAGTCTAGTAGAATTACTTACACTTGTCCTCACACTCAACAACTTCCAGTTTAACAATGAAAACTGCTTGCAGATCAGTGGTACAGCTATGGGCACTAATATGGCTCCTTCATATGCTAATGTATTTATGGGACATCCTGAATCCCAACTTTTAGCATCTGCTCCAATTAAGCCATTCAGCTGGCTCAGATTCATCGATGATATTGAAATCAAATGGACTTCGAACCGGACATCACTCGATGAATTTATAGATCACGCAAACACGTTCCATCCAACAATCAAATTCACTGCAGAGGTCTCCACGGAAACTAACACATTTCTAGACACCAGTTCAACCTTACTTGACGGAAAAATAAACACAGACCTCTATTCCAAACCAACGGACACGCACCAGTATCTCCGCCCGTCCAGCTGTCATCCCTCGCACACAACGAAGAGCATTCCCTATTCCCAAGCTCTACGTATCCGACGGATAGTGTCCGATGATACAGTCTTCGAACGTCGATGCTCAGAACTTAAATCACACCTTCTTGCTAGAGGATATCAATCTACTTTGATAGATCATGAACTAGACAAAGTCAGGGTACTTGACAGAGCCAGCCTTCTAGAATACAAAGTCAGAACTCCGACACAAAGGGTCCCTTGTGTGGACACGTTCCATCCTAACTTGCCGTCGATTTCTTCCATTTTACATAATCATTGGCGCATCATTGAGCCGTCAGCTACACTCAAACGGATCTTTCCAGAACCACCGTTATTGGCCTATCGTAGACCAAAAAATGTCAGAGATCTAGTGGTGAGCAGCAAATTACGTCCATCTGCCTCTGTCGTTACAACAGGCTCCTTCAATATATGCAGCAAAAAAACGTGCAAATTGTGCCCATACACTGAGTCCACAGACACATTTAAATGTGTAATAAACAACCGTGTTTATCACATTTTACAAACACTGACATGCAAATCAGCCAATGTTGTATATCTCCTCTCCTGCAAAAAATGCAAAATGCAGTATGTTGGAGAAACCAGCACAAAGCTCAACATCAGAATCAACAATCACCATTGCTCCATCAAGCAAAACAGACCAGACTTTCCTGTGGCAAGGCATTTAAATTTACCTAGTCACAGTTGGAAGGATATGCAGGTGGTCGCCATTGATCACTGTCCTACCTGGAATGAAACGAAACGTCGTTCCAGAGAAAGATGCTGGATTACCAATCTCCAAACCTGCTACCCTCGGGGTATGAACGAACGTTGAAGGACGTCTTCTGGGTGTATTCTCCATGTGACCATTATATTTGACAATTCATGTAGTTAATTATTCAATTTGTTAAAATTTTCATAATTGCTGTACTTTTGGGGGCATCTATTCATTGTTGCTCTTTGAGACTCACATTTAGTCGCCTCCCGCCATCATGCAACAGCATCTTGGTCCGATTTGGCCCGAATCGTCTGTTTCCCGTAGCGTCCTGTAGGGACACTTCGGCATTCGTATTTCTTATATTCTCAGTCTTGATAAATATTCGTAGTAGTTTTTTCACACTACTCTCTATAATTCTAATGATCTTAAACATATTTTTCTATAGTTTTTCAGACTTTGTACACGATATTTAATCAATCACTGTAGAGACGATAATGCAACATTTTTATTCTGAAATCTGATATCAATGCAATGTCGTCCACTAGCTGTATTTAGGGACGAATCGTCTTTGAACTCTTCGATATACTTTCACGTGCGGGGGAATTCAAAATATCTCTGCCGTTGGTCGCATAGCGTTCTAGTGTTGAACATGATACAGTCACGCTTGTAGCCGCCTTCGGCCCACGTTTGCCGAAGGGTTCATTGTGGTTTCTCCAGTTACTAAAGCATTATTCTTATTGTATTTTATTGTATTTCCAGTACTTCTTATATATAATATGTGATTGTATTTGTATTTTTTGTGTTTTGATAAAGGGGCGGATTGCCTCGAAAATTTAACAAGCCTCATTGTTCACACTGTTTGAATTACTTCTTTGCCCCATATAATCATTACAAGTAATTCGTATCCTCCATACATTTATGTGAGGATCCAGTGTTATCTGGATTATACTGTTTATATTACTTCTTTGACCCATATATATATATATATATATTTGACTTTAATAGTTGTAATGAGGATTTATGAGAACTGACAGAGAAAAACATTCCATACATACATATGTTTTCTTCTGCTTTTATTGTTATCATTCCCTGTTGTGTCCAGTATGTAACATCTCATCTTCAATAACCAAAGTTTTATGTCTAAAACCATATTTTCATGACTTAGCCTTGATATGCCAAATAGAATAAAAGCTTTGTTTCTACTAACCCATCTTAACCTTAAAAAGATTTCCCCAAAGTCCGTTTTTTTTCCTAAATTGCAAATATTTGTTACCTTTGTGTAGTTGATTCCTGTTTAACTGTCAGTAATACAAATTTACAATGTATATGTAATTCAATTACACTTAAAATATAGATATCTCCAGGTTTTCCATCCATTGGTTATATCTGTTGCTTAAACAGTTCAATGAACTGTTACATTGTTCTATTTCAGATTTTCCTGTGCTGAATTTTTTGTCGGATTGTTTAAAAAAAAATCCTACCCACCAATTAACCGGGTACCCTCTTTTCCATTTACCTGGTCGTAGAAACAAACAAGCTTTCCAATTAGTGTGTGTTTTTTTTTCAAGAGTATCTAATAAAATTATGTATTACATATGAGTAGACCATGGGTTCAAAATTCATGGCAAGTCCCTGGAAGTGTAAATAATAATGGCAGCACAGAA
This sequence comes from Pecten maximus, assembly GCF_902652985.1. Taxonomy (NCBI): domain Eukaryota; kingdom Metazoa; phylum Mollusca; class Bivalvia; order Pectinida; family Pectinidae; genus Pecten; species Pecten maximus. The sequence continues at coordinate 5,939,265 of NC_047016.1, forward strand.
TACCGAGGTGAAACAATCATAAGTTTCAAAGTTGTTTTTATAGGAAAAAGTTACACTATTATGTGGCAGACAAGGGGAATTAAATGCAAGGCTAAATCTGCCAAGGTTGAATACAAAATAATCAATCTTTGGTTAGAAAAGACGGTTAGATAGAGAGGTTCGATAATAAACTGTAATGTGTCTTTTCTTTTGCTGGGTGTCATCAGCAATTTAGGTTTGCTATAGTGAGTTAACCTTAAAGTTGGCATCAGATCCACAGTTCCACACTACCAAAAGGAGACAAACATGAACACTGCAGACTCCAAAAAACATGTATTAATAACCAGACATTTATTTTGACTCAGTGGTAGAGTGTCCGTCTAGAGTTCTATCCGGAGTGTCCCGGGTTCGAACCCCAATCTGGCTGCTACATTTTCTCCTCCTAGCCTGTAACAGTAATTTTCCTGAGGTCCCAACTTCAATCCGTAGTAGAGTGGAGGCATTGAAATAAATTTAATCGATCTTGTAATACAAAATATCTTTTCCCAATAGAGCTATGAGTTATCAACACCAACCCCTGTGCTCAGTGCCTTAAGCAAGGTCAGTCGGGGCACCGGGCCTCGTCACAATCTTAGCGTTTTGTAAACACTTGAAGATTTTTGATATATATCTCTGTTTACCCTGTGAATCATGATTAGCCTGAGACACACTTGATATGTCTCTTTAACCTATAATAACCCATAACCTGCGGCAGCCAGATTATGAGTCGTATGGTAAACAGACAAGTGTTCAAAACGTGAATGTAGTTACGTGGCCCTGTGGTAGGGGTAGTTAATTATATAAATATTCCAAACCAGACCAGTCAATTAAAAAAAGTAATTACACTGTACTGTACAGAACTACAAATATTCCCACATAGACCAATGTCGCGGACAAGCATTTATATAGACAATGGTTGTGAAGATGAAGTATTTAAATGACCATGTGCGTAAACTGTAAAACGAAAGTAGGTCTAGCTCAGCAAGCAGACACTGCTATTTCGCAATGACTGTTCGTTTTATTTGATACGATAGCTATGAATTAAATAAGTGTTACCTTTCGTTGTATTCTAGCACATTGGTGTCTCAACAAATACGGAAAAAATCCTGTCATATTCGATAATCTTCTGTTTTTATTATCGTCAAGTGTCTGTCGTTTACAGGTGAACATGTCTTCCGGGTCACGTTCTGAAAGCATGCGCTTCCGGTTACGTCATCAAATTCATTTCCCGCAAATATATTGGGGAATCTAATTTTCCCTTTAAAATGAAATGAAATGAAATAAATAAAGATTATCTAAATAAAAGAAAAGTTATCAGTATTGAGTAGAAAATTAAATTCCCTTTGTAAATAATTATTTCAATTCGCTTACCTAAATCATTACCAATCAAAATTAAAATGATTTAAAATTTACTTTTCGTTTCTTTGATAATCCTACAATTTATGATCACAATATCATTTAGAAGCTTTGTAGTGCTTACTGTTTTAAACGCACAGATGCTTTGATTTGAACAAAGATGGCAACCTGAAGGTGTGAGGCGGTTTGGATTGGAATTAAATTGCGTATATTTCGGCAAGTAAGCATCGTACAATGTTCCCGTGTGGTCAGATCATCTAGTTTTTTTCAATACGCATTCAGAACAATTGTTGTTCAGTCGCTACGGTTATTAACATAAAAATTCGGATTATTATATAAATACTTAAGCTAACCGGTAATAAGTATTTATATATTAAAGTATTTAAAATATTGCCGTATCCATCCACCTAACGAATATATATAAAAACAAGAAATATCTTTAAAAAAGATAAACGGCATAGTTTTAATGCTGGTGGTTATAATGTAAAACTACTGGTGAAATAAATTAATGAACTACACTTTAATTAATAAATACGCAGTTTCAGCACGGATAACAAAATTATATCAGTTTGAATCATTTTTGGTGATAATAGGACTGCAAATGTGTCATTTGAATAGATGCATCCACTTATTCAGCTTGCATTCAATTTAAAAGGGACATCACGATAAACGTTGCAATTTTCACTGAATGCACGCGTTTTGTTCCTTTCCAGTTATGTTTCTGTGCTGTCCCAATGTTCACAGTCAATCTCTATGTCCAGCTTGACCACTCGATTTAGTTCCCCCTCCTAATTTAGCGCGGAAGTTATTTTTAAATTATTACGTGACTGTTTTGAATTCGTGGCAACACAAACAGACGATAGTTTACAAGGCGATATCTATATTCCGTCTGGGTTAGCTGGATAACGATATTATACAGTGGTTTAAATGTTAAATAACACGTTCTGTATATATTACGGCACACATATTTATGTGTAAATAAGTGTAAACACTGTTCATATAGTATAGTGACAGTAGCGATGTACTGGTACAGACTGTGTAAATATTACCGAGCTTGTGGAACTATTACAGAGTTTGTGTTAATATTACAGAGTTTGTGTAAATACTAGCCTACCGAGATTGTCATGACCTACTATCAAACAATCAAGCAGAATACGAGCGGCGTCCGTATTACTGCTGTTTTCATGTTTGAACTGTTACAATCTATTGTACTGCTTCCCAAGTTTAATTCTAGGATTGTGTTTGACCCATTTCCCTATTATTCTCTTCATTGCGGAAGCTGTTATCGTTTCCAACCGCAGTCGATTCACAATGGAAGCCATTTTTGTTTCCATGTGTTTTAGTTTGTTGTGCGCATGCGTTTATCGTATATGTCACAAAATTTGCATATTCAGAGTGATAACCTTTTAATAATTGATAATTGATGTTTTTATGTACATACATCATCAAATTCGAATGGTTATTGTTCAGAAGGTTATTTTTTTAAAAGATATACCCAATAATATGATAAAAAATACAAAATAAATATTGGTTTATCGTGAGATCCTCCATAAACATGTGCTCCAGAACCAACACTACACTAACACAACACAGTTTACACTAAAAGCCGTAGCTTTTCCCAACAAGCTTCAGAAACTTGGAGGGGGTCAACTCATCAGTCTCCCACTGGTCCCACAAAGAGAACAGCTGGGCCTGTGTTGTCTTTGTTTCCTCCCTGTGTCTCCTCATCAGTTTGGCCTCGGAAACCATCCGTAGGTGTAGTGGTAGTAGGGAAGCTTCCTTCTGTAGGATACGGATGAGCACATACATGGGTGGCTGCAAGGAAGAAAACTCATCAATTTATTTCACAGGAATTGTAATCATTTCACTTACATGGTATATTAATTAAAGTAAATAATTAGGTTGTTTAATTACTATAATAAGTTAATAACCCAAATTAAAGTACCAATACATGTATAAATATATATATATAATTGTCAAGTAGTTATCTATAATATGGTATATTAATTAAAGTAAATAATTAGGTTGTTTAATTACTATAATAAGTTAGTAACCCAAATTAAAGTACCAATACATGTATAAATATACATATATATAATATTGTCAAGTAGTTATCTATAAAATGGTATATTAATTAAAGTAAATAATTAGGTTGTTTAATTACTATAATAACCCAAATTAAGGTGATGAATGATTTAAGATTTTTTTCTATCTAATTAAAATTAAGGAAAATAAAAATAAGTTCCAAGATGCTAGATCTACATAAGCTGTAAGCCTAAAAAGTATATACAGCTAGACTATATTATAATCTGTCATAAAATTTGATGGATTAATACATTTATAAAATCATAAGTACTTACCAGTGTTGCAAGTCCGGTGGTTCCATCCATGGCACGTATCGCAGGCGATAGCATGCTGTCTTGCCCCAACGGTAAGGCCACACGTGATGCAAGACATCGTTGCAAGTGAATGATTTCAGTATTGAACTGGCCATCATTTATAGCAAAGTTGTTTAACTTAAAACAATAATACTCTGTTATGGAGGAGATCATTACCAAAACGGTTTTCTTCCCAACAATTGCTATTACAACAATCGTTACGGCGAGTGTGGAAACGCGTGTGGAAAGTTTACAGAAGATCGCTGCTGTGTAAACAAAAGGCGAGGCGTTATAAAGTGATTTTTAAGCAATCAAAACAATTAAATGTTATGTCCATCAATTATTGACAAGCAGTGTTTGTAAGGTACAGGTTTAATAACAACTGGATGTGGCTTCGCACAAACATTAACGACTATACAAAGGGAGGCTGCAACACAAACATAGCAAAGTATTTACACCAATAACGAAGGTATAAAAACAATAAAAACACGTTCAAACAAAATATAATGTTAACAATAAGGTATCACTTTATTTCATTTTTATTTCAATAAAAATGTTACACTGGGGGCGAACCGTCCTTTTTATTTATTTTTGTGGTGCGAACCGTCCCTGTTGGGTGCGAACCGACTTGGTGCGAAACGTGTTGGGAGCGAAACGTCTGGATACCGTTCTATCTATACTGCATTATCTTTAACATTTGTCTTTCAAACACATGTACATGTAGTATTCCAACCAACTGGTTTTCATTTGACAGAAATAGTGACATTGACCTTTGACATCCGAGTCTGAAAGAGTACTTAAGGCATTGTGCAGCAACCAAACAAGAGGCCATATGGGCCTGCATTAGTCATCTTCTTCTCTGGACCTCTTTTTGATATTGATAAAAAAAGGTTTTAAACATTTAAACATGTTTGACTGCTGTGACCTTGAATGTACATCACTGTTGCTCGTTTTTAAACAAATTTTGTATCACTTCACCAGCATAGTACAGGCCCAATACCAAGTATATTGGCCTCAAGGTTATTCAGTTGAAGTTTTTCAAGGTTTTTGCACGTCTAGCTCCAGTGGTCTTTAATGAAGGTAAAGGTCATTTATTAAAACAAACCTTGTAGCATTCAAGATTTGGGACCATCACTACAGAATGCAAGACCAAGTTTGAAAAGATCATCAAGCTAGCTATACAGAAGAAAAACAATTGAACAGGGATTTTATTTAAATCTGGACTACTGTGCTGAATATGTGCTGATCTGACAGATCCGTCATTTTAAAATGCCCACCAACATTATAGGAAGTTTTAACCAAACTAAAGATTCTATTAAAATTATTGTTAAAAAGGAAGAAGCAGAGCATTTCTATATATATGTTACAGAGACATGAAAATATTGATGTACATGTATTGCCAAACAAAAAGCAAATTTTGCAAATCAACCAATTCTCAAAATCCACTAAATATAACAATTTGTTAACCAAAAGGATACTGGTACTGGAAACAGAAAGAAATGAGAAGAAACTTTTGAAGATATTTAATAGAAGGAAATGTAAAGACTCATGTGAGAAACTATAACAACAGAGATATTATCAATAGAAAGAAATTAATTTTAAGTATACAAATAACCAAGTGTAAACTTTGTTATATAGGAGTTATATATCTGATTTACATGAATATGTCCTCTGCCCCAAACAATGGAAAGTAAAACAACCATAACAATAAAATGTTAAAATCTTACCTACATGAAAACTAAAATAGATTTGTAAAGTTTCTTTCACCTCTTTTGTAACTTCCAGATTTCTTGTGACTCAATAAAATAACCTATTCCATTTTTCGCCCACTTTCAAATATCATCAGATGTATATAATGATGTGTAGAACAATTGGAAACAAATATCAGAATGGCAATATGAAAGAAAACAAAGGGACACAACTCTTCAAGTTAGTGAAAATCCAACCCTTAATTTAGCATATGATCATATGTCATTAGAGAATGTGTTCCTAAACCAAAGTCAACAACTGTATGAGAGCTTGTCAGTGTCTAACTTCCGGTGGTGGGGCAAGAGGAAACTCTGAATACTCATCAATTAGTCTCATCAAAGGTCTTTGAACTGTTAGAAGGTGAGGTTGCCAGATCTATTGATTAATAAAATCTGACATTCTGTGTATTGAAATCAGAACAAAAGTAATGCAGTATATGTCAACAAGTATTTTTGGATTGATACAGCAAATATGTTAATATGAATGTTTAAAAAGAATATTTTCTTATTACTGCAAACACATACATGTACATATTACAATTATTTCAATTACAGATTTGGGAAATGAAAGAAATATTTCTATGTTCGAGTGGATTCAAGAAATATATAACACAGTAGTATTCTAATGAAAAAATGAATTAATTGTGAAAATGTCACAGAAACATGTCAACAAACAATATGGTGTGGAGCGCAATGTATTTTGAAAGCTAAATTCTTACTGTAGTCAAGTTGTCAAGATGAAGAATCATATTCTTTTATATATTTACATGACTTAAAAAGTTGTTGCAAAGATTTATCAAACAAAAACAAAACAAATCCCCACAAAAAAAAACAAAAAAAACCAACTTTACACAGATGAACTTAATATAGACAATCAAAGCTGGTAATTGTGTAAAATGAACTTAATTTTACATCTTCATACCGTGCTTACACAGGCCATCGTGACTTCCTGTCGTGACTTCCTGTTTCCGGTTACTGAGAAAGTTTTTGAACTCTAAGTATATTGGGGGGAAAGGGGGGGTTTCCGAGACATCTCTACCATTAAGTTCGCTACGCTCTCTATGAACCATAGTCAATCTAGTTACTTATCCGAATATCAAGAATATTTGTGCTTCTCATGTACAGTGCATCTTTGTTTAAATTTGACTGGTCTGCAGGTCTGATCTGACTACCCTCAGCTGACCCTGACACAGGGCCACGTTACTATCGTATCCTTTTGTAAACACTGCATAATAATTTAAATGTCTGTATCCACGACAGATTGGTCTGGATGACTACAATTTTCTACCTTCTGGCAGAGAGGTGCATATGATATACACGTCTCTGCTTCTGGGACGTTGTGTCTCCACCCCCTGTATTGACTTCATACTTATGTTTACCATATCATATGACTCGAGCTCATAACCTGTCTTTCTACTCTATGACTCACAACCTGTCACAGGTTTACTGGTCATGAGTTACAGGGTAAACGGCATACATGCCATACTTTCAGGAGACCAATATCGGAGATTGATGATTATTTTAAGGGGGTTTTACCTAAAATAAGGGACATTTTTACTCAATTTTAAAGCAAGAAACTAATTTTGAAAGTGGTAAAGAATATTTATATTTATTTTGGATATTAATCATACTGTTTATGCAAACAACAAAAACGGACATATATGTGCATGTATCAAATGTGTCACAGATTTAAATAAGTCATGGGTAAACAGACATGTAACAGGAGAAAGAGAAAATGTAGTAGCGAGACCGGGGTTCGAACCCAGGACCCTCCAAATTCTAGATGAACACTCTACCACTGAGCTATCTGGTCGCCGATGATCAACCCAGTCCAGTTCCGCAACATTCCTCCCTCCTTTTATCAAGTCTTCACACCCAAAGACAACAGGTTCGGATATCCTGTTGCTTTAGCATCCTCCCAATGCTTTAAACAAGGATTTGCAGGCTCGCAAAATATGTAACAGGAGAAAGATAGTAGCCAGACCAGGGTTCAAACTCGAGACCCTGCAAACTCTTGACGTACAGTACTACACTTGACCACTGAGCTATGTAGTATGTACCTGGTCATTGATCGATGATTTATTCATTTTCATGAAATAATCCCAAATTGGCTGAGAGGATGATAAAATTTATTTCCATCAAGGCCTCCACTACGGATCGAACATGCGAACTCTGGATAACTACTCTTCTGCTCAACCCACACACATGTACTCAATATCAAAATAAATGTTTGGTTATGTATTGTTTAACCCCCCCACACCTTTCAACAGCTGGGGTCCTTTATAATTATGGACGGCCTTCCCCGATAGTGACATACATGTGTGTGATGAATGTGTGCATTAATACATGTTTCAGGAGTCTGCGGTATGTTCGTGTTTGTCTCATATATCCATGTGGTATTAATGTGAACAACTTTTAATTTTTTTTAAATTGTTCCAGCACTGGCAACCTAAGTATGTCTTTCCCTTTAGGTTAAGAAGTTAGTTATCAATTATCTTTCATTTGATCATATAAAAACAGAGAATATTTCCCCAAATATTATGTATATGTACCTTGTATTACTGACCCGGATGTTTAAACAGGAATGGACTACACATTCTTATCAAGTATTTGCATAACAATAAAAACACTGATTTTTTTTTGGAAAAAAAGCATTCAAGATTTTTTTAAGGGTCAGTCGGGTTAGTAGAGATAAAGTTTTTACTGTATTTGGCATATTAGTCTAAGTCATGAAAATGTGAAATTAAAACAAATACAGAGAAATGTCAACAACAAATTTAAAAAGAATAGCATAGGTTTCTTTTCAGTCAGTTCTGAATGATGGCCTGTGTAAGCACGGTATGAAGATGTAAAATTAAGTTCATTTTACACAATTACCAGCTTTGATCGTCTAAATTAAGTTCATCTGTGTAAAGTTTTTTGTTTTGTTTTTGTTTTTGTTTTTTTTTTTGTTGGGATTTGTTTTGTTTTTGTTTGATAAATCTTTGCAACAACTTTTTAAGTCATGTAAATATATAAAAGAATATGATTCTTCATCTTGACAACTTGACTACAGTAAGAATTTAGCTTTCAAAATACATTGCGCTCCACACCATATTGTTTGTTGACATGTTTCTGTGACATTTTCACAATTAATTCATTTTTTCATTAGAATACTACTGTGTTATATATTTCTTGAATCCACTCGAACATAGAAATATTTCTTTCATTTCACAAATCTGTAATTGAAATAATTGTAATATGTACATGTATGTGTTTGCAGTAATAAGAAAAAAAAAATTAAACATTCATATTAACATATTTGCTGTATCAATCCAAAAATACTTGTTGACATATACTGCATTACTTTTGTTCTGATTTCAATACACAGAATGTCAGATTTTATTAATCAATAGATCTGGCAACCTCACCTTCTAACAGTTCAAAGACCTTTGATGAGACTAATTGATGAGTATTCAGAGTTTCCTCTTGCCCCACCACCGGAAGTTAGACACTGACAAGCTCTCATACAGTTGTTGACTTTGGTTTAGGAACACATTCTCTAATGACATATGGGTCTCCATGAAAGCTGGGTCCACGTCCCGAGACTGGGTGCATTGGTACCCTTTGTGCACAGTTCATTACGGGGGTATGGTAGTGTACACTGGGTATCAGTGTAGCTGAAGGCTTTCACAGCAGCTCCAATTTGAGCCAACCTGTTTGCCGTGGGTTGCGGCTCGTATTCTGGGGAATGATGGTCCTGGTGGTTGAGCTAGAGCTGGCGTCACTGTGGTGTCACTGACGAACCTTTTATTTGGGGGGATCATGAACCAGCTCTTGCAACGCACCACTTTGGCTTCGGACACTGGATAGACGAGGGGTGGTATGGGCCCTGTATTACCAATCGGCTGGTCATGCCGAGCCCTTAGACCTTTATCTAAGAAGGCGGTGGCTCAGGGTCAATCGCGAGTTACTTTAACTTACGAGTATGCTATTTTGTGCATCCCTGACACTCGACGTTGGATATCCACGCCATAGAAGTGTCCCCTTGTTGGACTCCGGGGTGGGTGGGCCCACAACTAGTGAACAAAATTAACATCTATATGGGAAAAAACTCAGAAAATTCTGCAGTTCAATCACCCACTGAATCCAAACAAACCACCAATCAAACAAATAAAACCAAACCTAATCACCAAACAACTACCCAAACCAAACCAAACTCCCAAACAAAACCAAACCAAACTTTCCCTCAGTTCCTGGTGATGTCCTCCACACAGAGTGACAAAACCACAGCATCATTGTCCCCTCTCCTGTTAAGGAAGGGTATCCAAGGCATCGCTGGCGATGTTAAATCTGTCAAGCCACTGGGATCGGGCGATCTCCTCATAGAGGTTGACCGTCAGCAACAGGCGGTGAACCTACTGGGAACGACCAGTTTTGGCGGCATCGGTGTCAGTGTGAAGCCACACTCGTCACTTAATTGCAACAAGGGGGTAATCAGGTGCCCAGCCCTGCGCAATGACACCGACGCCGACATACTGGCCTATTTCCAAGAGGAGAGCGTCCCGGTCACTGAGGTGAGACGGATCACATCAAGGAAACAAGGATCCATTGTCAACACACATACATTCATCATTACCTTTTCCACACCAGCACTCCCACAAACTGTCACTATTGGCTACCAACGGTACACCGTCACCGTCTACATCCCAAATCCATTGAGATGCCGTAACTGCCAGAGGTACGGCCATCGTGAGAAAAGATGTAGACGGGCGACGGTCTGCCAGTTTTGTGGTCGCGAGGGTCACACCGACGAAAATGAATGTGACATTGCCGGCCGGCGCTTTGTCAACTGCGAGGGGAAGCACGCTGCCTCCTCTCGAGACTGTCCTACCTGGGGTCGGGAGAGAGAGAGATCCTGCGGGTCAAATACACCCGTAGTGTCTCCTTCCCCGAGGCCAGGAGGATAGTTGAGAGTGGAGACACTACCGGGCCCTCTTGTGCACAGGTAACACGAGCAAAGAAACCGGTTGACAGTGTCACAGTCAAGGATGCATCTGTCCAGGCTTCGGAGGACAGACCTGCATTTGTCTCACAGGTCCCAGTCTTAGCTAGCTCTAAGACTTGCAAGGTCCTAGTTGGGAACCCGTCACGCTTTCGTCAAAAACCATCAAAACCTCCAATCAAACAGCCAGAAAACAAACAGCCACCACCTCCAACAAACTCGACATCCAATCAAAACAAACCTCATCGTACACATCCTTCACCAAGAAAACACTCCTCAACACAACGATGCCGCTCACTCTCTGTGCCTCGCACTAGGCCAGAAAACCAATCACCAATCGACAAACAACCCAGAAAAAATTAAGGATATCAAGAATGCCGGTCGAATCCGATCTTAATGTCACATATGGCAAAGGATCGGACGACCCGACCAACAGATTCAATATCCTGATTGGTCTTGAAGACGAGTTGGAAGCGGAAGCTACACCACTCCATTCCTCGACTCCAGGACGAAAACAAAACAAACACGCAAAAACATGAATGAACAATATTATAATACAATGGAACATACGCGGATTAAAGGCAAACATAGAAGAATTACAGTATTTATCTAAAAAACACAACCCAGCCATCTTCTGCTTGCTAGAAATTATGCTTAAAGACTCGATGAACTTGAGACTCTTCTCATTCTACTGTAATATTCCAACAGCTGGAGGCAGGGCATCGGGTGGTGCAGCTGTTGCTATAAATAAAAACATCCCTCACAGACAATTACATTTGAACACGACTCTACAAGCTGTTGCCGTTAGCGCAACTTTACACAGACAAATTACCGTCTGTTCTATTTATCTTCCTCCGAGCGAAAGCTTTAACTGCGACCAACTGAACAACATCGTGTCCCAGCTCCCAACACCTTTTGTCATCTTGGGTGACTTTAATGGCCACAACAGCCTGTGGGGCTCCCCAAACACAGACGAAAGAGGGAGACGTATCGAAGAGTTCATAAATAAGAACAACCTGTTTCTGTTTAATAACAACGCACCTACATACTTACACCCTGCCTCTGGTTCGCTTACCCACATTGACCTGTCTTTATGTCATCCTTCAATTTTACTTGATTATGACTGGAAGGTCACTGATGATCTATGTGGAAGTGATCACTTTCCCATCTTTCTTAAAAATATAGGGTCACCCCTCGAGGAACCTCTTCCTCGATGGAATATACACAAAGCAGACTGGGATCAATTTCAAAACCTGTGCAATGATGAGCTGATCGAGGAACATTTCCAAAACCTCGACGCCCAATTAAAACTTTTACCGAAACACTGACTTCTATTTTCGGAAAGACCATACAAAAATCCGCTCCAAAACCTACAAAGTTCCTTTTATCAGAAGAATCTTTTTTAAATAGATCTGGTCGTAACGCAGCGCTGCGACGGTACTTGGCTTCTCCTACCGTTGCAAACTACAGTAGTTTTAAAATCTGGAGGGCAAAGGCTCGGCGATCAATCAAAACTGACAAAAAGAATAGCTGGAAAGAATACGTGTCTAAAATATCATCAAATACATCGTCTAAAAAAGTATGGGATATGATCAGAAAAATAAGTGGGAAAAGGAAAACATCACCATCCTCTCACCTTATCAACAAAAACAAAATATTTTCTTCCAAATCTGAAATTGCAAACGCATTTGCCAAAAATATATCCGAAAACTCATCAGTCAAAAATCACTCCAGAAAATTCCAGGCATTTAAAAAGGAGAAAGAAAAGAAACGGCTCAATTTTAAATCATCAAACACTGAACATTACAATAAACCCTTTGATTTACCAGAACTGCTAGGATCACTAGAAAAATCACAAGATTCAGCAGCTGGTCCTGATGAAATCACAGATCAGCTTTTAAAACATCTACCAGACTCGTCATTAAATTGCCTTCTACATATATCAACCAAGTTAATGCTTCCGGAAACATCCCCGAGTCATGGAAGGAATCTACAATAATTCCAATTCCCAAACCCGGAAAGGACGCTACTGAACCAAATAATTATCGCCCTATTTCTCTGACAAGTTGCGTCTGTAAAACACTTGAACGTATGATTAACACCAGGCTAGTTTGGTTTCTAGAGTCAAACAATATCATCAGCCCACTCCAAAGCGGATTCAGAAACCGACGAGAGACGGTAGACCATTTGATCCGACTAGAAACGTTCATTAGAGAAGCTTTTGCCAAGAAAGAACACCTTGTTGCCGTATTTTTCGATCTTGAGAAGGCATACGTTACTACGTGGCAGTATGGTATAATGAAAGACCTGCATGAGATTGGTGTGCGCGGGAATCTCCCGAAATTCATTTCAAATTACATATCTGACAGACACTTCAAAGTTCGCGTTGGTTCAACCTATTCTGAAACAGCCAAACAAGAAATGGGAGTTCCTCAAGGCGGAATCCTATCAGTAACACTTTTTGGCCTAAAGATTAATAGTATAGTTCAATGTCTTGGTCAGTCTACAGAAGGCTCACTATTTGTGGATGACTTTCTGATCTGTTATAGATCAAAGAACATGCACACAATAGAACGACAACTCCAACAATGTTTAGGCAAATTACAAGTATGGGCAGATGAAAGCGGCTTCAAATTTTCCAGATCAAAAACTGTATGTATGCACTTCTGTCAAAAACGAAAACCACACAATGACCCAGATCTCACACTTGATGGCACTAAAATTCCAGTTGTCGAACAAACTAAATTTCTCGGACTAATATTTGATTCTAAACTATCCTTTGTTCCACATATTAAACATCTGAAGGATAAATGCTCAAAGGCGCTGCACATTTTGCGTGTCCTCTCCCATACTGACTGGGGTGCGGATCGTGAAATGCTTCTGCGAATGTATGGGTCGCTTATTCGTTCGAAACTTGACTATGTCTCGATCGTCTACGGATCAGCACGCAGTTCATACCTGCAGATGCTGGATCCTATACAGAATCAGGGGTTACGTTTAGCTCTTGGGGCTTTTCGAACAACACCGGTTAAAAGCCTTTATGTAGAGGCGAATGAGCCATCGTTAAATGATCGAAGGAAGAAAACTGTCATTACAATTTGCTGCCCAATTAAAGTCCAATCCAAAAAATCCAGCTTTCAATCACGTCTTCAATCCACAGTATCGAAACATTTTCACTCAAAACCAAAAACTCTTACCAACATTTGGCATTAGAATTTCGAATTTTCTTCATGAACTTAACATAAGCTTAGACAACATAGGCGAATACAGCGTATCGGATGTACCGCCATGGCTTGTCGAAACACCTGATATTAACCTTACTCTACACGTGAGGGCAAAATCGAGTGCATTACCCGAAGAACACCAATCCTCCTTTCGGGAATGCATTAAAGATTTTCCCGATCACGTTCAGATCTACACTGATGGCTCAAAAGATGGAGTAAAGGTCTCCGCAGCATGCTATTCCGATCGCCATTGCTCTTCAATCCGCTTACCAGATGGTGCCTCTATCTTCTCTGCGGAAGCATGTGCCATCGATTTGGCCCTCGACCATATCGAAGAACAACGCATTAGAAAGGCAATAATTTGTTCCGACTCTCTATCTGTCCTTCAGAATTTACAATCACGAGATCCAAAGAATATACTCATACAAAACCTTGTTTTACGAATATCTCGTATCTTAAAAAAATGCAAAATAACACTACTTTGGATTCCGAGCCATGTCGGAATTAAAGGCAACGAACTTGTTGACCGCCAAGCAAAACTTGCTCTAAATCTGCAACAAACAAATATTTAAATACCATATACAGATTTCAAACCTGTAATTAGTTCTGCCATTCAGAGTAAATGGCAGCAACGCTGGTCTCTCGAGACGAGCAACAAACATTTTAAAGTACAACCAAAACTTAAAACATCAAAACCAAGTCGGAAGGATCGTAGAGAGGAAATAGTCCTCTCTCGGCTCCGTACCGGGCACACATATCCTACTCATTCGTTCCTTTTGAAACGAGAGGATCCACCGGTGTGTTATGCATGTGATGCTCAATTCACAGTGGAGCATTTTTTAATAGAATGTTCTGATTTCAAGCACATTCGTGATAAATACTTTCGAGTCCCGGATATGAAAACCCTTTTCAGTTCCGTGGATTCGAAAACAATATTTAGCTACTTGAAAGAAATCGTTGATGTCTTTTACGTTACTATCTTTGACGTTCTATTTATATAACAAAGTTCACATAATATATTCGTACATATACATATTTTACTATTTTAACCAACTTTTTTATCATAATGATCTAAATATACAATACGGATGCTTTTAAAAATGACAAATTTAATCTGATTTTAACTTTAAAAATAAAACATGTTAGTATATTGTTTGGCCCTAAATGACCCTAGTTGTCGATGGGCCGTAAAACATGAACAAACAAACAAACAAACAAACTAATGACATATGATCATATGCTAAATTAAGGGTTGGATTTTCACTAACTTGAAGAGTTGTGTCCCTTTGTTTTCTTTCATATTGCCATTCTGATATTTGTTTCCAATTGTTCTACACATCATTATATACATCTGATGATATTTGAAAGTGGGCGAAAAATGGAATAGGTTATTTTATTGAGTCACAAGAAATCTGGAAGTTACAAAAGAGGTGAAAGAAACTTTACAAATCCATTTTAGTTTTCATGTAGGTAAGATTTTAACATTTTATTGTTATGGTTGTTTTACTTTCCATTGTTTGGGGCAGAGGACATATTCATATAAATCAGATATATAACTCCTATATAACAAAGTTTACACTTGGTTATTTGTATACTTAAAATTAATTTCTTTCTATTGATAATATCTCTGTTGTTATAGTCTCTCACATGAGTCTTTACATTTCCTTTTATTAAATATCTTCAAAAGTTTCTTCTCATTTCTTTCTGTTTGTACTAGTATCCTTTTGGTTAACAAATTGTCATATTTAGTGGATTTTGAGAATTGGTTGATTTGCAAAATTTGCTTTTTGTTTGGCAATACATGTACATCAATATTTTCATGTCTCTGTAACATATATATAGAAATGCTCTGCTTCTTCCTTTTTAACAATAATTTTAATAGAATCTTTAGTTTGGTTAAAACTTCCTATAATATTGGTGGGCATTTTAAAATGACGGATCTGTCAGATCAGCACATATTCAGCACAGTAGTCCAGATTTAAATAACATCCCTGTTCAATTGTTTTTCTTCTGTATAGCTAGCTTGATGATCTTTTCAAACTTGGTCTTGCATTCTGTAGTGATGGTCCCAAATCTTGAATGCTACAAGGTTTGTTTTAATAAATGACCTTTACCTTCATTAAAGACCACTGGAGCTAGACGTGCAAAAACCTTGAAAAACTTCAACTGAATAACCTTGAGGCCAAGATACTTGGTATTGGGCCTGTACTATGCTGGTGAAGTGATACAAAATTTGTTTTAAAACGAGCAACAGTGATGTACATTCAAGTTCACAGCATTCAAACATGTTTAAATGTTTAAAACCTTTTTTTTATCAATATCAAAAAGAGGTCCAGAAAAGAAGATGACTAATGCAGGCCCATATGGCCTCTTGTTTGGTTGCTGCACAATGCCTTAAGTACTCTTTCAGACTCGGATGTCAAAGGTCAATGTCACTATTTCTGTCAAATGAAAACCAGTTGGTTGGAATACTACATGTACATGTGTTTGAAAGACAAATGTTAAAGATAATGTAACTATAGATAGAACAATACTGCACATATCAATCAAAGACCTACTCCTATACGTATATGAGGTCTTATTCCACCTGATTACATTGGTGGATATTGCGACCTCATATCCCCTCAGCGTGTTTTTCTTGTAGCTGCCAGCGCCCTGATTCTGGGGCGCGACAAAAAAGTGTCATAAACCATCTAAAACGATAATCCATGTTAACAAATATGTGTACGCTTACTTGTTGATGAAGTATCAATCCATTTATGCACAAACTGTTGATGGACACCTCTTCAATATAATTATATCCACAATAATTCACTTGCAACCTGCTGTGTTCAAAAATTGGGTCACTAAAACAACTTTACTGTTCCAGTTATTATAAAATACGGATTACAAATAAAACGGTAGCGTAACGTTAAATTTTCACAACGTTTCGTTTGTTTCGTCTATTTCAACTCCAAATTTGGATAAACCGGAAATAACCTCGAGAGGTCACAATCAAAACAAGTATGGCGGTATATATATACAAATGGGACCTACGCTTAAACGACAAAAGAGGTTAATAATCACTGATCTTGGATATAGATATGGACACACGTTGTGTAACTTTGTGTATTTATGATAGATAAATAGAATAAGGTAAGTCAGATCATATGAAATGTCAGTAAAGATAACTTTTAAACGACTTTAATTAGGTGGGTCACAGCAACAGGTTTTATGTGCGGTGGTGATTAGAGGTTACATGACAGCCTGTCAAAAGTTTCCTGTCGTGTAAACCTCTAATATTATTGGAGCATCAAAGACCATGCTTTCCCTAGATGAAAAACTAGATGATCTGACCACACGGGAACATTGTACGATGCTTACTTGCCGAAATATACGCAATTTAATTCCAATCCAAACCGCCTCACACCTTCAGGTTGCCATCTTTGTTCAAATCAAAGCATCTGTGCGTTTGAAACAGTAAGCACTGCAAAGCTTCTAAATGATATTGTGATCATAAATTGTAGGATTATCAAAGAAACGAAAAGTAAATTTTAAATCATTTTAATTTTGATTGGTTATGATTTAGGTAAGCGAATTGAAATAATTATTTACAAAAGGGAATTTAATTTTCTACTCAATACTGATAACTTTTCTTTTATTTAGATAATCTTTATTTATTTCATTTCATTTCATTTTAAAGGGAAAATTAGATTCCCCAATAAATTCGCGGGAAATGAATTTGATGACGTAACCGGAAGCGCATGCTTTCAGAACGTGACCCGGAAGACATGTTCACCTGTAAACGACAGACACTTGACGATAATAAAAACAGAAGATTATTGAATATGACAGGATTTTTTCCGTATTTGTTGAGACACCAATGTGCTAGAATACAACGAAAGGTAACACTTATTTAATTCATAGCTATCGTATCAAATAAAACGAACAGTCATTGCGAAATAGCAGTGTCTGCTTGCTGAGCTAGACCTACTTTCGTTTTACAGTTTACGCACATGGTCATTTAAATACTTCATCTTCACAACCATTGTCTATATAAATGCTTGTCCGCGACATTGGTCTATGTGGGAATATTTGTAGTTCTGTACAGTACAGTGTAATTACTTTTTTTAATTGACTGGTCTGGTTTGGAATATTTATATAATTAACTACCCCGACCACAGGGCCACGTAACTACATTCACGTTTTGAACACTTGTCTGTTTACCATACGACTCATAATCTGGCTGCCGCAGGTTATGGGTTATTATAGGTTAAAGAGACATATCAAGTGTGTCTCAGGCTAATCATGATTCATAGGGTAAACAGAGATATATATCAAAAATCTTCAAGTGCACAGGGGTTGGTGTTGATAACTCATAGCTCTATTGGGAAAAGTTATTTTGTATTACAAGATCAATTAGATTTATTCCAATGCCTCCACTATACTACGGATTGAAGTTGGGACCTCAGGAAAATTACTGTTACAGGCTAGGAGGAGAAAATGTAGCAGCCAGATTGGGGTTCGAACCCGGGACACTCCGGATCGAACTCTAGACGGACACTCTACCACTGAGTCAAAATAAATGTCTGGTTATTAATACATGTTTTTGGGAGTCTGCAGTGTTCATGTTTGTCTCCTTTTGGTAGTGTGGAACTGTGGATCTGATGCCAACTTTAAGGTTAACTCACTATAGCAAACCTAAATTGCTGATGACACCCAGCAAAAGAAAAGACACATTACAGTTTATTATCGAACCTCTCTATCTAACCGTCTTTTCTAACCAAAGATTGATTATTTTGTATTCAATCTTGGCAGATTTAGCCTTGCATTTAATTCCCCTTGTCTGCCACATAATAGTGTAACTTTTTACTATAAAAAAAACTTTGAAACTTATGTTTGTTTCAGCACTGGCCACCTAGTCTTTTCCTTTGTTGCCATTTACATTAAGAATATAGTCAATTTAATTTTTCCCAGTTGATACAAATACAGAAAATTTTCCCCGAATAATTTAAGCAAAAAATCTGACATATTACACAAATCACCTCGGTATTCTGTGCTGCCATTACTATTTACACTTCCAGGGACTTGCCATGAATTTTGAACCCATGGTCTACCCATATGTAATACATAATTTCATTAGATACTCTTAAAAAAACACACACTAATTGGAAAGCTTGTTTGTTTCTACGACCAGGTAAATGGAAAAGAGGGTAACCGGTTAATTGGTGGGTAGGATTATTTTTTTTAAACAATCCGACAAAAAATTCAGCACAGGAAAATCTGAAATAGAACAATGTAACAGTTCATTGAACTGTTTAAGCAACAGATATAACCAATGGATGGAAAACCTGGATATATCTATATTTTAAGTGTAATTGAATTGCATATACATTGTAAATTTGTATTACTGACAGTTAAACAGGAATCAACTACACAAAGGTAACAAATATTTGCAATTTAGGAAAAAAAACGGATTTTGGGGAAATCTTTTTAAGGTTAAGATGGGTTAGTAGAAACAAAGCTTTTATTCTATTCGGTTATCAAGGCTAAGTCATGAAAATATGGTTTTAGACATAAAACTTTGGTTATTGAAGATGAGATGTTACATACTGGACACAACAGGGAATGATAACAATAAAAGCAGAAGAAAACATATGTATGTATGGAATGTTTTTCTCTGTCAGTTCTGATAAATCCTCACTACAACTATTAAAGTCAAATATATATATATACGAAAGCGCTAACGGAGAGTTGGTTTTTATATTTTACTTATATATATATATATGTGTGTGTGTGTGTGTCAAGTAGTAATAACGACAGTACAGACAAGTAAATTGTCGAATTTTCGAGGCAATCTGCCCCTTTGTTAGGATCCAGTACCTATATTGGTTTATACCGTCGTTATTACTTACTAGACCCTATATATATATATATATATATACATTGTATGTAAAAGGATATGATTCTTGACAACTTGACTACAGAGCAAGAATTAAGCTTTCAACATCCAATGCACTCCACATCATATTGTGTGTTGACATTTTTCTGTGACAATTATAATTAATACACATATGTTTTAGAATACTGTGTTATATCTCTTGGATCAAATCAAACATAAGCATTTCCTTCAATTCTGAAATCTGTAATGAAAATAATTACAGAAAATATACGAGTTTGCTTTAATAATACAAAAACAAATGTGTTAAACATTGTATTAACATATAGGTGGATCCATCCAAAAACACTGCAACACTTTTTTATCAGATTTTATTATTAGATCTGGCAATCTCACCTTCTAACAGGTCAAAGACCCTTGATGAGAATGAGTAGCCAGAGTTTCCTCTGGCCCAAACACCGGAAGTTAGACACATACAAGCTCTCTTGACTTTGGTTTAGGAACACATTCTCAAAAGACAATCATCACATATTAAATTGAGGGCTGGATTTCCACTAACTTGAAGAGTTGTGTCCCTTTATTTTCTTTCCTATATATATCTTATATAGTTCTAGCTATTCTAGCAGTTTATCGTTCATTTTTTCCCCATTGTTCTGCACTTCATAATTAATATACATCTGATGATACATATGTATCTGGAAGTGTTCGAAAAATGAAGTTCATTATTTTGTTTAGTCTCATTGACTTCATTTCTCAAATTCATCAAGTTCAAGAAATCTTAAAGTTACAGAAGATTCGAAACTTTACAAAGTCATTTCTGTTTCCATGATTTAATTATGGTTGTTTTACTTTCCATTGTGGGGATAGGGGACTTATTCCTATCAATCAGATATAACTTTTATATAGTAAGGTTCCCACTTTCTTATTTGTATATTTCTTATTTTTTTTCATAATATCTCTTTAGTTGAAGTCCCTCAAAAGGTTCTTTATATTTCTTTCTGTTAAATATTTTTCTTCTCATTTCTATATATTCCCAGTTTCCTTTGGGTAAAATATGGTCATGTTTAGGTGAATTTTGAGAATTGGTTGTTTTGCAGAATTCCTTTTTGTTTTGCAATACATAAATATTTTGCATGGCTATAATAAATATAGACATGCTCTGCCACTTCCTTTTATGCCCATACTGATGGTGTTGGACATCTTGAATTTGCTGATTTGTCAGATCATCACATACATGTGGTGGAAGGGGGGGGGGGGGGGGGGGGGGGGCCAGAAAGGCATTAAAGAAAATAGTCTAAGAGAACATCCCTGTTATTTTTTTCTTCTTCTGTATGGCCACTTGATGATCACAATGTTTTCAAACTTGTTCTGGAGCATTACTTAGCTGGACTAAATGTTTTGAAGAGACTTGAGTTTCTCTCGAAGCACTCTGCATGCTCCCAAGGGGGAGAAATGGGACCAAAAGGGGGATTCTTCCATTCAAATGAACACTTTGTAGTTATGGTCCCAAATCACGAGATGTGGTGCCCTAAAATGAAATGATCTCTGTCTGTCCGTCTATTTTCAACTCAATCACATGCCGGAAAGTCTACAAAGTTTTTTTGAATGAATTACCTTTACCTTCATTATAGGGCACAGGGGCCAAACATGCAAACATTTGAAAATCTTCTACTCAATAACCCAGAGGCCAAGTGACCTAATATTGGGCCAGTAGTATGCTGTGGCAAAGTTTGTTAAAATGAATGACGTTGACATACATTCACAGTCACAGGAGTCAAACATGCTAAAATATTGAAACACTTTTTTCTCAATAGCCAAGAGGTCCAGTGAAGCAGGTCATTGATACAGGTCCAGAGGGCATCTTGTTTGGTTGCTGCAGAATACCTTGATTACTCTTTCAGGCCTGCAGGTCAATGGTCAATGTCACTATTTCTATAAATTGAAAATCAGTTGAAGTACAATATATTATGAATTCAGCTGAGCTAATTATGCTTATTAGAAGTTATCAAGTTCTACCTTGTGCCTGCTTTCAAGGATAACTTAAAGGGCCCGATGATCAAGATCACTTCTACCAAAGAAAGTATTTGCTTAGAATACTACATGTAGCTTCAGGCTTGAAAGTCAAAGGTCAAAGATAATGTTACTATAAATAAAAAAAAAATTAAAAAAATCATGCACATCACTTGTTTGTTGGATTCTATGCACTCAGACTTTGTCCAGTGCTTTATCGCAGAAAGACTTTATTTTCCCCGAATAAAACAATATCTTGCACAGATTGTGTTATTCTTCACTGAACACAGGTGATAGATACGGTAGGTTTTTTTTAAATATATAAATACTTATTACCGGTTAGCTTGTATAAGAAGAAGAAGAAGAAGAAGAAGAAGAAGAAGAAGAAGAAACATAACAATAACAATAGGGATTTCCATCCGAAATGAAAATCCCTAATAACATCAACTCACCAATGTCCAGGTGTAGTATCGGCAACTAAACTAGGTTTACTGGTGCCTTGGTTTTCTTGACATTTTTGCGGGAAAACTACGGGGTGCTCAGTAGGATAGAATAGTGTTTCTTATATAGACTTACTAATGTGATCACGTTATATACCCCGTTGGTGCCTCTCATAGACAGTAAGACACTGACCTGCGCTAGCCACTGCAGCAGGATCAGCTGCAGGTGACCCATATACATATAGATAACGTAATTCGCTAGGTGTGTATGTGAGGTGACTTCACACAGTCTACTACGATGGCCGATCGCGGCCGACAAAACACTCCTATAAATAAAAAGTGTTCTGTCTGACATTTTGTCAATTCACTAGGAGACAGTTTACACATTTTGTAAAAAAAGTGAACTGTCATGACACTTTGTCAATTCATGCGGGCAGTTTACATTTTTACTTTCACAAAATAAACATCTGGGGGAGGAGAGGAGGTAGTTACAGTTAAGGTGGGCTGGGTGGGGGTATAGGATTATATTACGAGACTCCAGAGCTGAGAACAATGCCTTACGTGCGATAAGTGATAAAGGCAAATATACACATACGACATAGCCGCCAAATAGAGAAGATACGGAAAATTCCATATGAAAGAATTATAGTTATTTGAAAACAATGATATCATCATTAAAACATGATTAAAAAGATTTCCCCCTGAATCTATTATTGGTGTATTACAGGTATTGTATATCAGTTATACTCGTATTATAAACTGTAACATTTCCGTATTAGTTTATCTATAATATGGACAACGTTGTGACGTCATGAATTGACAATCGAAACAAAAAGGTGGTCTTTTTGATATTGACCTCCGCATTTTGACTTTAAAACCCGTCTCTAAGTATTTGCTCTCCATTGCTCGCAAACTGAAAAAAAAATGAAAAAAAAAAAAAATGTCTAAGACCCGTTTCAGAAAATTTCACAAGAAAGAAAAACTCATTTAAGACCCTATTGCAATTTATATCGATTTTAATGTATTCGAATAAACAGTTGACGGATTTTACCTACACCATTTGCTTACATGTTATCCTTAGTTATCATAATAACTGTTGAATAGGTTATATATAACGAATCGTAAATCAGCTTAAGAGTATATTATATTCTATAACTCCATGCAATTGAGGGTGTATGCCATACCATATCATTGTCATTCGTAATTATTGAGAAGCATTTCTGCAAGTTTGGTATATATACTTTAAATCGCCAATAACTGTAGATATCATACTCATTAAACGGCGTGTTCTTCTTATAAACAGTGATATTGGTTTAAGATATAGCTGTGCACGAGTTTATACCGTAAATATGTCTATAAACAGTTAAATAGGTTTAAGATATAGTTATCCACGAGTCAATACCGTAAAAATCTAAGATACGCAAAGGTCAACGGAGTGCATGAGAACAACACACCTAGCGGTGTATTTTCCTCGTAATATAATCTTACAACTCCCCCCCCCCCCCCCCCCACCCCCCCCACCCCTTACCCCACCCCGCCCACCTTAACTGTCCCAGATGATAATTTTGTGAAAGAAAGTAAAATCTTTTTAATTATGTTTTAATGATAATATCATTGTCTTCAAATAACTATAATTCTTTCCATAACTTCTCTATTTGGCGGCTATGTCGTATGTGTATATTTGCCTTTATCACTTATCGCACGTAAGGCATTGTTCTCAGCTCTGGAGTCTCGTAAGATAATCCTATACCCCTACCCAGTCCACCTTAACTGTAACTACCTCCTCTCCTCTGTTTATTTTGTGAAAGTAAAAATGTAAACTGCCCGCATGAATTGACAAAGTGTCATGACAGTTCACTTTTTTTACAAAATGTGTAAACTGTCTCCTAGTGAATTGACAAAGTGTCAGACAGAACACTTTTTTCTTATAGGAGTGTTTTGTCGGCCGCTATCGGCCATCGTAGTCTACTCATCATATTTTCCCAGCCCTATACACACGGTGTGTATCAGGGTGGTTCACAACGCTGTTATACAGTTTTTCCTTAAATACATTAAGTAGGGTTAAAGTAGACCACTAGATGTGTGTACACTGTGGACACCAAATTATGGTGTCCACGATGTAAAATGTGTCCACAACGTTGGTCTATACACCGATTATGTGTCCACAACTCAGTAATTCTGAGAGCACACACACACACACACACACACACACACACACACATTGCCTACAAATGATGTCAACACAACGGGATGTGAAGTACAATAAACTGTCTACAAATGTAAACACAATGTGAAGTAATAATAAACTCTACAAATGTCAACTAAACTCTACAAATGTCAACACAACGCGAAGTAATGATAAACTGTTTACAAATGTCAACACAATGTGAAGTAATGATAAACTGTCTATAATTGTGAACACAATGTGAAGTAATAATAAACTTTACAAATGTCAACACAATGCGAAGTAATGATAAACTGTCTACAAATGTAAACACAATGTGAAGTAATGATAAACTGTCTACAAATGTCAACTCAATGTGAAGTAATGATAAACTGTCTACAAATGTAAACACAACGTGAAGTAATGATAAACTGTCTATAATTGTGAACACAATGTGAAGTAATGATAAACTGTCTACAAATGTCACCACAACGTGAAGTAATGATAAACTGTCTACAAATGTCAACACAACGCGAAGTAATGATAAACTGAACCAAACATACGACTAGTGTTGTGTTACACATTTCTCTGTATTAAAATTAAACATTCTGTCGTATGTTTGAATGGTAAGTTAAAACTCACCGATCAATTTAATTCCTGCTGAAGAGTAGTACTTTTGGCATTAAGTATGCTGGACCTGGTACAAGAGAAGGAGAATACCACCTGTCAAAACCAAAAGGGACTAATAGGGACAAATGCAGACACCTGTTCTGTCACATCAAAATGGTTAAATCATAAAAACTAAATCGTAAATATGCATCAAAACCGAAAAAAAGTTCGTGTACATTTATTATTTGTAAGTATCAGTGTATGGCCTGAAACTAGGTAACGGAGCAACACTGTTAAAAGTTTAATTTTAATAAAATATTTGTTTAATATGAAGTACAACAAAAGTAAAAGTCCGGGTTTATGGTACTATGTACGGATCAGATGCTCATGTCCTTCAGTATTGTTAATAATGTCGTGATCGCGTTAATAGATTGTTTATAACAGCCATACATCCTTCTTCATATAAGCAGACACTCTTCTTCAATTCCAATTGTTATCTTTGACAGTTCATTGTGTAGCACAACTATAATCACGCAAAGATGAATAGACTTAAACTGATGGGATCATTAGGGAAAGAAAAGATTAGGCAAAGGTTATTTAGTGCATCATGAATATTTATTGTTGAAACGAAATGTAAATATGAATTTGTATCCAACTTTCTGTGAGGTTGGAAATATATATCTTTATATTTTTCTATTTACAGAATATCGCTTATAACATTGAGCCGTGAACGAAACTATCGGAGGAAATGCTGTGGTAAATACCATTTCCAGGAAATTATGGGAAATGGTCTGATCTTCAATTATTTCCTAAGGGACACACGTAAGTCAATATGTCATTTGTTATTCTAATAAGTTTGTCACGTAAGCATTATATTTTGGTTGACATTGTTTTTTGTACTGCGTTTATTATTTTGTATACAGTAGTGTTTGTTATGATTTATAGCCGGGGTAAGTAGCCTTAATACCTTAATAATTATATACCACTGGGCAGAAATGTGTCACTGATAGACGTGCACAGGTTAACCTGTTTACAGCGACAGACATTGTTTTTGTGGCTCGTTTACCCGGTATGAATCAGATTAAATTGTGGTACGTTTATTTCACCCTCTCTCTGTTCTGTTTTTGTGGCTCGTTTACCCGGTATGAATCAGATTAAACTGTGGTACGTTTATTTCACCCTCTCTCTGTTCTGTTTTTTTGGCTCGTTTACCCGGTATGAATCAGATTAAACTGTGGTACATTTATTTCACCCTCCCTCTGTTCTGTTTTAGCTAATGTTATTGTTATCTAGTTATCTGTTAGCTCCAGTCAGCCGTGATTATAATAATATTGTTTCTCATGCTAAATATTATTATTTGTCATGCTAGATTTCATACGTTGCGTTTGTGTTAGTATCATAAACTGATTATATAAATATACTATAGTTATAGATATATGATTAGCCTGGCTTTGTATGGCGTCGATGAAACAAAAGACGGTTCCTTTATCGAACCATCAAATCTCATTACCCTTGTTTATTATTGTGTAGATACCTACAAATCTATATTCTGTTTATGTTGTTCCTTTAATCGATGTTAAGTTTGTACTATATGTTGGGTTGGATGTCGATATTATCTGTTGTTATTGACGGCTCCCTTAACTCTGGATCGTTCTGGCAGTATTTTGTAACTGATTAGGTATAGATCATACATGTAATACATTTTCGTTTCAATTAATTCAATTTTATTGTAAACACAAAAGGATTGGGAAACAGGATATTCAAGTCCTCTCCTAGCCAGACATGGTGCATATGAACAAATATATGATTTAAAGATAACCATTAAAATATTGCGAACAAATACACAATTCAATTATAATCATAGACGTACTACGAACACTATAGTTTAAAAGGAATCATTGAAAAAAGGCATGTGCTGTATTATTACAGTGCAGCCATAACCTCATTCTGAATGAGTTTAAAAGCATTGTGTATGATATGTATAATGATATATTGTTGACTATGTAGATATCCCTCAGTAATTTCTATATGTATATCATAATGCTGGTATAAAAAGAAGAATTACATGTAAATCTTTTAAAATGATCTTTACTAAAAGTTTAATTGACTTGCGCTCTCTCTCTTAATTGACATAAAATAATATTATCATGCTCTCTAAAATATCAGGTAATATCATTATCCGTATTGTCATTCGTTATAATCTTTACAAGTTTTCTCGTAGACGGTGCATTCACAACTTCAATATTAAAATATTTGGATTCACGGAACATTATTGAAAACAAACTAGAATGATAATATTCACTTCAGCATATAGATGGGTTGAAAGCCCTAAGTGTTCTTCGTTAGTAGTTTTGCTAATCATTATTATTTCTATATGTGTTAACAACATCGTACAAATTAATGGGTGTACTAATAACATATGTTATTTTGTACATGCGCGCTAGTTTTTCCGTCTATTTCCAAACCTTTCCCGTCCTATTTCTGATATATTATAAGATAAGATGTATCCTTTCGTAATCCAGTAATAATTCTCTAAGTCACAATTTTATGGGTTCTTACCTTTTTGATCGGTGTGAACATGCATTCCAAATAACGTCTCCATATTAAAAGTATCAATCTAAAAATGAAATATGACTAGACTTGGGGTTTTTACAATCCCATTAGGAGTATTGTCCATCAGTAAATAATGTCGATCATCTACATCCTGTTTACTGACATATATATTTTCAAATGTAAATGGTTGCTGGATTTTTGTTTCACTTTCAAAATTGTGATAATTAGAAATTTTTTGTAGAAGAGGACGATATAGAGGTTAAGTAGTAATTCAGCTGTCTGGGTAGGACGGCCAACAGTTAAATTATCAGTTGAAAGATGTGGTATTTGTTTATTATTGAAAAAGTGACAATTCTAGCTCTTTCCAACATTTTTTGGGGCAGTTATTTTTTATGAAAAGAATATTGTTGATTTTAAAAACAATTAAGTTTTGCTTTCCGATCCCGATCAATAGTATGGATCCTAGCCCGTCTATATCCGTGCCGGTGACATTGACATTATTTATTTATTTCATTGATTATTTTGGACGGAATTTTAGACCAACAAAAAGTGGTGATCGTATGGCAAGCGTGTATTATTGGTAATACTGAAGACATATGTCGATATTTCAGACGTTTTATTTTGGACCCTTGGTTTGATCGATGATCCTTATTTTCAATTATAGGGGGAAAAACAGTGTTTATGGATTTTCTGAGGACGGAGTTTAGTGAAGAAAACCTGGAGTTTTGGAATGCATGTGAGGAATTTTCTAACTTGGACGATGTTGATGGTGCGAACCATGACGCTGTGAAAGAAATATATTCTACTTACATCGCGCCAGGGAGTCCCAAAGAGGCAAGTGTATTTCACACATGACATCATGTGGTATATAAAACATTAATATGTCTGTTAGATCTATTAAGAACATGCAAATTTGGTCGGTAAATGTTCAGGTTTGAAGACGTGGTATTGCTGAGTGATTCAAAATAAAAAATGTAAATTCCAACAAATATCCAAACGATGTTACCATAAATGATATTTATTTGAACTTGTATGAGGCATTCCTCTTCTTGTCACACGTCCGTTCGTAAGAAACTAAGGCTCCGAGTCTTTGTGTCTTAACATTCACTGTTTGTGGAAAGGAATTATAATAACTAATGTTAAATAAAATATAAGTAGTTGTTGTGAAGTTAACAGGGGGGTTATTTCTAGTTAGGATTAATACCTACATAAACCACAACAACAGAGCAGTACGTAAAACTATTGTCATGTACTGTATAGGAATATAGAGGTTGGCGCTGGATATATTTCATACTCATTATACATGGTTGTTTTATATAGTTTATATATATATACACTTCGATTCTGCCTCTAGTATGTGGTATTTAGCATTGTAATCTATTAAATAAACTAAACTATGGCTTACGGTAGTCTCACATGTAAACTTTTTCCTTTCTGGATATCCACAAGTTCGAGCCAAATTACTGACGAGTCCGAGAAGGAATATACACCAATAAAGTACATTATTCTTTCTACGACATATGCAGTATATACTGTATTACGCAGGTCATCTCCTTTCCTATTCATTGCCCTTTTTAGCAATCCGTCTGTAATGCAATGTAAATAAGGATATATGTTGTGATTGGTGTTAATGAAATTATTAATTATTCACATTTCTCAATCGTTTTGCAGATAAACTTAAGCAGTGATTTGAGGCAAAACATCCAATACAACATGGACTATCCGACGAAACATTTGTTTTTTGCGGCACAAAAACACATAGAAGGGTTAATGGAGAAAGACAGTTTCACCAGATTTACAAAACAGCAATTGTGCTTCAAGTCGACTGTCCCTTCATGAAAGATCTTAGACCACAGTTCCTGATGACACAAGTCTTCTAAATTTGCATCATTTCCTGCACGAAGATAAACACAATTCGTGCAAAACAAAAAGACAAAAAGACAAAAAGACAAAAAAAAAAAATTAGGGGAGAAAACAACGAAGTAAAAAAAATGAATGAATGGACAAATTGAATGATGGAAAGCAAAATAAATGAAGGAAAAAAATGAATGTAGGAAAAAGGTCAAACAAAGGAAAACAAAATGAAGGCAGGAAAGATTAGTTATGGTTGAAATGTTTGTACTTTTGTGAATCCGTCCGTAGCAAAGAGTTTGTGTATACAGTTCGTGTATCTTATAACCTCATTATCATATTAAGTTTGTATTAAGAACATATGTCCACCTTGTATTCGCATTTTGGTCTCGTTTTTTGAGTTAGAATAATGGTTTCGATTTAATGTCGGTATTAATCTGTCCATCGGTGGGGTGACAGTTGATCTGTCTATCGGTGGGGTTACAGTTGATCTGTCCATCGGTGGGGTGACAGTTGATCTTTCCATCGGTGGGGTTACAGTTTATCTTTCCATAGGTGGGACTAGAGCTATGTGCGAGATAGACATTTAAGATATACCTGGCCGTTAAAAAGCCTAACAATAATATTTTCTCAGCAGTTAAACATAGATAAGATGCTGGATGAAGTTATTGTTCCATGCTAGATGTGATCACATCATGGCAGTTGGTATCGACGTTATTGTTTTCGTCTTTTGCTTTGGTGACGGTATTATTTAATTTGTACAAATGTAGGAAATTGTAATTTTATGTACAATTGAATTTCAGTAAGGTGTCTTTCTGTATTGTTATCGTTAAGATCTTGACCCACAGATAAACAGTGCTAAGTGTCTATACAGATATTCAATGGCTGAAGCAAGAACTGTATCATGCAAAGTTCAGATACTTCTTCAAACTATGACCATAGAAGGTGAAAAACTTTGAAGAATTCAGTGTAATTACGGTAAATGTGCGAGATACAAAGCCACTATGCGAGATCGATAACACGTCTTCTCGCACCATTTTGTAATGTTCGCACTTTGATAAAATGTAAAATAAATGTTTTGGTAACGATGTTCCTGGTACTTGTTCGAATGACATTATTAACAAGCATTGTTTAACTTTGTCTTTGGAACCATTGTTGGATGCCCCCCCCCCCCCCCCCCCCCCCCCAAAAAAAAAGAGACAACAACCCCAAAACGCAAACAAAATATGTTACTTTAATTAATTGATACACTAAAGTTAAAACGAAGTAGTTTTGATGGAGACCATTATGTAAAAGACACTATATTTATACATTTTGATATAAATATAGAGCCAGATACAGTTAGATAAACTACATCCTCATACAGCCGTTCTGTCCCTCTTTCACTCTTCAATAATGCTTATGATGGTGGTGATACCTAGGAGGCGAAGGATGAATCTGAAAAGGAGTCTAAAGAACGTCAAACACATAATATCGATATACAGCATAATTGATATGCTGTATGAAGTACCTGTATTAATGGACATGTACTGCAGAATACGTATGTACGTTTGTTTGTAATTAGGAAAAGACAGGCCTAGGCTGATATCCGATCCCATTGACATTTTTTCAAAATCAATAAAAATAGTGGAAATTGAATCACATTATTCGATTTAATAGTATAGAATGTATATAGTATATCATAAACCAACTGAATTAGATTGTGGCATACAGATTGTAGCAAACTTTGTGAACTAAAATCCAACAGCAGCATCTATCTCCGGTAGTCTTAAACATTGTACCAAGGCAATCAAGATATCAAAGTTATTAGCATCTTAAGTACAAATTGAAAAAAAAAAAAATAAAAAAGTAAATTATCAGATATTTTATCACTAGCCCTCCACCTCTGGGTTGCGAGTTCGAAACTGGGGCAGTTGCCTGGTACTGACCGCAGGCTGGTATTGTTTTCGGGTCCCCCGGCTTTACTCCACCTCCAAAAACCTGGCACGATCTAAATGACCCTGGTTGTTAATATAGAGGTTATAAAACAAGTGGTTGTAGCATATGGTATTTCTTTAACTCCATTTCGTTACTTTCCAAAAACCGCGAGTGTTTTGTAACTTTTGAAAAATAACTAACAAGAGTGAAGTAAATACCATATACAACAACCACGAGTTTGTGTGACCTGTTTCTACAAGAGATTTAAAATGCCGCTAATGAATTTATTACAAATTCGGAAATGTATAGGAATATTACAATCCATTACAAATCATAATAAAATGATAATTAGGTTTATTCTTTCAAAGCAAAAAATTGATAAAAAAGACTAGACTTGGGCTGATGTAGTGAACGTATTGCCACTTACATTTCGTCCCCAATTCAGGTGTGCTTTCACATACGTTAGGAAGTTCCTGATGTATGTAGTTCGTACACTTACAAATATTATGACAGTTGACGAAGGTTAAAGTAAATTATCAATAAACACAGCTTTCCAAAGCCACAGACACAAAATAACATTATTGTTGATTTTTTAAGATATTTGTACGGTTGAAAGTGTGTAACATTGAGAAGCTTGTGGAGCAAGCTCATACTGCTGTATAGGATAAATACCAGTTTAACACCGTGGCCATAACTATGGTGGAAGATTTCATCTCTTTCAAGTAAATAAATAATTCAATAGTCTAACATTTTAGTTCAACACAATTCAGGATTTTGATTTCAGAATTTTTATATCTGGCAACAGACAAAGCCTTTTAAAACACACTCGCCTCATATTCATAAACAATACAGATGCATCATGTTAAAGACAAAATGTCGACTTAAATTATAACCATATCTCATTAAAAGATATTATTTTGACTATCAACCACACAATAGTAAAGGAATAAACAATGTGACACTACAGATATATTAGCGGATAGCTCGTAGCTAGATACAGTGTATAGATACAATGTCATACACTGTTGTCGCCGTCAAGTCAGAGAAGACTATAAGACTCTTTCATAATATTATGTGTGTATGAAGGATAGGGATATTCCACCCGAGGGGTCACAAAATGTGGTGAAACCCGAGGCTTGCCGAGGGTGGAATATCCCTATCCTACATATACAAATAATGAAAGAGTCTTTGTCTCTCATATCACTACCAAATTTCTGGCGAAAGAGTCGCTCAGCCATCCATTTTGTTCAATTTTTAAATTTCTTTATTTGACGTTTTTACTAAAAATACTTACACGTATGATATTCTGAAAGATCATACCCGATTTTGGCAAACTAAGTTTGCACACAAATTCCATTCCTTTTGTGGTTAAGTGATGAACGAATGAAAAGTTCGCCGATAAAAATTGCCTTAGCTTGACCGACTTTTGACGTGTCCGTGATCAAATTGTCAACATACGAGAAAAAGTAGTTCTAACAACAATACTTTGAAAAATCCAACGCTGAAATGAGTTTTCCGATTTTACATATACTTTGATTTGCACCTCGACATATTTGATTATTTCACGGAAGACACTGTACTTTTTATTGCCAAGTCACATTCTTTTATAAAATACTACGTCACTGCATGACGTCACGACTGTCATTGGAATTGCCAGGTGATTGTGTGTTTGTAGGGTAGGGTAGGGTAGACCAGTCTGTACAGTACTGTAGTGTAGCGGAACTGGACTGGATCGATCATCGGCGAACAGGTAGCTCAGTGGTAAGAGTGTCCGTCTAGAGTTCGGAGGGTCCCGGGTTCGAAATCCGGTCTGGCTGCTACATTTTCTCCTCTCCTGTTACATAATTGGCGAGCTTGCCTACCCTTGTTTAAAGCATTGGGAGTATGCTTAGCAAGGTGATATCCGAACTTGTGGTCTTCGGGGGCGAAGACTTGAAAAAAGGAGGGAGGAATGTAGCGGAACTGGACTTGGTCGATCATCGGCGACCAGGTAGCTCAGTGGTAGAGTGTCCGTCTAGAGTTCGGAGGGTCCCGGGTTCGAACCCCGGTCTAGCTGCTACATTTTCTCCTCTCCTGTTACAGTAGTATCTACTGTACAGTCGTAACTGTTACAACAGGCCTGTAGGCCTAGTCTACAGTAACGGAGTTATATTTTCACTCAGATGAAATGTCTAATTGTTTAAGCGTGTAGCCCTATCGGTTTATTGTTGGTATGACATATATTTATCTCAGAATGTATGCATTTTTATAGTTAAGTCCAACGTTTCAAAACCGACACCGACCATACGGACTATCGGATGTAAACACAAGCAGACGACGTTGTAAGAGTTGTCCCCCTTGAATGCAGATTACTCCACGCGCGTGAAATGCTATGTAAGATAGATTTTATCTTACATGGGTAAACTCTATCCAACATGGCGAGATATGAGAGAAAAGCTGGTCCATGTTTGTTGTTTGTATACATAAATAATTTGTGCTGTAGATGATATGGTTTGATAGCAGCATCTAGAGTCTGTAATGAATCGCTGAATCATCTCCAAGTTAGAAACATCCGTTTATAAAAATCTAGATATTTCGTGGACTACAACGTAGTATCATTCAGGGCAGGGAGAAGCAGATTATCATCAGGTGTCTTTGGTTAGTGCAACAATGGAAGAAGTGATCTCAATATTCAACAGGACCACATAGGCAAGCTTAAGCTTTGATATGACGTTAATATAAATGATCTGGTTAATAGGTTAATGGAGAGTCCGTAGTGCACTTACAGGGTATGTTTAGTCAATACATTCAGCCATTTTTTGCAATCTAAGATCGTGGCAGACTAGCGAGTGGTAAAACTATACAAATGGAAAGTATCAGTGTACCAGTGTGTGCAACTCAGGCATTCCAAATAATTGAACAGACAACACACCAGTGAGTAGTACCTGTTAAAGTGTATTTAGGATAATAAATAATGTCGAGCATGGAACGTTTTATTTTACAATATCATAGCACAACCCTTAATTTATAGCTCAAAAAGTTAAAGGAGTTTGTTTACATTAGACTGATTTACTTGTGTATTAGTAAGACATTATTTACGATGAAAATTAACAATTGTTTTGGTTCGTGGACAGTAATATCAACTGACAAGCGACCATTGTTTTCATAGTTAAAAGAGTACCACAGGCAGTTGCGGAAATGTAAGCACATCTACGTACAAGTATGTCCTGTTATCAAGATGTGTCCATTCGTGTGAATGCACAGCAAAAATAAAATAGCAAAGAGAGCCCAAAGGTTGTAATTGTGTCATGTTAAAAAACATGTAATGTATCTATACATAGTTTGCCTGATTTGGGTTGAACGTTATCGCCTCAGCCAGGGCGATTAGATAACAGGATCCTCGGAGGAGCGATATGTAGGAGACACAATATTCAAACCTTGAAATACTGTTAAATTATATAACCTCATAGCTGTATCCTTCTGAAATAATACTAACAAGGTATACATTAATTAGTCGTTTACACAAATTACCTCGCACACTACCATTGCTTTTTTACACTATCCACCACGATAACCTAGCCACTCTGTCAATCCTGCCACCCTGTCAATCCTGCCACCCTCTCAATCTGGCCACAATGGTAACCTAGCCACCCTGTCAATCCTGCCACCATGTCAATAAAGCCGCAATGGTATCCTAGCCACCATGTTAACTTAGCAACCATGTTAACCTAGCCACCATGTTGATCTAGCTTTCATGTTGACCTAACCAACCTGTTCAGTTACCATGTTAACCTAGTCAAGATGTTAACAAGATGATAATATAGCCACAATGTCAATTAGGCCACCATGGTAACATAGTCAAGATGTTAAAATAGCCACCATGTTAATAAAGCCACTATGTTTAACTAGCTAATATTTTAACCTAACCATCATGTTAAGCTAGCTACTATGTTAACAAAGTCAAGATGTTAAAAATAACCACCATGCAAATCTAGCCAGCATGTTAGTATAGCAGCCATGTTAATCAAGCAAGTACGTTAACCTATCCACCATGTTAAGCTTGGTACCGTGTTCAGCTAACCACCATGTTAATCTAGCCACTATGCTAATAAAGCCACTATGTTAAGCTAGCTAACGCATTAACCTTACCACCATGTTAATCAAGCTATAAAGTCATTCTAGCCACATATTAAAATAGCCACCATGTTAACCTAGAAGCCACCATGTTAACATAATAATCATGTTAATCTAGCCTCCATGTTAATCTAGCTACCTTATTAACCTAGCTACCATGTTAACCTAGCCACCATGTTAACATTTAATTACCATATTAATCGAGCCACTATGTAAAGCCAGCAACCATGTTAGGATAGCAACCATGTTAGGATAGCAACCATGTTAGGATAGCAACCATGTTGATCTAGCAACCATGTTAGGATAGCAACTATGTTGATCTAGCAACCATGTTAAGGCATGTTTAAAAACTGCGGTTTCTCTCCCTCATGCTCCCCCAAACCACCACCGCCTTCATATTCCTTCTCTATATGACCTTTCTCCAATATAATAAAATCCATTTTGAAGTATTTTCAGGTTTAAAGAGATCCAAACTATTCAACCATCGCGTTCATGTTTCTAAAATATGTATTCCCAAAAATGTGTGAGAATTGTTGACGCTGTTTCTATTGCATGATCTTAATATGCGACTAAATTAGGATCTTAAAAACTAAACCGATCTCTAAATGTGTATTTTCTCATTTCTTCAATTATGATAAAAGCCAATCTGAAGAAAATGTTCTAAGAGAAGGGAATGAATGGTCATGGTCATGGTATATGACTCCCTCTCTCTTATTCGTAAAATGTATACGTCTATCTTTTTTACAAGTATAATAACAGCATTTCTGAAGATTTCAAGGAAGAAAATATCGGGGTCATTTCACTATTCAAGATACCATGATACATATAAAGCTCAGTGATGTGTGTTTCTGAAATAATACTTTTTTTCTTCAAACAAACTGACCAGGGGACCATGTATAAACAACAGATGTTTGGCAAAGACGTCATTCAGAAATGACATTCACGCTTGTTTAGCAACATACTGTTAAGGTAAGACACTCATTTGATGACATAAAAACGGCCGCTATATTTTAATCTACATTAAAAAAAGTTATTGTTAATTTTCACAGTGGCCATCGCTAATATAAAAATAATGATATCAACACCAACCGAGATTAGTTCGGCTCCGGTTTAAAACTGACATACAGTATATCTGTAGGTTTTCTTCAATATTGAAGTCAGAGAAACAAAACAAAAACGTATGGCAGATTAATTTTGTGTATAGGCAATTATCCGCCTAATTTGATGTCCATTGCTGATACTGTGGAATACTGGTGTCCAGTTTTGTTTTGTGTTTTGTCAAAAGCTATAATGATAACCAAATGAGTATTTATATAATAATCCGAGTTTTTATGTTAATGACCGTAGCGACTAAACAACAACTGTTCTGAATACATATTGACCAAATTAGGTGATCTTACCACACGGGAACAAGATTTTTAAGATTTCAAGTTTTATTCACTCAAGACACACAAAGTGTGTAACAAGAGGTCAATATGACAGAACAATGTACAATGATTACAGGGTAGTAACGTGAACATACAAGAGTGTATATACTAATGCACATAAATGTAGTTATAAGCAATGTTATCCCACTATACATTAAATAACTACAATACAACATATGAAATAATATACATATCTATTAGCTACTTGAATACTATCGTTTAAAGAACGATGTATATAAAGAATGTTTTTATAAGAAATGACTGGAAAGATTTTTGTTGGACGGCATATAGTTTATGTGTATTTCAGTATAAAGTGATTGACATACTTTGTAGTATAGCTACAAAATAATTGTGCAAATGGAATATGATATACTAGGTAAAAGCAGTATTATCTACATAGTGATATATCTATATAAATACAATACATATTCATCTTTTTATCAAGGGTTGAATTTTATTATATTATGAACGTATATATACAGCTTTATTATAAAATATGATTTTATCTTGGAACCAGCCAAGATAAGACAAATATTGCAATGTAAGATAAGACTTTACATACAATTATTGTGTGAATAATGTGTACACATGATACCCGGATACAAAAACTGAGAGATTCATCAACCACGACTATATACAGGGGTGAACACATCCTTAAAGATACATATACATAAGAATAATCAAATACTATACCAGCCTAATACCAACGATGACATGGTTAGTCAAATAGTCTAATCAATACTATAACAATTTTATTTGATGGATCTTAATTGATCAAACGTGTGTAAACAATCAGGACGGAATGTGTCATCAACGTTGGTATATAAGGCTAGTTATTCATATCACAGATAAGTAAAAGTAGCTGATATCACCACTTATCACAGAAATGAGAAAAACGGAACATAGCACATGAAACTGATATACGATATAAAAATGAGCGATAACACCAGTACAACAGAAGTTCTATATTTATGTATAAGTAAGTGTCTGGCCTGTCCTCCTGTGGCACTATAGTAATACTCTATAAGGTAAAACTAAATTAATGTAATCTGTAGGGTGTGTTTTGTGCGGTGTATATGATGGAGCTACACTTCAGGTTGGGATGTGCGGTTATCAAGTTATCACAAAGGTCATCAACCGAACATAACACTAGTTATCACAAAGGTCATCAACCGAACATAACGCTAGTTAACACAAAGGTCATCAACCGAACATAACACTAGTTATCACAAAGGTCATCAACCGAACATAACAATAGTTATCACAAGGTCATCAACCGAACATAACACTAGTTATCACAAAGGTCATCAACCGAACATAACACTAGTTATCACAAAGGTCATCAACCGAACATAACACTAGTTATCACAAAGGTCATCAACCGAACATAACACTAGTTATCACAAAGGTCATCAACCGAACATAACACTAGTTATCACAAAGGTCATCAACCGAACATAACACTAGTTATCACAAAGGTCATCAACCGAACATAACACTAGTTATCATAAAGGTCATCAACCGAACATAACACTAGTTATCACAAAGGTCATCAACCGAACATAACACTAGTTATCACAAAGGTCATCAACCGAACATAACACTAGTTATCACAAAGGTCATCAACCGAACATAACACTAGTTATCATACAGGACATAAACCGAACATAACACTAGTTATCACAAAGGTCATAAACCGAACATAACACTAGTTATCACAAAGGTCATCAACCGAACATAACACTAGTTATCATACAGGACATAAACCGAACATAACACTAGTTATCACAAAGGTCATAAACCGAACATAACACTAGTTATCACCGAAGATCAACTGTTAAAAGTTAATAATGTCGTATTATCATTTTTTGACGAAAATACGTTAATATGTAATCCCAGTGTCAATCAAACCTATAGTACCAAAGGTTTAATTTCTGTCCGGTCATCAAATTAAGAATATTGTTTTTGCTCCAAGCTCATGGAGCAAAGGCAGACTATACTGTACCACAAAGGTAGATTCTTCTGTATAACAACTGAAACAGATTATCAACAAATTATACTGTAGAAATAAAACGGATTAAATTGCAGAACTAAGACTGATTATACCGTACAACTATAACAGATTATACTGTAGAACTGTGACAGATTATAATGTAGAACTAAAATAATGAAACTGTAAAACTAAGATGAAGGTGTAGTCATGTGCCCCATTATCAGACAATTAATATTTACAATTATTGTTAAGGGAGATGCATTTCTGTGAATATATCAACTGGGTATATACAAATTTCATAATGGAAATGTATGTGTTTGTATGGTTGAGGCGGAGGATGAGTTTATAAAGTGGTAATACATAACAACAGGTTGTCCGGCCGAGATCTTTTTAGTAGGTACTTTTGTACTTTTTATCTCTCTTATAACAGCCATGACATTAGCGTTATAATATTTTGACTGCAGTGTCGCATTGTGACATCTATGCCATATGTTATCCCTGGTTTGACAGTTATGGCATGCGATGACTTCATTAAAAAAAAACATTTAAAAAATCAAAAATGAAAATTCAAAAAAGGATATCTCCAGTCTGACGGTAATAAGATTAATTACGACATTCCTGCTTTTGATAAAATGCTGAGGTCCGTATTAAGTACGTTGTATATGTGTCATAAGTCGTGTGTACCAATATACACCATATCACATATGTCAAATTATTTATACATATATAAAATAAAAAGTAAGAGATATTCGAAAAATATTTTTTCTCTTCACAAATCTCACAAATTTATGTAAAACGTTATTAGAAACAAATGACAGTAAATTTTCCTTCTGCAACAATATTTAATTTACATTACAATTAGTCTAATGTTATGTCACAATATATAAGTACTCGTAGATAAATGATCAGAGTAGTGAGGTATAACAATATTTTCAATAAAATTCTTTGGTAGCAGCAATCATATCACTAGGTACGA
Organism: Pecten maximus; assembly: GCF_902652985.1. Lineage (NCBI taxonomy): Eukaryota > Metazoa > Mollusca > Bivalvia > Pectinida > Pectinidae > Pecten > Pecten maximus. The sequence continues at coordinate 5,978,904 of NC_047016.1, forward strand.
GAGCATTGTCATCGGATCTTTACAATATAATTAAAACTAGTTTCTTTCTCTTTTTATCAAAATATGAACGTCTAAAATTTCATTGGATGTATGCGTATTTTGTGGGAGACTAGATAAAAGAATATTGATTTAATATTATTAGCTGTTACCCTACATATACTCCCTTATCACTGCAATACAGTCTTTCAAAGCATTCCCTGGACACCTGAGGATTACCTTATGCATACCTTTTGCTGTGAAATATCGTTCAATAATTAATTTTTCTTTGTTTTCATGATAAATACTCAAATGTGATTGGTCGAAAAATTCTTTTCATTCTTCTATGAAAGAAATTCCGAGAATGGCGCGAAAAATGTGACGTCACAATACGACAATTGACGTTGCGTATTGATTTGAGAAAAAGAATCCCATTTAAAACCAGTAAAATTGTACATAAAACATGTTTTAAATTAGAAAATCATTTTCAAAAATTAATTATAAGCGTTGATGTCAATATTTTTAGTTTCATCGGATTCATACAGTTTGCGAACAAAATTTGTTTCATACCCCGATGAAAACTAAAAAAAATGACATCAATGCTTAAGTGAATTTCTGATAAAACAGAATATCAATTATATTTTTATCATCTATTTTTCCTTTTTGCCTTTGGATTTGTTTAGCTTTTTTGTCATTCTCTTCTGGGTCCTCAAATTTGTTCTTTTTGCCGATTATCTTCATCAGACCTTTGCTCATGAAGTAAGGTTTCTCAGCGGAACCATCATGCATTTCAAGGTCCTCCACTGCAACAAAATGAAAATATGTTTTAACTTTGACGGTATCTACCTATGACCTTTGTGCCATTGCACATTGTCATAATTTATAGAAATGTGACCACTGCAATACTTATTTTCATATTCATAACTGGATTGTTTAATATATTATATATAAGATAAATTGCCATATATTGTAGTACCAGTAACAGTGTTATAGGAGTTTACTCACAAAAGCAGAGGAACAAGGTGTCAACTGCCATCGTGTAGACACTGAAGAATGCACACGTAATCAGGAATGTACCGATGATTACAATCTGGAACAAATAGCATGTAATGTTATAATCATAACTTTGGAAATGCTATTTACTCAACTCATATCAAAGATGTTCAATAAGGTTCAGCAATTTTAGAATTACTTTTTCGATAGAGAGTGCATACGCTGCATCAGATACGTTACATTAGGAAGTAAATCTAGACCCTCCTAGGGTTTTTTAGGATCGGGTAAGATAAAATCAAAACAATCAACCACCCCAGCCCCTACCCCAACTGTTCATGTATATGCTCTTTTCTGATTTTATGCCATATTAAAGCTTTTCATTCATATGTGTCTTTCGTACATTAATGTCACTAGTACAATATATTCATCTGTGCCAATATTCTTTAAGAACTCATTAAAGTAGTAGTATATAAATCTATTTATAAGTACTGAATGTACACTGCATGTCTATAATATCATATACATACCACGATTGGTGTAATGTAAAAATTGAGCGTAGGCACATAGCCGGAAAAGAAATTAATCTTTCCCTGGAACCAAAAGTATGAACCAACACCTGAAAAAGAATAATTGCAGTTTTACCAATGATGTATAGATAATTATCGGGGATAAGAATTCCTACCTTTCTCTTGTATAAAGGTAAGAAGTCATCGGAAATGATTGTGTAGTAGATTTATGTGCATCACAATACAGTTGTAACGTAGTTTACATGTCCAATAAAAAATGTTTTTGAATAATCTAACAGTTTCATGACGTTTCGTTTCATATGGCGCAAAACAATAAAAAAAATTTACGTTAAATATCCCATATAATAATCATTCTCATATATGTTTGTAATTTTTTTTTTTTTTTGATTTTTTTCTTTCTGAAGAAGCAGTCAGTGGTTTATTGCAATACATTTAGTAATCCTTAAAATCAAATTTTGATATCCAATCGTATCGAATTCGTTTTATGTATGTTAACTCGGTCTTCGGAAGCAGATAAATTTCTGGGTTGGCAGAAACCAAAGAAGCTGGTCACAGATTTTGCGCTGAATTCTTGGAAATTCCAGAAAATCGCATTATATCGCGATTATTGTTGACAGTGCACGTTAAAAACCTTCCAAAATCGAGATAACAAGAAGACGTAGTTGTCACTATCCCTGCGTCCCGCTAAAGAAATGGAAACTTTCCAAATATGTATGCATAAATCTGGTTGTAAAGTGCGATATTTAGGTATTTATCCATTTGTTTCTATAGTTGCAGGAAAATTACAAAAAAAAATGCAAAATCCGAACAAAAATGCACCACTAGACCACAATGCTTGTACATGTTTTCATGAAGTTATCTTAAACCGTTTTGGAGTTAACAATGTTGGCACTTCCTGAGATACGATTACCAGAACATTCAATCATCTTCGGGAGTGTCTCAGACACGATTTACTATCACTATCATCTCCGGGAGTGTCTCAGAAATGATTTCTGAATACTGACCTCTGAATTGTATATATCACAAATACACGAATATGTCTCCCATAAAAGAAAATAACACGCCATTACATATTATCAACCGCATAATAAGTTTTAAATTTTTACCGCAGAATTTGTGAGATATTTTTATACATACCAACTCCAGCTGTAGCCACAAGTTTGCTCAGGAACAATACATAGTCAGTAAGCTTGTCAAGCACAACAGCCCTAAGGAATAGTAAGAAAACCATTCAAGAAAGTAGCAACAACGTAAACAGTGTTAAACAGAGCTAAAAGTGAGAAAAATAGATTTACTTTACTATAGAATTCATACCAAGTTAGCTAGAAACTATCAATTAGAGAGGCAAAAACGAGTTTATATCAATTTCTGAAAATATAAGGTATTCGTCTCTGGTGATACAAAAAGGATCGATTCATAGTCTTCCTAACAAGTGTAAACACTGAAAACTAAAAGACAAGAAGCCCAAGAAAGCAACAATGGTGTAGGAATAACGAAGGCAAACTGATCACAAAATTGAAGTCGTTACAAAGCGGATAGCATGTACCTTTATAAAGACAGACATGTTTTTAGACATAAAGTGCATCATAAAGACAGAATATATAATGAATGAAGATGCATGAATGCAAAGTCCACAAAACATTTCCCTCTTCAAAATATATACATTGTATGTAGTCATGGCTTGTTTCCCTATTAAATAAAAGCACAAAGGTTTGACGAACAACATAAAGTGTTTGTGGAGATTTCTTTACCGTATCAGATAGATTTGTAATTCAACACCATAGTTCCAGTTTTATGTAGAAGCAATATCACTTACTTTACAATATTTCAACCTACCTTACAACATTTCGAAGTATCAGAAAGAATGCATCTTTCGCTGCTGAACAGAAATTCTTCCCATAAACTGCAACCTGCGCAAGAATATAGTGAATATATGAAATTAAGAATGGACTAACATGATACTGTTGTATAGTAATCCCACACCAACCATAACCCACCAATCTAATGACTGTTGCAATTCAGTTAGGCCTTGCTGGCATTTTACTATAAACAAACATATTTTGATGGCTGCTTCCCTCTCAACAGCAATATTAATACAAAGGTACTTTGACATATAATTGGATGAAACATGTCTCAGACAATGTTGGACACATAATTTTTAAATTAAAAGTCACAGTTTTAACCACTGATATTTTAACTTCCTCATAAAAATCCCAAAGAAAACTGTACAAGAACACATAATGTATTATTATATGATATGTTATACTTACTATTATGTATGCGTTTCTGTTCAGAAATTTTACACACTTTTCAAGACACCAGAAGCAGCATTTTAAACATGTACAAAAAATAAATATTGATTTCATTAACCCTTATGTTCGGATTGTACTATGAATATTTCAATTTCTGTATCATTTAATGAGTTTAGATCATATTTTGGAAATTCGAATTCGTGATATTTGTAATAGCTGTTACTGTTTCGTGTGATAATATTCTGTGACTTGTTTTAATTATATAATGGATATTTTGCGGGTGATATTTATTATGGTTGTTAATATAACAATGATAATCCTGATGTTTGTTTAATAGAAAATTATGTTTTTGGCGATAAGGTTAGTCATTTCCATGATTGTGGCCTCGGGTAGGATATTCCTAATACTATTGTAAGACGACTATTTTCCTGTATTTTTTTTATGGTTGACAATATTTCTGGTGTGTTTCACAGGTAACAAACTGTTGGTGATTGTTTCACAGGTGAAATATCTTTTGTGATTTTTCACGTGTGACAAACTGTTGGTGGTTGTTTAACGGATAACAAACTGTTTGCAATTGATTCATGAGAAACACATTTTTGGCGATTGTTTAACGCGTTACAAACTTTTGGTGATTGATTCACAGGTGACAATATTTGTGGGGGTTATTTCACGAGTTACATATTTCTGCTGATTGTTTCACGGGTGCCAAATTCCTGCTGATTGAATCACGGGTGACAAACCTTTGGTGATTGTTTCACGGGTGACAAACGTTTGGTGATTGTTTCACGGGTGACAAGCTTTTGGTGATTGTTTCACGCCAGCGAGGTTCCTATTGTGCAACTGGGATTATTTCAGGGTATCATAACGCTATTATTGCGTTATTGCGAAATGCAATGCTAAGGAAAATAAATGTTTTATATGTTGGAAAAGGATCACGATTTTTCGCGGCACATGGTTTTGCACATATTTCATATCTGGTTATTTGTCAAAATATTGAAAGCACATCACTGATGTAAACATCAACTGTGCTCCAGATGATGGGATTCATGGTTTAATCCAGATGTATACCGGAGGAGCTGTAACGCAAAGCATCATTGTTACAATAATGCCCCGCTCACTAATAGCTGAAGCGCTGTCGTCTTGAAAAAAACTACAAATGCATTCAACTAAATTATTTTTCTTTGTATTAGCGGTCTAGATAAAGAGATCCGAGAGCATTAACAGTTCCACAAACGGCACACATGCATATACTATGTTTAAATCCAGTTCAAACAGGTAATAAATGGAATACCGGTATTTGTCGTAAATTCCATGTATATTGAATCAATACCATTCTTTTTGTGAAAGTTACTAAAAAACAAATATGTTGGGTTTTTTTTGTAACTACGATATGCCTACAAACAGGAATAATTTTATCTACTGTCGACTATGGAATCTTTCGATGTGCAAAATCATGTGCCGACATGGTATGTTTTATTTCATAAACATAAACGTAATAGAGTTTAGAAATAAAAGTATAAAAATAATGTTGCGTTCGGGGATAACTGCTTGGTACAGTTAGAAAAATAATATGTTATCACCATCGCATACATCGAATAGGATTGTGCCAGGAAAATGAAGCATGAAGTCGGGAATTGATAAATAAGTTCTAGGACTGTCTATATTGACGTCACAATTGACGTGATATTAGCCCGGCCCGATAACAAGAATTGGCACGGTTGCAAAGACAACCTTTATAACACCCTTATAGCGCGGGCAAAATGTATATCCTCACTGAAAAAAGTGTGATCATCGGAATTATTTAGCAGCAAGGCTGCTCTGACTTATATGCTTCGGTCATTTATTAAGATATTTTGTGTCTCGTATCGTTTATAATTTGTATGTATGTTCGGTATACACGTATTTTAGTAATTTATAAATAGCATAAAAAAAAACAATCCTCAATGCTCTTTGGACTCGATCTACGTCAATCTGGTACCACCGTATGAGGTGAGAGATATCGGTATTATATAATATACTTACAGTGCAACAACATACTTTATATTCTAATACACATGCATTTTAAATAACAAAATCCCGCTGTGTATTTTCAATTCCAGAAATCAAATTAGTAATTCCCAATACTGCATTACAATGTGTAACATATTGTATGATTTTGAGACTCACTTGACAAAAAATCTAGCCACCCTATTTTCACTGTCTTTAAGTTTGTGGTCAAGGTACTCCAGCACAATCCTGATGAACTGGATGATAGCCAGTATGAGCGAACCAAATGCTAGTGACCCGGTGTGGTACCTAAAAGGTACAAAATAACAGCAATATCATAATATGTCAATGTATGTATTATTCAAACGAAGCTATTGAAAGCATAAACACTATATTCCTCTGCATTATGGTTTCCTTCTTAAGTAACACTACTAGCTTAGCTGGTTGAGCCATAAAGTGCTCGGTGACTTCAAAAATATATGGTCTTATATTGTCATAAAAACATGGAGCCGTACTTAGACGTTTGGGATCGATGTATTTCTAATGGAATTTCAACGATACACAAAATAAAATAAAGAATACTTTCATAATACAACATTCACAATTTAGAGGAAAAACATATTAATGTATTAAGTTAAATAAAAGTATTCACTGTGGAAATTTTGAAAGCGTTCAAGACAAATCTTACCTCAAAGCTCTCCAGATAGATCCAGTTATAGGGAAATGAGGAATATCCTTTGGCTTTTCAAAGGCCCAGTAATACGAGGCGAATGAACCAGCTAGGACCATTTGTCCAAACGCAATCACAAAATTGTTAAGCCACAGGAACATGAATAACATGAAGACCTGCATAGGTATTATATACCTGTAATCAAATTAATGAAGAACACTTATGTCAGGTGAGGTTATGTTGAAAAACAAACGAAATACCGCCAAGAAAAGCAAAGCAAATAATGATTCATTCTAACTCATCAATAAATCGCAGATAAAATATTGGGAAAAAAATACGCGAAGACACATGACAAAGTTCATTAGTGGGGGAACAGGTGTTCCCGAAGGATAAGCGTTTTCTACTTCGACGACAAAAAACATCGAACGATTTAATTTTCCATTGATTAAGATATCGTTTCCAATGCTTGGCGTCCACAATTGAAGGATCTGTATTTGGTCTACGTAAGACTCATAGCTTCTCTACTTTTCCCCTTTTCCTCCTAATCGTATGAAAGCAATCGGAACCTAGATATGAAATCTGAGAAAAATCAATTAAAACCTTTCTGAGAAAAAGCTATTACAAACCTCAATGGTTAAAATCCAAGATGGCCGACTGTCAGCCATTTTGGTTTTTGGGTCAGACTTAAAATTCCTATGCATAACTAGGGACCAAGGAGAACCTACAGGTTGTACATATTAATCCTATGAATAAGCTATACCAAACATCATCTGTCAAAATCAAAGATGGCTGTCCGTCAGCCATATTTATCCCGATCAGTCTCAAATTTGAATAGGCACAACTAAGGCCAGAGGTAAATCTGCACATCAAGTTTGAGAAATGTCCTTCCAGTTATCTCAAGAAATAGTGATAGCAACCTGTCAGCCAGTTATTTTTTTCCGATCAGTCTCAATTACATACGAGCACAACTAGGGACCAAGAGATATATACACAAAGTTTGATGAATATACTTCCAGGGCTTCCCAAGAAACAGCAATAACACATTTCAACAGTTAAATTAAAGATTAATTTTGTTTTCATGGTTATGCTCAAAATTGGATAGGCACAACTAGGAACTAAGAGAAACTTACATTAAAATTTAGAAATAGTAATAACAAGGATTATTTACGGACCACGAACGTAGGTCGATTTAATGGACTAAAAATCCAGTAATAAGGAAATACTTACTCTGTCCCACCATACTTGACAAAATCGCACAATGAGCCGAGAGTTGTGTCCTGACAAGAAGAATCATTAACAGGAGATATTTCATTATGTATATATTCATATAAATCAAAAACAAAAATCATAACGGACAAATAAGTTACATGTACAGATATGTAAATAACATGATATTCAAGTGGGCTGACACCATATTCAAACCGTTGATCGACTGAGCAATTCTACATTAACATAATCATTTTTTTATCATATCTTTATTATTAATTTCATTTCATTTATTATAAACTTTTCAGCATAAAATACACATATCGCATTGGAATTTTGTTTATTTTTGACGAAGATCAACATTGGGGCATTGATGAGCCATTTCACAAAAAAAACGTGTTTAGTGACCAGTTTACCATGGCAACTAACATTTTTCCTAAACAGGATGCCAATGGGCCTTAAAGGCTGAATTCTAATATATAACAGTCAATACTTCTTACCAAGTTTTAATTCTTTCCAATGGCAAATCAACAAATGTTGCTCACAAAATCTGATTTCCTTATATAACATTAATTTGTACCCCCTCCCAAGGGGGAAATGTGAGACCCCAGGATAAGGGAATTCACAATATTGGTAGAGCACCTTAAGACCCTTCTATCTATGAAAAGAATTTGATTCCACCATGTAAGTGTATCAAATGAGAATTTTTTTAAATTACCTGTCAATTTTACCCCATATTTATTACTGTATCCAAGTCTGAATTATTTTCAATAGCAAATCAACAAAGGATGTTCAAAATCTTATAATTTCCCTATGTAAACTGTAGTAAAGTTTATCCAACCCCAGGGGACACGTGAAACACCAGAGCCGTGAAATTCACAATTTAGATTAAACACCTTAGGGGCCCTTTCATCTTTGTAGCGTAATTTGACATCTGATCTGGGTCATGATTAGAAGAAATTTGACATTTCATGACCAAAAAAATGTATTGCCCTCCAACCCACAACAGCTTGGTTTCGGAAAACCTTTATATATTGTAATGACAACTTCCTCTTTTATTCTATTAAACCTTTTCCCTTCTTTAATTATATTGTTATGCTTTCTTGTGTTCCATTGATATTTTAGTTGGCTACAATAGGAAACATCGGGCTGCTCAGTGTTGCCGCAGTACATAAGAAAGTGAAATATATTATCGTCAAACCGAATTGCAGAATATCGATGATGCCTTTAATCTGGAGGTTTGTGAGATCTAACTCTAAATATTATGCTTCATTTCGATTGCTTTCTCGGTAGACATGTTGGTAAAAAGAGACTGCAGCATTTGAAATTAATCTTTTTGCATCAGGAGCTGCCGTCCGTCCAATCTTTTGTGATATGGTGTTGTGTTCGAATTAGCCCTCAGTGTACATACGTTTCACTGGTCAGATGTCTAATGACAGATCACTGTTCAGTTGTCTGGTGACAGATCACTGGTTAGTTGTCTGATGACAGACTGCAGTCACCGAGACGTTGCGCATCAAATCGATTACAGGCTTTGATCAACGAAAGTCTAATCACAAATAAACAGCTGAAGACATTTCCATAATTTAGACTTGGATATCCATGTTGGCTGGAAACCACAGTTTTAGAGTAAACAAACATAATGGGTATTTCTAAAGCCACTGGCTAAAATAGTAACAGTGACCTTGGACACAACCCAAAATCTCCGAAACTTTAAATGGTCCTAATTTATTAGAGGATGCCGCTAGAGCGCTGACGAACGTTACGTTTTGTACAAACGTACAAGACGGACGGAGAGAAAACCTATATTCAGACTCCACCTTTCCGGTTTTACCGGTAGGGGACTATTATTTAGGACTTACATTAGGTGAACAGGTGACCCTCTCAAGGTAGTAGTTGACACCGTCAGTCGAAGTGTTGGTCGAGTTGTTGTAATACTGGGCATCACCCATGGACGCTATATAGCTGTAGTACCGTCAAGGCATAATGAATAAAACGTAAACAGTTACAGGAATCCATGTTACACAGAAACAATTAACCGAAACACTTACAGGAACTCTGGTGACACAGAAACAATTAACCAAAACACTTACAGGAACTCTGGTGACACCTAAACAATAAACCGAAACACTTACAGGAACTCTGGTGACACCAAAACAATAAACCGAAACACTTACAGGAACTCTGGTGATACTAAAACAATGAACCGAAACCCTTACAGGAACTGTGGTGACACCAAAACAATGAACCGAAACCCTTACAGGAACTCTGGTGACACCAAAACAATAAACCGAAACACTTACAGGAACTCTGGTGACACCAAAACAATGAACCGAAACACTTACAGGAACTCTGGTGATACTAAAACAATGAACCGAAACCCTTACAGGAACTGTGGTGACACCAAAACAATAAACCGAAACACTTACAGGAACTCTGGTGATACCAAAACAATGAACCGAAACACTTACAGGAACTCTGGTGACACCAAAACAATAAACCGAAACACTTACAGGAACTCTGGTGACACCAAAACAATGAACCGAAACACTTACAGGAACTCTGGTGATACTAAAACAATGAACCGAAACACTTACAGGAACTCTGGTGACACCAAAACAATAAACCGAAACACTTACAGGAACTCTGGTGACACCAAAACAATGAACCGAAACACTTACAGGAACTCTGGTGACACCAAAACAATGAACCGAAACACTTACAGGAACTCTGGTGACACCAAAACAATGAACCGAAACACTTACAGGAACTCTGGTGACACCAAAACAATGAACCGAAACACTTACAGGAACTCTGGTGACACCAAAACAATGAACCGAAACCCTTACAGGAACTCTGGTGACACCAAAACAATGAACCGAAACACTTACAGGAACTCTGGTGACACTAAAACAATGAACCGAAACACTTACAGGAACTCTGGTGACACCAAAACAATGAACCGAAACACTAACAGGAACTCTTGTGATACTAAAACAATAAACCGAAACCCTTACAGGAACTCTGGTGACACCAAAACAATGAACCGAAACCCTTACAGGAACTCTGGTGACACCAAAACAATAAACCGAAACACTTACAGGAACTCTGGTGACACCAAAACAATGAACCGAAACACTAACAGGAACTCTGGTGATACTAAAACAATGAACCGAAACACTTACAGGAACTCTGGTGATACTAAAACAATGAACCGAAACCCTTACAGGAACTGTGGTGATACTAAAACAATGAACCGAAACCCTTACAGGAACTGTGGTGACACCAAAACAATGAACCGAAACACTAACAGGAACTCTGGTGACACCAAAACAATGAACCGAAACCCTTACAGGAACTGTGGTGACACCAAAACAATGAACCGAAACACTTACAGGAACTCTGGTGATACTAAAACAATGAACCGAAACCCTTACAGGAACTCTGGTGACACCAAAACAATGAACCGAAACACTTACAGGAACTCTGGTGACACCAAAACAATGAACCGAAACACTTACAGGAACTCTGGTGACACCAAAACAATGAACCGAAACACTTACAGGAACTCTGGTGACACCAAAACAATAAACCGAAACACTTACAGGAACTCTGGTGATACTAAAACAATGAACCGAAACCCTTACAGGAACTGTGGTGACATCAAAACAATGAACCGAAACACTTACAGGAACTCTGGTGACATCAAAACAATGAACCGAAACACTTACAGGAACTCTGGTGACATCAAAACAATGAACCGAAACACTTACAGGAACTCTGGTGACACCAAAACAATGAACCGAAACACTTACAGGAACTCTGGTGACACCAAAACAATGAACCGAAACACTTACAGGAACTCTGGTGACACCAAAACAATGAACCGAAACACTTACAGGAACTCTGGTGACACCAAAACAATGAACCGAAACCCTTACAGGAACTCTGGTGACACCAAAACAATGAACCGAAACACTTACAGGAACTCTGGTGACACCAAAACAATGAACCGAAACCCTTACAGGAACTCTGATGACACCAAAACAATGAACCGAAACCCTTACAGGAACTCTGGTGACACCAAAACAATGAACCGAAACCCTTACAGGAACTCTGGTGACACCAAAACAATGAACCGAAACACTTACAGGAACTCTGGTGATACCAAAACAATGAACCGAAACACTTACAGGAACTCTGGTGACACCAAAACAATGAACCGAAACACTTACAGGAACTCTGGTGACACCAAAACAATGAACCGAAACCCTTACAGGAACTCTGGTGACACCAAAACAATGAACCGAACACTTACAGGAACTCTGGTGACACCAAAACAATAGACCGAAACACTTACAGGAACTCTGGTGACACCAAAGCAATAAACCGAAACACTTACAGGAACTCTGGTGACACTAAAACAATGAACCGAAACACTTACAGGAACTCTGGTGACACCAAAACAATGAACCGAAACACTTACAGGAATTCTGGTGACACTAAAACAATGAACCGAAACACTTACATGAACTCTGGTGATACCAAAACCATGAACCGAAACACTTACAGGAACTCTGGTGACACTGAAACAATGAACCGAAACCCTTACAGGAACTCTGGTGACACCAAAACAATGAACCGAAACACTTACAGGAACTCTGGTGACACCAAAACAATAATCTGAAACACTTACAGGAACTCTGGTGACGCCAAAACAATGAACTGAAACACGCCAGAAGAGAAACTGAGGCGATACTAAAACCAGTACAAAGAAAACAAGACCATTTATTACTAAGTTATAACCGTCTGTGCGTCGTCGACTCCCGCTATGCATTAAGATCAAATCAAAGTAATGCATTTGGGTGGTTACAACGAATCCACCAGGTATTAACCCATCTCACTTTATATCTATCAAGTAAATAGAATACTTTTCAATGAGATCATGCCATCGACCATAAAGCTGTCGCTGAAATCATGATATTCGGACTACAGGCAGGGGACGTGTATCACGAACAACAAAGGATACCGACATAATAATGAAACCGAAACTTAAACAAAAATAGCGATCTGAATTGAGTGGTGACAATGGAATAACTAGGCTTTTCATCAAGCCTCTAACACCTCTGACTTCATATCGCATAAGGAAATCGAAATTGTTAAATGAGACCACGCTGTCGACTATCAGGACAAGCTTTGTTACACAGCAAATATCCGTTCACATCTTGAAAACATAAAGATGGTGATATACTTATTTGGCGGTATGCTTTCCTATGAATTGAGTTTGGTTTTTTAGCCAGGGTAATTTAAGGACTGCCAGGTTTTGAAGGTGAAGGAAAGCCGGAGTACCCGGAAAAAAACCTCCGGCCTACGGTCAGTACCTGGCAACTGCCCCACGTAGGTTTCTAACTCGCACTCCAGAGGTGGAGGGCTAGTGATAAAGTGTCGGCACACCTTAACCACTCAGCCACCGCGGCCCCCTATGAATTGAGAGTTTCTGTAAATAGGAAATATTGTTTTAAGGATACGCAACACTGACTCCAAAGTAACCAACCACGCAGACTTGAAGGATGAATGGGAAGATTGGCCAAATCAGTGTGAAGATCATGTGGCCGATAGCTCTGAAACATAGATTTAAAATTGATAATATGACGTGCAAAATAGAACTACAGGTGATACATTCAATTGTCAAAATATGATGTGTTAAATATAATTACAGGTGGCACATTAGTCAAAATATGATGTGTTAAATATAATAACAGGTGACACATTAGTCAAAATATGATGTGTTAAATAATCACGAAATACGAACCACCATGATTTGTATAAAAAGTAAAGACCATCTTTAGCAATGCTTTAAGATGGATATATAAGGGTGCTATTTGAAGAGTATATTCAGATGTAATTGAATACGCAAAGTATGTTTAGAAATTATGTTGGAATATTTGGCCGGATTCGTTCATCCGTCTTCACAAAATCTTGCTCTCGGAATTTTTGAAGAAATATCGATATCAGATTAATCTTGATCGTTATCTTTTATGTATCATATGAGATTTAAATTTAATTTTGAAACAGACCGTTAATAGGAAAGGGTCCATCAAGTAGCCGTCTTGGATTTAGACAGAGAATAGAAAGATTTCAGGCAGTGAAGGAGAAACGCAACACGGATCGCCTGATAATGGGCATGTCTGGTTATCAGATTGTTTTCTCTTAAAGTAAAATGAAATATTACGAAATTAGGCATAATGTTTTGGTCTACACCAACATTAGTGTTTATGATATTTTCGGTAGGGTAGACAAATCCTCACGATTAGTCGTTAGCCTTAGAATGGGTTGACTACTGTTGAGTTGTTCGCCGTGTGTATCTGTGGCTATATTCCATCGTATACACATGTGTGTACCCTCAGTGTACAGTGCACGTGAATATAGTAAGTACCTGGTCAGGTAGCCTGCGCAACAGCATATATAAATAACCTAGACTCGTTACCTATCATTGTATACCTGTAGTTCCTGTCCAGAACGAAATAACTATAGTTCCTTTCCGATACAAACAGCATGTACTTCAAGTTCCTTTCCAATACGAACGATTATATTTACCAAAGATGTTAAAGTATGAAGTGTTCCATTACACATACGTATATCTGAATAGCTCCATAGTAATAAGTTGGTATGTCAACGAATAGAGAAAAATTGTTTGATTCGACCCCCAATTCAGCTGTAGTTCGCGTTCGCCTACCTGGAAACCAGTAATGTCTATCATAAATATATCAATAATGCACAACAAATGGAATGACATATATAAATGTTTTGCATGGAAAGGAAAGTCAGTGATAAGGCTCACCTGCTGGCTTCTTTGATCAGTTCAATGGCTATGCAAATTCTCTTCACCAGGAAAATGAATATCAGGAGGAAAATGACCAGGAATGTTGCAGTAGAACAGGCTGAAACAGAGGTGATTGTGTACAATACATAATAGTGCCTAGACATTTATTTCCTATATTTCAAATTATAAAGTACAAATATGATAAACAGTGTTAAATGTCGCTTTCAAAATATGTAAGGGTTAGTGTAGTCATGTTAAATGCGTATTCTTTTCATCAGTGTCAATACAAGTAATGAATTATTAAAAATGGTACGGTGAATGAGGTTTTTGTGGAACAAAACGTTAGAAGAGAATTGGTTTGATAATTGACATAAAATATGTCATACATAAACATTTGTATATGCATCGTGTAAATAAAACTGGGAATGTATTTTGATCTTACCAAAAGCAAGCCAAGTCTCCTTGAGCTGGAGGTAGTAACTGAAGTTGAGGGCGAAAGCTTCAGACACTCCGTAGGTAGCGGTACTGTTCTGATTCTTCAGTTCATAGTACTGCGAATAGCTGTAGTAACATGCTGCAAAACGACAGAGTATCTTCTCATAAAAGATAGAAATATACAGGATACCGAGTAGAATTTGACGTAAAATGATGACGCGTTCACCTGACACTTCCCGTCCATTACAACTAACTGGGGGAATATTATTTAGATATGACATCCTATAATATCATTTTATATGTATCATATTTCCACTTTTCAATATGATATAATGATTTAACTACATAATCCGTATCTTTTTTCGTGTTTCGATAAAAACAAATTAACCCCCCAAAACGTCAATATCCTCCCAGCGTCTATACAGCCTACTGTTAGTAAGGAGTCGTTATGGCGTAAGGCTTACCGAATCCGAGAAGTCCGAACACCAGAACTACGCTGATCCAGACCATAACGCCTGCAATCCAACGCAGCAGAATGATCCAAATGAAGCATGCTACCATGGCGATACCCGCAAACACCAGCAGGAGCCACCAAGACGCCACAATGTCCTTGAAGACCATCTCTATATACTGCGTGGCAGTGTAAAATTTAGCCAGGTAACTACGAAATCAGAACAAAATGAACAATATTACTTCATGTAACAGTGAAATGCATTCTGTAACATGAAACATCGTTTTCCACGCTCATGCGAGTGTGACGTCGCGTATTTCAGTCAATCACATGTGTCAGACATGTTCCGTCAAGTTGCGCTGGAGTGCAATATGATATTCTATCACAAATACGGTATTTATGACGTTTTGGTGAACATGATGGAATACGATATGATGCAGTTTAAATAGCATGAGATCATAACTTTAGCATTCTGTGTTCTGGTTTGGATACCGAAATGTTATAAAACAGTTATAGTGCTATTAATAGCATGATTAATGGACCTCAGATGACCAATATGGACATCGGTCGATATGAACAAAGTGCCATAATTGTAAAATACCCTTCATTTTTGCTGACAAACCATTTTTTGTCTCTATTCTTTTTTAAGGTAACATTTCATGCATTAATCTTGACCTGCAGATGTAAAAACAGACCACGAAGCATCACTAGACCAATAGGTCCGTTCTTATTGTGTAACCGAACAACGCTGGTGCAATCGGTCAAACCGTTCGATAGAGGATAAACGCTCTAAGTTAAAGGGTTTTATAATCAGCTCTGTTGAATCGTTTTTACATTTGTATGTACATGTATTCAAATACTGTTCAACGCTATATTCACCGAATATATTAGGTGAGACAATACCTGGCGGAGCCATGTAAGCATTCCAGAAACTAGCTACCTAACAAGGTATC
This sequence comes from Pecten maximus, assembly GCF_902652985.1. Classification (NCBI taxonomy): domain Eukaryota; kingdom Metazoa; phylum Mollusca; class Bivalvia; order Pectinida; family Pectinidae; genus Pecten; species Pecten maximus. The sequence continues at coordinate 5,995,179 of NC_047016.1, forward strand.
AGATTGATAAAAATTACTTCTTCCTGGGCCTTTTTCATTGCGTGTAACTAAAAAAATTGTATTTTGTAACTAAATGTTTATGAAATTAATTACAATTGATATATTATAGATTCAAAAATTAATTATCAAATGAACTAAATATCAGCTGATCCCGTAATTTATAAGTTTCCTTGACGAAATCAGCTGCGCTGTTTGCTATATAATGTGGAGTTTCAAATACGTTTTGAAGTGGTAATAGAAGCATTTATCACTTACTAGCTGGCATCTGTCATTTCATTGGCTGTGACAGATCCACCACTTGACGTCGTCAGGTTGTAGGACCCAGAGGTTTGTAGGTTAGAGGCATAATTTGTGATTTCCAGAAAGAACGAGGGCACACAACGACCAACAACTACAATGAAAATACTTACGACGTCATAAAAATAGCATTTATCACCACTTCAGTGATAATCAACACCGCCTGCTGCTTTCACATATAAAATGTACTAATTTCCTTGTTCATAACATCTTTTTTTTCAACGCTTCCTCCGTAGTTTCATCTAAACATGTTTTTCAGCCAACATCTGTATCGGTGTTAATAAGAAGCCTATTTATAGTTGATATCGAGTGCTTACAGAAACTCATTAAAGACTCTTTGGTTTGTAGCCCCTGTTACCAGATTTTTACTTTGCGATATTACTGTGCGACATTAAACTGTACGATATTACTGTGTGACATTACTGAGTTTTATTGTATACTTAGTAATAAATACAGGTTTTTTTGCATATGCATTATGGCGCCAAATCTCCCGATCCGTAATCCTTACCCATGCATTATTGATTCAGTAATGCACCCCAAACCCTGTATTGGCCCTCTTCGCGGAACACCTCTAAATTTTGCGTCTCATCAAACTATTCGGGTCTCTCGGGTTTTGACGTAGGTGCTGTGTTGTCAGCGAAACCAAAACAAACAACATGGCGTCGAGTAGACGAAGGAATGAGGACATGGGAGAGAAGATTTTTAATTCGCTTGCAGCACGAATTGCAGAGCTAGAATATCTCGCCGAGAAGGAACACATGGTAACCGAGGAAATTGATAACTTAAACTTTACAATAGGAGAGGTCGTACAAGCCGATGTTAACCAATCGTTCCATGATGAAGCGGGACTGGCAGACGACTTCACGGAATTCATATTTGACACGGAAACAGTGGAACCCCAGCCCCAGGACAAGATCGATACCGACGGAACACGTGAGTTTGTGGCTCGGATGAAAACTCAGTCTGACATGAAAATGACATGGTAGAAACACCTTTGGAAAGGAACTTATTTAGAAATCATTATAAATTTGACAGATATGAACTTCATAAAGACTTAAAAAAACTTCAATATTATAAAGTGTTTATAATTCAATACATTAAAAATTTGAATCTGATTTTTCTTGTCAAGTTATAATTGTTGTTTTGATTAATGTTCTGTGATTTATTACTAAGAATACAATAAATTGAATAAAACATACCTTTTTCCATATCGGACCCAATATTGGCCCCGAGACCCCAATATTGGCCCTCGGGCCTTCGGCCCTTGGCCCTTGGGCCAATATTGGGGTCTCGGGGCCAATATTGGGTCCGATATGGAAAAAGGTATGTATTATTCTCTATATATTATACTGTTATATTATACTGTGTGACATTACTGTGTGACATTACTGTGCGATATTATACTGTGTGATATTATACTGTGCGATATTCAATGTGTGACATTACTGTGTGATATTATACCGTGCGATATTATACTGTGCGATATTATACTGTGCGATATTCAATGTGTGACATTACTGTGCGATATTCAATGTGTGACATTACTGTGTGATATTACTGTGTGACATTACTGTGTGACATTATTGTGTGACATTACTGTGTGACATAACTGTGTGATATTACAGTGTGATGTTAGTATGTGATATTACTGTGTGACATTACTGTGTGATATTATTATGTGATATTACTGCGTGACATTATTGTGTGACATTACTGTGTGATATTATACTGTGCGATATTCAATGTGTGACATTACTGTGTGATATTACTGTGTGACATTACTGTGACATTACTGTGTGAGATTATTATGTGATATTACTGTGACATTATTGTGTGACATTACTGTGTGACATCACTGTGTGACATAACTGTGTGATATTACTGTGTGACATTACTGTCTGACATTACTGTCTGACATTACTGTGTGACATTACTGTGTGACATTACTGTGTGATATTACTGTGTGACATTACTGTGTGACATTACTGTGTGACATTACTGTGTGATATCACTGTGTGACACTACTGTGTGACATTACTGTGTGATAATACTGTGTGATAATACTGTGTGATATTACTGTGACATTACTGTGTGACATTATTGTGTGACATTACTGTGTGACATTACTGTGTGATATCACTGTGTGACATTATTGTGTGATATTATTGTGTTACATTACTGTGAAATTACTGTGTGACATTACTGCGTTATATTACTGTGGGATATTACTGTGTGACATTACTATGCGACATTACACAGGAATTATATAGGACTTTTAAGTATGAGTGTTTAGTGATATGAATTTTATATGTCGAATGATGAAAAAACCAGCGTCGTACAGATGTATCGTCCTTCTAAGAAAACTGTATCCAGACATACGTTAAATCAGAATCCTTTTAAAATATTTGAGTACAGAAGGCTGGGATTCACTAACCATATAATTCAGTAGATAAAATGTCTGCAATTAATACGTTTTTGGTAGTAAACATTATATCCTGAATGAATGCCAGATTGACATGAACATTTTTTTTTTTTTTTTTGTCTTTCACGTCCTCTTTCATATATTTTGAAACTTTAACATGTAATATAAAGTTTCATGAAGTGGGATAAATTTCAAACGCTGGCGGGTTTAGGTAAATAACTGTTTACAGATGTCTACTAAGAGTCATCTTAATAGCAAAACAAGTAAAATCAGTGATATTTTACAAGCCTATAAATAACTAATATATTGCAATTTAATGCAAGTAACTTCATCAATTGTTAGTATGCATTTTGGCTAGCCATGGGTCTTGCTGCTGACTTGTTATTTGTTAAGCTGTTTGTTAATTTCGGCAAAATATGCGAAAAATGCATGTCTTAGGGGAACATTTTCAGTATATTTGCATCATATTGCACAAAATATGATGTCGTTTTGCTCACAGTTGTATGTAGCACACAATAGGAGTATTGGTTTGACCGGATTTGTATGTATAAACACTTATTTTATTTTGATCTTCATATGCAAATGGCGGTTGTGAATAACATCACACAATTATGGCAGATAAGGAGGCATTTCAAACATCGGAAATATTCTTATTAGACACCATTTAGAGCTCTGAACACAAGAAGAAGACTGTTCATAGGAAAAACTTTCAACCGCTGAGTTTGGAATGAAAGGAACAAATTTCTGAAAAAAGGGCCAAAACTACACAGTTTAACGTTTTGGCTGGAAAACACCCTTCTCACTATGATCACATGTCCTAATAGTCAGAGATAGGGCATTCTTGTTTATTGAAATGGCTGCTCTGAATAATTTTACATACATATAACATACTTGTGTAATATCATTCACAGCCGCCATTTCCAAGGTCAAAAGAAAATAAGTGTTCATACGTGCATAAAGTCAAATTCTGTCAAACAATTGCTCGTAGTCTATGCAATAAACACTTGTGAGCATAACGGCATGATTTTTTTTCAGATTTGATTATTTGTGTGACTGATCCACAGCTCCATTTTACCACAAAGTAATTATACAGAAGAAACAGTTGGATCACGCACCCGCGGCGAATAATTTGTGATTTTGAGAAACTACATTTCCAGACAAACAAGTTAGTATATTATATGACTATTTTTTGCATTTGTGGGTATTTGGTCGCTTTTGATTTAACATCATTCTCCTATATAGATGGCCTTTAACTGGTACATTATATGGACGGTACTTCTAGGTTGATTTATAAGTCGAGCACATCCATATTAACATTGCCATTGTATCAGATAATACGGTTAACGGGCATGTTATAAATTAGGTTAAACCTTGGGCATATTACAACTGTCTCTCTTGAAGCGGCTAACTACGTTGAGGAGAACAGACTTGCTTCTACTTTTACTGTTCAAAGGGCAATAACTCAGTTAGGAAAAAAAAAACATTTTATTTGATTGCTTACTTGGAGTATTCTTTACATAGTAGGCTGCGCAGTCGTCATTTGACACAAGGCTACTGATTTGCTGAAAAGAAAAGAAAAACTTAATGACTTTATAGAATATTATTAATTTTCATAATGATCATCATCATCATCATCATCGTTATCATCATCATATCATCATCATTACGCAAGACTTTTGAATAATTCCGTATCAGATATCAGTGTTAGACTTAACATTTTACAGTTTCAGCTATAAAAGAAGAAAGGCTGGTAGGTCAGATTATCGACAAGAGGAAAGTGCCGGGAGTTTTTACCTCAGTTGACTCTTGGAGCATCACACATGTCGATCAATAACATTAATAAAAAAAAACAATGCAGTCCCAAACAATTGATATTTGGAAAGTAACTAACCGAAAAACAGAAATATAAAAAACAAGATATTTTCAACATTTATGGTGGTAGGTGTACAACGCAATTCCATTCGAAAATTATCCCAAAAATATGCACTGCACATCATGGGCCATCATGGGCCATTATCAGGTTCCATTTTGATATCGGTAGTCCAAAAGTCTACGCTTTTGATACACGAATCAAAGATTTATAAATCAATTAACCATATTGTAATTAAGTGTTCTTGTGGTCAATGAACAACGCTTGATAGGAGTATGTATTGTCTCAATGTCATTTACTACTGACGTCATCACTTACTGTGTACGAGACTGATGTTGTATCTATGGAGTCCTTACAGAGAAGTCCGGATGTACTGGTGGTTGCTATAGCCTCCAGATAAACCCAGTAGTCCGTGGTACATGATGACACACATACCTGTAACAGTCAAATATTTAAAACAATTCCTAATACTAAAACGATGTCCTCTTTTTTTACAAATCTACACATAAACAAAAGTAAATTTAACTTGTATCCCCTTTTATACATATCTACACATGAACAGGAGTAAAGTTTACCTGTGGCGTTGGACATAAACAGGAGGTAAGTTTACCTGTGGCGTTGGACATAAACAGGAGTAAAGTTTACCTGTGGCGTTGGACATAAACAGGAGGTAAGTTTACCTTTGGCGTTGGACATAAACAGGAGGTAAGTTTACCTGTGGCGTTGGACATAAACAGGAGTAAAGTTTACCTGTGGCGTTGGACATAAACAGGAGGTAAGTTTACCTGTGGCGTTGGACATAAACAGGAGGTAAGTTTACCTGTGGCGTTGGACATAAACAGGAGGTAAGTTTACCTGTGGCGTTGGACATAAACAGGAGGTAAGTTTACCTGTGGCGTTGGACATAAACAGGAGGTAAGTTTACCTGTGGCGTTTGACATAAACAGGAGTAAATTTACCTGTGGCATTGGACATAAACAGGAGTAAGTTTACCTGTGGCGTTGGACATAAACAGGAGTAAAGTTTACCTGTGGCGTTGGACATAAACAGGAGGTAAGTTTACCTGTGGCGTTGGACATAAACAGGAGTAAAGTTTACCTGTGGCGTTGGACATAAACAGGAGGTAAGTTTACCTGTGGCGTCGGACAGCCTGCAACAATAGCGTTTGCTCCCATCTTAGCACATTGTAGGACATCAAAATACATCAGGTATGGTTTACCCCTGACGAGAGAAAAAGATCACTCAGATTAGACTGTCCAGTTATGTAACTATACTGTCACTGTATGTCCGGATAATATTGGCATGATAAATGGGTTCGGTGATTCAAATGTCAAAACCGATCTACCAAAGCTCGTGCAAAATACATTCGAAAGCATTTTGTTATCCAATGTTACACGAAATGTATCGTATCAAGGATTTACTATTTTCTGTATACAACTAAGATACTAGTATAAAGTAATACAATGATACGCAAGGGATGTTTCACATGTAAACTGACATATATACTTCATATGTATACTGACATGTATACTTCACACGATACTCACATGTACTTGTATGAAGTACATGTATACTTCAAATGTTCTGATCTGGCCTATACTCTACGAACAAAAATATCTGTTTTGCTGGTATATTTTCTTTTATATACTAGCATTTGCACTTTACCTCTGATGTCCGTGCTAATAAAAGTGAGAGAATGAAGTAGTGATAAAATCGTTTTCAGGTCCTGTGTGATACTGAATCTTGTATTAGTGTTCAATAAATGATATAGATTCAAAACAGAAAAGTTGGCTCATTACTACGTTGTCGAATAGATCAATGTATGTTGTTTAATACTCACGCTTTGGAGTCAAGTCCACATACGTTGCCGGAGCTGTCAGTAGGGTAGATCAACTTGTAAGGGTTTCCTCGGGTAAAACCTGCAGCAAACATAACACTTTAATATCGCCTGATCATTTGTGTATAATCATGTGCGGAATCTATGATGGCTTTGTTGGGTAACAAACGAAGATAGCATGTAGTCTAACTTGACAAAGACAAAATGAGTACGTACCGAGGATGGAACACACCGCCATTCCCGAGAGGAAGAAGAGGAAGAGGAGACAGCATATTATATCTGTACAGGACCTGTAACAGTTTTATATTCATGACTCGATGTATATGTTACTTATTCCCTGTTTAGGGGATATTCCCTAGTGAGTCTTATGTGTAACAATTTTCGCAATGTATACATCCTAATTATTTTTTCGTGAAATTACAGTACTTACAATATTTACTGTTTGATATACACTCCTGATAACCGTCAATTTTAACATGGAAATGTCAATATATAAACATTAAAATATCAATATAAAAACATGAAAATATCAATATATAAACATTAAAATATCAATATATAAACATGAAAATGTCAATATAAACATGGAAATATCAATTTTAAAATGGAAACATCAATATAAACATGCAAAAATCAATATTAACATGAGAATATCAATATTAACATGAGAATATCAATATATAAACATGGAAATAATAATACGAACATGGAAATATGAATAAGGAAATGTCAGTATAAACATGGAAATATCAATATATTTACATAGAAATATCAATATATAAACATGAAAATATCAATATATTTACATAGAAATATCAATATATAAACATGAAAATATCAATATAAAAATGGATTTTTAATATTAACATGAAATATCAATATTAACAATGAAATATCAATTCATAATCATGAAAATATCAAAATCAACATGGAAATATCAATTTATTAACAAAGCAATATCAATATCACCATGTAGATATCAATATTAGCATGGAAATATCAATATCAACATGGAAATAGCAATATCAACATGGAAATATCAATATCAACATGGAAATATCAATATTAACATGGAAATATCAATATATAAACATGCAAATATGTATCTAATTGAGAATATTCTCGACCTTCTCATCTGCATTGTTTACACATTATTAACTAGTCTTAGACTTACATGGGCCCATCATTGAAATGCTTCATCAATAAATCAAAAGAATTCGGATCAGAATATGAAATAATTGATTCCATATATATATAGAGGATATCTAACAGTGTCTTCAGTAATACCAAATATATTTCACAAGTGGGGCTAATATTTTGATATTTTTCACGAGTGCGCAGCACGACTGAAAAATATCAAAATATTAGCCACACGAGTGAAATATATTTGGTATTACTGAAGACACTGTTAGATATTCTGTTTATTACATTTTGTATCAACGAAAAACCTACCCCGTATGCTAACTAGGCCTACAGCGAAAGTTTGCATACAAAAAAAGTAGTTCCTACTGGCCAGGTGCTGACATATATGTCGGGCTTTCTGATTGGTCAATTATTTTGGTATTTTCTAATCATGAATTTGATTGGTCAAATCAGCAAAAGTGATATTCTTCACTAGTGAAAAATATCACTTTTATAGAATGAATAATTTTTGATATTTCACTGGTAAAAATGTAATAAATATATATATAAAGATTGTGATTATCGTCTGTCTTAGCCTACAAATGATACAAACAGAAAAAACGTTAACGTACCGATTCTTCAGTGGACCTTTGAAGTTTGGATCATATTTTCTTGGCTCCCCGGCTGAAATAAGAAGTAACCGTTATCTATATATTTGTATAATGATGCTTATGATATCCCGATAATATATACTTCATGGTTTTATAGCATAATTACCAGCAATCACTTTGATGTGTCATTCCGATGTCAACCGATCAAAAATCTAAATGTTATGCGTTCATGTTTGGAGCAAATGTTTTGTATACAATGATAAATTTCGGAATACGTCATCATAATCTCTTATCTAGTGAGCATGATGTGATCAGTTTTTATTATGTAACACAGAAAGTGACATTGAGTAAAATTCATACATGGTCCAAATCTCTCCGTAATTCTTGGGATTCGCGGGTTCATAATCTAATAGTAAAGGCTAATCTAATAGATATAATTTCAGCACCAAAGTCATTAAACTGGAAAATGAGAAATATCTAAGAAAAATTACAAAATATTGATGCTGACAGTTGGCAATATCTATTGTTGAATGATAATAAAAATGTTAATGGTAATAAATTACCTCTATATAGAACCTATAAGTATGAGCCTACAACAAGCGATTATGTGAAATTTGTTCAATTTAGAGATAGAAGAGGTCTGTTGTGCAATTTCAGATGTGGGTCACTTTCCCTAGAAATTGAAAAGGGACGGCATGCCAAGCCGATTTTACCCGTACAAAACAGAATCTGTAAATATTGTTTATCAAATGAGGTTGAAGACGAAGTTTACTTTTTAATACAAAGTATTTTTTTATGATGACTTACTCTGGCCTCTTTTAGATGACGATAACAAATATGTTGATCTTAATAGTATGGACAGTTTTAATCAGTTCAAATATCTAGTTGATAAATTTCCACCAAATCTTCTAGCCAATCAACTTTATGCTATGTGGAGGAGAAGAAGCAACTTTTCGTAGCTTTTTATTCATGTAACATAACGTGGCTACTTACTGTACCATTTTCAATAGCTTGGGATAGCCTTACCTTATCAACTTTTAGCATGCAATATCTTATACTTTATTTTGTTGTATAGGGTCTAAATAAGTCATGACTGGCTGGACATATCTTCCTTTGAGAGAAATATTTGATGATGTATTTTATATGTTCTAAGGTGTTTGACACTTTAATAAACAATTGAACTTGAACTTGTAACATGCGAGATCATGCCGACAATCGCTAATTACACATTGCCGTTCAGTCCTTGTTCGATTCCCCTCCTCGTCTTTACCATGATCCTATTGACACGAAATGTGTCGAGATGGTAACATAAAATAGAATTACAAAGAGTACAAGATGGTATGATGTACTGTAGTCAAATCGGCTAAGCTTTGTTTAATACTTAGTCATAGTTGTTAAACGCTATTATTATAGAGATTAAACTGTAATATATATCTAAATAAATACCAATTACCAGCATACATATCATCTTATTTGAATAACGTTTAAATTAGCATGTCGATAATGATGTCATGTAATCCAGTACAAAAACTTTGTCTTATTTAATGTACAGCACCGTCAGTAAAGGACTAACACGTCAGCATAAAATCTGTATCTGTGTATGACAATTTATTGTTGATGTATTTAAGTAAAACAACAACGATTGAGTCATGTAGACCTGTATGGAGGCGGTGAAGTATATTTACACAGTAAGGTAACCTCAGCCGATATTAGGTCACGATTATTTTATATATGGTACACGCACCACGACGAGTAGATGATCTAATGATTTAAAATCAGATATAACTAGGTGTATACTTAGCTATTTAAGTACTAATAACAGGAAAATCACATCCGTTCATGATCTTAAAACACGTATTGGATTCACTAGAATACCTAGATAGCTTAAATATTATGATTGTTGCCTAGAGAGTAATGAAAGGTCCCCGATATAACAACGATCGGTGTCTAAAAGGCATGACCAGGTATATCACGGATATCTTTGTCTCTTGATATCACCTTTAAAATCAATAGCAGTAATGTGTGGAGTGGTGCGAGACAGAAACATTACTGAGTATTACGTATTTTCACTTTCTATTTCAGAGACGTGTTACAAGTCTCGGGAGTTAATATTTCCTTGTTTTAAGATTAGCATTGTTAATTCACAATGCATTTGTTTGTTACATTTGCCGTAGTGTTTGGTATATAGCGGTGCCCTTATAAGAACAACGGTGTTAACATCAAAATAGTCCTTTGTATATCAACTATCCGTGTAATAATGTGTGATTGTCCAATAGCATTGTTATCACACACAAAACAAACAAAACACATTCTAAAACTAAATTATCATTGTATTTCTCCATATAGACGACATATTACTACAGACTTGTATATAACTAACCCCATCTAGTGCTGGTCGTGTAACTCGTCAAAGTTTGGATATAGAAAGGATCTATTGATAGTGGACGTTAATTCTTGTATTACAATTTTTGATTAATAGAACTCTAAGAATCGGTCGTAGACTTTAACTTTGTTTTATCGACTACTTAAAAGCTTTTGACTTTGTTAGTCATCAAAATCTGTGGAATGAAATGACCACGGAAGGGATAGCGGGAAGTTTTCGAAAAATATCAGAAATCTGTATGATAATAAAAGATTATGTTTTAAATCCATAGGTATAACCGATTTCCTCAAATGTGATTGTAGATTGTTTCAAGGGGAACTAGGATTTAGAAATTGATTTAATAAAAATAAATGTTCATCGATAGAAATCAGAACTATCAAACTTTTTATGAGTGATCAGATGACATAGATATTCTATCTGAAACACCAGAGGATTTATAGAAAATGTTACATTAGAAGAGATCAGATGACATAGATATTCTATCTGAAACACCAGAGGATTTATAGAAAATGTTACATTAGGAGAGATCAGATGACATAGATGTTCTATCTGAAACACCAAAGGATTTATAGAAAATGTTATATTAGAAGAGATCAGATGACATAGATGTTCTATCTGAAACACCAGAGGATTTATAGAAAATGTTACATTAGAAGAGATCAGATGACATAGATGTTCTATCTGAAACACCGGGGGATTTATAGAAAATGTTACATTAGAAGAGATCAGATGACATAGATGTTCTATCTGAAACACCAGAGGATTTATAGAAAATGTTATATTAGAAGAGATCAGATGACATAGATGTTCTATCTGAAACACCAGAGGATTTATAGAAAATGTTACATTAGGAGAGATCAGATGACATAGTGTTCTATCTGAAACACCAGAGGATTTACAGAAAATGGTACATTCATTAGGAGAGTAAAGTAAAAAAGTTGGACTGTAAATGGTAATAAAACAGTCGTCGTTAGGACCGGTGGTTTAATACCTACAGATATATATATATATGTATATATGGGGCAAAGAAGTAATTCAAACAGTGTGGACAATGGGGCTTGTTAAATATATGTATATGGTGATGTGTTCCTACTCGGTCTAGTTGGTTATATCAAATATAAGGAATTAAACATTTCTGTGGAAGGGAGTTAAGTAAAGTTAAGTATCGTGCTAATTATAACGTGTGAATTGCTATCATCATATAAGCTGGTCCTATCCGGAATTACTTTGTAGCGTGTATGATGGAACAAGTAAGAGTGGCGGATTTTGTTCTTCTGTTTTTCATAAATACCATTATCATACATAAATACCATTATCATACATAAATACCATTATCATACATAAATACCATTATCATATAAGTTGAAAGCACTTTATAAATAAATGGAACTGAATAGAACTCCAGATAGCAGAGCAACTTATCCATCAAACGTGATTTGTGATCCTATACATCATCTATAAAATGTACAATATAATTATATAAGTCATGAATTGTTGGTTGGTATAGAGTTATGGTAGTTTCAATATTGACCTTAATATGAATCTTGGTCAGATGTAACCTTTCAAATCGAAGAGACTGGGAGTCCATCACTCTAGATATGAATTAGTTATAGTCATGCTCGTTTAGATTTATGATGGGTATAAAGGGGGTTGACCCAAATTTTACCACCTGTTCGTATTGCTTTGTACTTTTTCAAAGAACCAGTTTGTTAGTATATCGATTTTGAATTAGAATTCCGTTCGCTTGTCGGTATCTTCCTTGTATTATTATATCGATTAATTAGTGAGACACGGTGTACACAATGAGTTGTTATATACCACGATCTGTACATGTTTTACTAGGAAGGACGCAATATGCAGTGTGGCCTGACAGGAGCTACATGTAGAACACTCACATATTGTATATCAAACAGATATGAGGTATACTTCCCAATATAGACATTGCTACAGGGTAGGCTGAATTCCATATAAATCAATAGCCATCTAAACCTAGGCCTTTACATTTAAACTATAAGTACACTGGCCAGCTGTATAATACGTGCCATATACAATCAATGGCCAAGTTTCCATGCGGTCGTATGGTCAATATAATTGAATAATCAATACATGTTTTCTGTGAATATTTGACATGAAGTTTTATAATCTGTAACATAATAAGCTAGGCGCTACCACCACTGGTTATATATAGAGGTGACCTTTGTGATACTTGATAGTCTCTGTCCAACTAATGTCTGTTTTATAACTCTCAACTTTTACATGATCATTCGTACGCCATCAATAATATCTGGTAATCTGAATGTATATTTGTTCGTCTAGCTATGAGTCAATAAATTATATTGTTCAACCCTAATGATGTATACTTTCTCTCATATTCCGGTCTAATCCATACCAGATCAATATAGCCTATAGCTGCTACCTTAATGATGTTCCAATACAATTTATGGAATTGAAGCTCTACAACAAGGTCAGTTTCTAATCCTTACACAGTAAGACAACTCGTCCCCTGATCCTTACCCAATTCTGGGTACACAGTTAGACAGCTCGTCCCCTGATCCTTACCCGACTCTGATTTACACATTAAGACAGCTCGTCCCAAAAACCTTCCCCGATTCTGGTTTACACAGTTAGACAGCTTGTCCCTTGATCCTTAAAATACCCAATTCTGGTTTATACAGTAAGACACTCGTCCACTAATTCTTACCCTATTCTGGTTTACTCAGAACAAACGTCCCCTGATCCCTACCCGATTCTCGTTTACACAGACACAAACATCCCCTGGACTCCAGTTAAAATACAAAGTGTTAGAGGGTAACCATGGCTCCGCTTTATTTCATATCAAAATGATTTATGAAAGTATTCTGTATAATGGGAAGTACGATTACCTCTTGAAAAATTGTCAAAAGTGACCTTTGACCCTTAACCTTGAATGATGAACACCAACATCTTATCATATTATCTCGAGGCACTTGATATTACACACATTAATATTGTATGTATGCCGGTTGAGGGGCTCATATTTCAATTTTTTTTTATCCTTCTGATTTTTATTTCATAGGAGGCGTTTCTTGAAAATTAATTAATGATTAATAAGTTTTAAAAGGTAAACTATATCTGTATAAACGCTTATTTTCTAAATTCAGCAGAAAATTACTTTTATATTTCCTTATTTCTCCACAGCTGTTTATTATTATAATTGTTATTCCTAAATGAAATGCTGTTATATAGGATTGACCTGAAACTTTGTAAGCTATAATCTGATTTATCGGCTGAATTTGACTCCTGATGATTGGATTGGAGGTTTGAATGTCGAAAACACCGGACTATTTCTCTACCATTAAATATACATACGTTTATTAATGTAAGCTGATTACAGGTACATAGTTATAGAGATCAGGATAACGCGTACTGATCACAGATTTATACTGTTCAGTGTATAAAAAGCTAAACAACAGGATCCAGGTAATGGGTAGAAATATCGCTGTACAGAGCGGTGTATAGTTACAGACGAATACCCCGGACTAGGGGTAGAAATCTCTGTATGGAGCGGTGTATACACAGTTCAACAGGAGGACCCCGGGCTAGGGGTAGAAATCTCTGTATGGAGCTGTGTATACACAGTTCAACAGGAGGACCCGGGCTAGGGGTAGACTGTACAGAGCGGTGTATACACAGTTCAACAGGAGGACCCCGGGCTAGGGGTAGAAATCTCTGTACAGAGCGGTGTATAGCTAAACTAGAGGACCCGATTTATGGGTAGATTGTAGAATTTGGTTAAATACCATGAATTAAGTATATTTCCATTTCAATACACCTGATTTCCATTTTAATATACCAAACATTTACTTTAATCAAATTCCTTTTAAATGCCAATTCAGGTATATTGGGTATTTATTTCATTGAAAGCTTCTGTTGATATATCAGAATTAATTCAACTCCGGTATATACCACTGATTATTGTGTGAATAAAGCCATTGGACATCAAATTGTATTGGAAGAAATGTAAGTACATTGGTATGAAATAGAAAATCTAATATAGCAAACGTTTTGATTACAGTTAAGGTACAGTATATAGTGGAACTTCTCTAAACAGATCATACACGATACATGAATATTTAGCCGGTTTTCGAGAGAATTCGGTTTGGGGAAGATGATCTTTTTTGACCGGTTAGGATCAGAAAGGTCCGGGGATAATATTGATGTAATGACGTTTTTTATCTGAATATTATGGAAATTAATAAAAACATAGAACGCAGAATTGATGAAAAATTTGACTAATTAATTATATAAAGTTCTTGTACTGACTGTAAATGTCATAATTGTACATATATTTTACTTAATACCATTTCACATTGGCACTGACCTGTCGTATATAAACAATGATATGGTGATTCTTAGTTTACAATTTTATTTCTTGGTCTAATGAAAATTTAAAACATTTTTAGAATGTAATATATATTCATAGTGTATACCGGGTCTGACCAGTCACTTAAATGGTGACCGTTGATTTGATAACTTACTAAATGGTGAATCTTTGATGACAACATATTTGGCATAAATTAAACTGCTTATAAATAAAACACATTGTAAATATACATTACAGTCCATCAGGGGGAAACAACATTTTGAAATCGGCTTATACTTTTCTTTCGTGACCGATGAGAGCTACAAAGTAGTTTTGACTTTAAGTACGGATTTATACCACATGACTTCTTTGTGAAAACTGGAGCACTTTAACTTATTCAGAATACAGGGTATGTACACAAGTTAAAGAGAAGATAATTACATGTTCCCCAAGACATGCTGAATGTTTCATGGGTAAAAATAAACACATTTGGATCAGTTATCATATAAGTACTTTATACAACTAAAGGGATAATGGTACCATAGTATAATATATATATATATACTAGGCAGTCACGCTAGTATCCGCCTTCGGCCCACGTTTGCCGAAGGGTTCATTGTGGTTTCTCCAGTTACTAAAACATTATTCTTGTTGTATTTTATTGTATTTCCAGTACTTCTTATATATATTATGTGATTGTATTTGTGATTTTTTGTGTTTTGATAAAGGGGCGGATTGCCTCGAAAATTTAACAAACCTTATTGTTTACACTGTTTGAATTACTTCTTTGCCCCATATATACATGAATGTATATACATTACTTACCGATACAGTTACAAATACCCAGACCATTACTGTACAGTACAAGGCCATTATGATTTTGTACTGATAAATGTGGATATTTCAGCAACTAAACTGAAACATATTTGTGTATGGGTTATGATTAATAATATATAGGGTTTATTGAGCGGAGATATGGCTAGGCCTGGTTGTGTCCACATGTCTCCTTCAGTCTCTGGTTTTCGTGCAAAGTGAAACTTATTTTGATATCATGTTGAAAGGACAACTTGAAATATCTGGGAACAACAGAATTCACCCAATAAAGATTTTATTAAACGAGGTTCAACATAACGTAAAAGAAAATCTTACAAACCAATTTACATTCATTGGACACAAAAAGATATCTTACAAACTACAAATGGAATATGCCTTCATTGAACGCGAAGATTATATCTTACAAACTACTTTACCTTCAATGAACACAAAGCATATATTTTACAAACTAATTTACCTTCCTTGAGCAAAAATGATTATAGAACATACATGTAACACCAATGCCACCTTTTCAGAGGACATATCAACAATTGATATTTTCAGAAAATAAATGATCAATGATTTTCCAAATGAATTGCTAAATTGCACTTCAAGTGCGAGCACAATGACCTGCCGTGTTAGCCTCTGATTACCATGCATTGCTTACAGACGACTAAATGGGAAAGTATGGGGGAATAAACCTTTGTCAAAAATTGTCTAGCCTTGCCTAACCTTGTAAATTTATTAGTTGTATGTTTTACCCTGGGGTTCCTCAGTTTGCCTTCCAGGAATTTCTTTTTCAAATTCTCTTGAGTATACCAATACTAGGCTGACTGGCAGTTATGTAAAATAAACCGTTCAAACTGAGAAAATATTTGGCAAATAAGTTAATTTAATATACAGAAAATAAAAAAAATTCATACCACTTTAAATGCTCAGCTATTGACAGGAATCATAACCCAGAGAAAATACTGTTTATAGTTAATTATAGTGTTTGATAGTATTTTTGTATAAATGATGCCGATATCTGGACCCACAGATCCTTCAGGGGAATACAGTGTAAATAAAACAACAAAGACGTTGGAGAGAGATGTGCTGTATCTATTGTGTGTCACAGTATAGGTATTACCATATCAACTGTATTTGTTACATCTCCTGTCATTAGACACAATGTGGGTACATGTCATGGACATGATATCATGCAATGACCGACAAATCACCGGGTGTGTAGTAGATGTGATTTGCTGATGCATCTCAAATGTATCATTCTGGTAACAGCCACACATACAAGACCAGACAGTTCAGAGGGAACGAACAGGTAAAAAGGCATTGACAAGTGTTCTATTTACATAACGTACTCAAAGATATTATACATAAAACAAGTAGAATTTTGTCTTTACACAAACTGTCAGAGTGCAATACATTATAGTCAGTAACTGATATAAATAGATATGAACATACAAATCTAGTCATTCTAAGTCTTAAGATTTTCATCCCACTTCTCCCACTTCTTATTTTTTGATTTAACAATATCTTATTCAATATTCATTCAAGTATACATACATTTGTTTTATAATTTGGGATCGGAAAACAAGCTTAAAGCTGATATTAATTCCTTTCCCAAGTACATAGAAAATAAAAGTGAGTTTGTTTACAATATAGTGGAATAGTAATATATTAACAACTAACGTATACAATACATGACGCCTTGATAATGATACATATCATCAGGTACATGTTACATACTAGTAATACGTGATGCGTACATAAACAGTTTAACACAGTAAGAACAATGTATTAATGTGATATGTTAATACAAACAGTTTCTTTACTTGAGGCAAAAAAGTACAAATAATTAGCCAAAACGTTTACCAAGTTTGATATATAATTTTGGACAGCAGTAAAGATTTCTTCATTTATCGGTCTAGAGTAACCATCCATTCCCCCAGAAGAAAAGGGGTTTCAGTAATATTTGTATCCAATTGCATGGTATTTTTCACATTGTTGTACAACTACTAAAGGAAGTTAAGAAATGGAAATTACTTTCAACCAATCCACAACTACATAATGGACATTTCTCTAAATTTCTAAGATATAAACGCTGCTTTAAATTACTATATTTAAGTCTTAACCTTAAGCTTGTATGTACAATTTTGGAGGTGTCTATTTCCAATATTAAAATATATTGGGACTACTTTATCTTTTTCTAAGAACTTTTTTATCACGCTGACAGACGGATTCTCACGAATGCCTACAGGTATCGTGTAGAATTGAGTTCTATAGTTAATTGAAAGTAAATTACAAACTGTATTTGAATTTCTTGTAAAAATGACTTCCTAGTTAAGCATCACCCTTAGCAACTATTCTATATTTTCTAACGTTATAATGGTCTTTTATCTTATTTATTAGAGAGTTTATGTCAAGTGAAATGTCAGGACATCTAGTTTTGCAAATGTAATGTTCCATGATGATGTTAATTTCACTATCAATTTTACTGCACTCAAGTTATAACAATTTTACTGCACTTAAGTTATAACAGAATTATTAAAGACCTTTCCCAAAAAATTACAAAAGCTCAACACTTTGCAAAAAAATGAAGGTATTAATAAATTATTTTTGTAACATTGTCCTCTAAAAATTCAAAGCGATATGATATTAGATTCAGTAATAGGTAAACACCTTTCTGTTTGAATACAGCACCAGTAATTGGACCACTTTTAGTATTGCACTATCAGTGAACACAATAATAAGATTGATACGACAAAAAGGCGGTAACACAGATCTGGATTAGGCTGATAAACCTTCATATTACCTGTCAAGCTGCGACAAATTTTCATACTTCTAGACAACAATAGCAATAAAGAAAATCACAGCCTAGCTATGGTCTGTCAAGCAGTTAGACTTTTAAAGACAACTTTATGGAATAAAACTTGTATACAGAGATGGTGTACCATATACATATTATCGTATACCTCTGGAGTATATATATTCTTATGGGGTATATATGTTTTTATAGGGTATATATGTTTTTATAGGGTATATATATTTGTATAGGGTATATATGTTTTTATAGGGTATATATATTTGTATAGGGTATATATATTTGTATAGGGTATATATGTTTTTATAGGGTATATATATTTGTATAGGGTATATATATTTGTATAAGGTATATATATTTGTATATGGTATATATATTTTATAGGGTATACATACTTATATATCTACTACGTGTCCTACCTAAAATGAAACGAAGCGTCGCTCGAGGAATAGGTACTGGATAGCAACCTACAAACCCGCCACCCTCGAGGTATGAACGAACGTTAAATACTTTGTTCTCCAAATGACCCCATGTAGGTATCAGACAATTCAATTTGTTCAATTTGTTGGAATTTTTCTTAATTCCTGGACTATTGGTTTTTTTGTTGTTTTTTTGTCTTTTTTGTCTTTTTTTTTTACATGACATTGCTGCTTTTCAAGACAAAAATGTGGTCGCCTCCTGTCGTCGACAATATTTTGGACATGTACATCGCTGCGCTCCGAGACAGATATTTTTCGGAGGTTGCTACGCTGTATCCATATATCATGTTGGCACGTGATTAAAAATGCATAGCGTTCCATCATAGAACATGGTTCTGTACATGTCACGCTAGCATCTTCCTTCCGCACACTAAAGCCGAAGGGTTCCTGGTTGTTTAGATAGATTTTACATAGATTACTCTTACTGTGTATTGTTGTATTTCTAGTACTGTTTATATATCACGGGGTTGTATTTATCTTCTTTATGTCTTGATGAAGAGGCAGTTATCTCGAAAATTTGGCATCTTTCACTGTCCACAAATTACTTCTTTTTTTCATAATACTTGTGGGGAAGATATATCTAATACTTGTGGGGTAAAAATATCTAATACTTGTGGGGAAGATATATCTAATACTTGTGGTATAAAAATATCTAATCCTTGTGGGGTAAAAATATCTAATACTTTTGGGGTAAAATATCTAATACTTTTGGGGTAAAAATATCTAATACTTTTGGGGTAAAAATATCTAATACTTTTGGGGTAAAATATCTAATACTTCTGGGGCAAAAATATCTAATACTTCTGGGGTAAATCTAATACTTGTGGGGTAAACATATCTAATACTTGTGGGATGAATCTATATATAATAATTGTGGAATATATTATACCCAAATGACTTTACGAGGTATATCAGTCAATATTTAAATCACTCCTCATAACTGTCTCTTTAAATACACAGTGATTTACTGATCGTGCCGAAGATCAATACGTCCTACCGGGAATGTTTTCAGACTTTTATTTGACTCACTAGGAGTTATTTCATCAATAACGTCCCACTTTTATCACGGAATAGCTATTCAGTGGCTCATAGAGCTGCAAATTCAGAAACTAAGATATTCTGATCACGGCATGTCTGGACATGTTACCGGGTATCCTACCACCCACTCAATACCCACTGCTTATCTATATAAGCTAACAGCTGAGAGAAGTCGTACATTTCTGCTATATCAAGTAAAGTATCAAATTAACAGAGTTTTCGTGAAAAGTCCCAAACCTCCGCACTTACATCAGGATATTAAATGGAAACCACTATATCAATGAGACGTATCAACGTGTATATCATGAATGTGACATCAATGTGACATCACTATATCAATGTGACATCAATATGACATCACTATATCAATATAATGAAAAAAGACCTTTTTCGTGAAAGATGCTACAGCGCCGACAACCTATACACTGCCTGTCACAAAGATACTACAGCGCCGACAACCTATACACTGTCTGTCACAAAGATGCTACAGCGCCGACAACCTATACACTGCCTGTCACAAAGATGTTACAGCGCCGACAGCCTATACACTGTCTGTCACAAAGATGTTACAGCGCCGACAGTCTATACACTACCTGTCACAAAGATACTACAGCGCCGACAGTCTATACACTGTCTGTCACAAAGGTGTTACAGTGCCGACAGTCTATACACTGTCTGTCACAAAGATGTTACAGTGCCGACAGTCTACACTGTCTGTCACAAGATACTACAGCGCCGACAGTCTATACAGTCTGTCACAAAGATACTACAGCGCCGACAGTCTATACACTGTCTGTCACAAAGATGTTACAGCGCCGACAGTCTATACACTGTCTGTCACAAAGATACTACAGCGCCGACAGTCTATACACTGTCTGTCACAAAGATGTTACAGCGCCGACAGTCTATACACTGTCTGTCACAAGATACTACAGCGCTGACAGTCTATACGCTGCCTGTCACAAAGATACTACAGTGCCGACCTATCACGAAGATATTACAGCGCCGACAACCTATACACTGTCTGTCACAAAGATACTACAGCGCCGACAGTCTATACACTGTCTGTCACAAAGATGTTACAGCGCCGACAACCTATACACTGTCTGTCATAAAGATACTACAGCGCCGACAGTCTATACACTGTCTGTCACAAAGATACTACAGCGCCGACAGTCTATACACTGTCTGTCACAAAGATACTACAGCGCCCACAGCCTATACACTGTCTGTCATAAAGATGTTATAGCGCCGACAGTCTATACACTGTCTGTCACAAAGATGTTATCGCGCCGACAGCCTATACACTGCCTGTCACAAAGATGCTACAGCCCCGACAACCTATACACTGTCTGTCACAAAGATGTTATCGCGCCGACAGCCTATACACTGTCTGTCACAAAGATACTACAGTGCCGACAACCTATACACTGTCTGTCACAAAGATACTACAGTGCCGACAGCCTATACACTGTCTGCCACATAGATACTACAGTGCCGACAACCTATACACTGTCTGTCACAAAGATACTACAGTGCCGACAACCTATACACTGTCTGTCACAAAGATGCTACAGTGCCGACAGCCTATACACTGTCTGTCACAAAGATGTTACAGTGCCGATAACCTATACACTGTCTGTCACAATGATGTTACAGTGCCGACCGTCTATACACTGTCTGTCACAAAGATACTACAGTGCTGACAACCTATATATATATACACTGCCTGTCACAAAGATATTACAGCGCCGATAGTCTATATACTGTCTGTTCACAAAGATACTACAGCGCCGACAGCCTATATACTGTCTGTCACAAAGATACTACAGTGCCGACAGTCTATACACTGTCTGCCACATAGATACTACAGTGCCGACAACCTATACACTGTCTGTCACAAAGATGTTACAGTGCCGACAGCCTATACACTGTCTGTCACAAAGATACTACAGTGCCGACAACCTATACACTGTCTGTCACAAAGATACTACAGTGCCGACAACCTATACACTGCCTGTCACAAAGATACTACAGTGCTGACAGCCTATACACTGCATGTTACAAAAATGCATAAAATTGCACTCACTGTATAAAAACTATCTAAATTTAACACTAACAAATGAAACCAAAATGACAAAAGTGTCAGAATAGTTATCGTTTATAAGACCTAAAGTTGCAATCCAACCAGAGTGACCTGTCGTGTTTACCTTTGACTGGCAGACGAGTCGATATTCAGGAGAGTAAGTTAAGTAGTGTATATTGGATAATTTTGATATGCACGGTTTAAAATGGAGCCCGAGACTTTTTACATTGACGAATCAGTCATAAGAGCTAAGTTAATACGTCGGTTGACATGTGTAAGGAGTTCCAATTCCGAAGAGCTTTGTTGTCCCTTCGTAAATAAAAGTGCAACGATTTCTCCTTGTCGTTTTTCCCTGCTTTTACATTCCATCATTGCCGTCATCCTTGTTATCGAGTTGAATTACTCGTGTATTGACATAATTACAGATAATCGAAATACAAAATTATGTAAATACGACTTATGATAAGCAAATGGTGTTATTAACATATAAAATGAACGCACATGCAATATTATTTTTTACTTTCAACGACTAGATCTGGGATTGTTTATCCTACCTGTAAGTATAAGTACATCGAGTGTGTAACTTTGCTCAGTAAGCTTAAATATTATTGTATTTGTCATCACAAATGATTTGTATTTTATCCACTTTAAAAAGATACAGTCAGAAACCCAAACTTTTGGAGTATGGTAATAGCGTGAAGAATTTAACTTTCGGTATGGTAAAAATATACAACAGCCTACTTTCTTTAACAAAAATGTATTGTAGATTTCTTTATGATTTATTTATTTATTGATTTTTTCATGTTTCAAAATGCCCCATGTGGTGTCATATATTACAATTCTACGTTTTAGATAACACTTTCTCTTCCTGTTCTAAATTGCCAACGACGATATTCCTATGGTACAGTTTAACTACTTGTCCTTATAAAGCTTGGCATGTAATGTTAATCTGTCAATAACTGATGGATACGGGTTTTTATCTCCGACAATAAGGGATTACGCCTTATGTTCGAAATGAACCTAATCCCATGATCAGTACCGGAAACATCTCACTACAAAAATATATGTCTTCAGTAAAAGCTAACACATATACATAGATATTATTAAATACAAAATATGAGTATCTGTTATTGACACTTAAGTTTTATAAACTGTATAGAAAATTATTATCATTTAGTAAATGATGTAAGTTGAACAATACTGTCCTTTTATGTGATCATGTAGTAAGCTTGAACTATACTGTCCTGTAAGAACATCGAGAATTCAGCCTTAAAGTACTATTCAGGTTTCACAATACAGTAGGTACAGTTGTATAAACTTCTGAGGCTGAATCAATGAGACATTAATCGGGTGAACACCTTCTCTGGAGTACATTCAACAATCCCAGGTTGTAAAGTACTCTAGAGCCGATGGTGTATGGTCATTGATCGCCTTCCCTGGTGGCCATCGTTTGCTGACAGGACCTGGATCTTATTAAATAACAGCTGTTTATAATTTGTATACGATTCAACTTCAATATCATATTAATTACTTCCATTATAATCCCTCCATCCACACTTAGTAAATGATTATGTTTACCTTATATGTACACATACAATAATTATATATAATCTGAAGAGTGTTGGCTGACTTTATTGTTTCGACTGAAGTGTGGCATTATAGTATTGTACAGCTAGTAAACCCAGGACATTATAGTATTGTACGGCTAGTAAACCCAGGACATTATAGTATTGTACGGCTAGTAAACCCAGGACATTATAGTATTGTACGGCTAGTAAACCCAGGACATTATAGTATTGTACGGCTAGTAAACCCAGGACATTATAGTATTCTACGGCTAGTAAACCCTGGACATTATAGTATTGTACGGCTAGTAAACCCAGGACATTATAGTATTGTACGGCTAGTAAACCCAGGACATTATAGTATTGTACGGCTAGTAAACCCAGGACATTATAGTATTGTACGGTTAGTAAACCCAGGACATTATAGAATTGTACAGCTAGTAAACACAGGACATTATAGTATTGTACAGCTAGTAAACCCTGGACATTATAGTATTGTACGGCTAGTAAACCCAGGACATTATAGTATTGTACGGCTTGTAAACCCAGGACATTATAGTATTGTACGGCTAGTAAACCCAGGACATTATAGTATTGTACGGCTAGTAAACCCAGGACATTATAGTATTGTACGGCTAGTAAACCCAGGACATTATAGTATTGTACGGCTAGTAAACCCAGGACATTATAGTATTGTACGGCTAGTAAACCCAGGACATTATAGTATTGTACGGCTAGTAAACCCAGGACATTATAGTATTGTACGGCTAGTAAACCCAGGACATTATAGTATTGTACGGCTAGTAAACCCTGGACATTATAGTATTGTACGGCTAGTAAACCCAGGACATTATAGTATTGTACAGCTAGTAAACCCAGGACATTATAGTATTGTACAGCTAGTAAACCCAGGACATTATAGTATTGTACGGCTAGTAAACCCAGGACATTATAGTATTGTACGGCTAGTAAACCCAGGACATTATAGTATTGTACGGCTAGTAAACCCAGGACATTATAGTATTGTACGGCTAGTAAACCCAGGACATTATAGTATTGTACGGCTAGTAAACCCAGGACATTATAGTATTGTACAGCTAGTAAACCTAGGACATTATAGTATTGTACGGCTAGTAAACCCAGGACAGTATAGTATTGTACGGCTAGTAAACCCTGGACATTATAGTATTGTACGGCTAGTAAACCCAGGACATTATAGTATTGTACAGCTAGTAAACCAAGGACATTATAGTATTGTACAGCTAGTAAACCCAGGACATTATAGTATTGTACGGCTAGTAAACCCAGGACATTATAGTATTGTACAGCTAGTAAACCCTGGACATTATAGTATTGTACGGCTTGTAAACCCAGGACATTATAGTATTGTACGGCTTGTAAACCCAGGACATTATAGTATTGTACGGCTAGTAAACCCAGGACATTATAGTATTGTACGGCTAGTAAACCCAGGACATTATAGTATTGTACGGCTAGTAAACCCAGGACATTATAGTATTGTACGGCTAGTAAACCCAGGTCATTATAGTATTGTACGGCTAGTAAACCCAGGACATTATAGTATTGTACGGCTAGTAAACCCAGGACATTATAGTATTGTACAGCTAGTAAACCTAGGACATTATAGTATTGTACGGCTAGTAAACCCAGGACAGTATAGTATTGTACGGCTAGTAAACCCAGGACATTATAGTATTGTACGGCTAGTAAACCCAGGACATTATAGTATTGTACAGCTTGTAAACCCAGGACATTATAGTATTGTACAGCTAGTAAACCCAGGACATTATAGTATTGTACAGCTAGTAAACCCAGGACATTATAGTATTGTACAGCTAGTAAACCCTGGACATTATAGTATTGTACAGCTAGTAAACCCAGGACATTATAGTATTGTACGGCTAGTAAACCCAGGACATTATAGTATTGTACAGCTAGTAAACCCAGGACATTATAGTATTGTACGGCTAGTAAACCCAGGACATTATAGTATTGTACGGCTAGTAAACCCAGGACATTATAGTATTGTACAGCTAGTAAACCCTGGACATTATAGTATTGTACAGCTTGTAAACCCAGGACATTATAGTATTGTACGGCTAGTAAACCCAGGACATTATAGTATTGTATAGCTAGTAAACCCAGGACATTATAGTATTGTACGGTTAGTAAATCCAGGACATTATAGTATTGTACGGCTAGTAAACCCTGGACATTATAGTATTGTACAGCTAGTAAACCCAGGACATTATAGTATTGTACGGCTAGTAAACCCAGGACATAATAGTATTGTACGGCTAGTAAACACAGGACATTATAGTATTGTACAGCTAGTAAACCCTGGACATTATAGTATTGTACGGCTAGTAAACCCTGGACATTATAGTATTGTACAGCTAGTAAACCTAGGACATTATAGTATTGTACAGCTAGTAAACCCAGGACATTATAGTATTGTACGGCTAGTAAACCCAGAACATTATAGTATTGTACGGTTAGTAAATCCAGGACATTATAGTATTGTACGGCTAGTAAACCCTGGACATTATAGTATTGTACAGCTAGTAAACCCAGGACATTATAGTATTGTACGGCTAGTAAACCCAGGACATAATAGTATTGTACGGCTAGTAAACCCAGGACATTATAGTATTGTACAGCTAGTAAACCCTGGACATTATAGTATTGTACGGCTAGTAAACCCTGGACATTATAGTATTGTACAGCTAGTAAACCTAGGACATTATAGTATTGTACAGCTAGTAAACCCAGGACATTATAGTATTGTACGGCTAGTAAACCCAGAACATTATAGTATTGTACGGCTAGTAAACCCAGGACATTATAGTATTGTACGGTTAGTAAACCCAGGACATATAGTATTGTATAGCTAGTAAACCCAGGACATTAAAATATTGTACGGCTAGTAAACCTAGGACATTATAGTATTGTACGGCTAGTAAACCCAGAACATTATAGTATTGTACGGCTAGTAAACCCTGGACATTATAGTATTGTACGGCTAGTAAACCCAGGACATATAGTATTGTACAGCTAGTAAACCCAGGACATTATAGTATTGTACAGCTTGTAAACCCAGGACATTATAGTATTGTACGGCTAGTAAACCCAGGACATTATAGTATTGTACGGCTAGTAAACCCAGGACATTATAGTATTGTACGGCTAGTAAACCCAGGACATTATAGTATTGTACGGCTAGTAAACCCAGGACATTATAGTATTGTACAGCTAGTAAACCCAGGACATTATAGTATTGTACAGCTAGTAAACCTAGGACATCATAGTATTGATGGCTAGTAAACCCTGGACATTATAGTATTGTACGGCTAGTAAACCCAGGACATTATAGTATTGTACGGCTAGTAAACCCAGGACATTATAGTATTGTACGGCTAGTAAACCCAGGACATTATAGTATTGTACGGCTAGTAAACCCAGGACATTATAGTATTGTACGGCTAGTAAACCCAGGTCATTATAGTATTGTACGGCTAGTAAACCCAGGACATTATAGTATTGTACGGCTAGTAAACCCAGGACATTATAGTATTGTACAGCTAGTAAACCTAGGACATTATAGTATTGTACGGCTAGTAAACCCAGGACATTATAGTATTGTACGGCTAGTAAACCCAGGACATTATAGTATTGTACGGCTAGTAAACCCAGGACATTATAGTATTGTACAGCTTGTAAACCCAGGACATTATAGTATTGTACAGCTAGTAAACCCAGGACATTATAGTATTGTACAGCTAGTAAACCCAGGACATTATAGTATTGTACAGCTAGTAAACCCTGGACATTATAGTATTGTACAGCTAGTAAACCCAGGACATTATAGTATTGTACGGCTAGTAAACCCAGGACATTATAGTAGTGTACAGCTAGTAAACCCAGGACATTATAGTATTGTACGGCTAGTAAACCCAGGACATTATAGTATTGTACGGCTAGTAAACCCAGGACATTATAGTATTGTACAGCTAGTAAACCCTGGACATTATAGTATTGTACAGCTTGTAAACCCAGGACATTATAGTATTGTACGGCTAGTAAACCCAGGACATTATAGTATTGTATAGCTAGTAAACCCAGGACATTATAGTATTGTACGGTTAGTAAATCCAGGACATTATAGTATTGTACGGCTAGTAAACCCTGGACATTATAGTATTGTACAGCTAGTAAACCCAGGACATTATAGTATTGTACGGCTAGTAAACCCAGGACATAATAGTATTGTACGGCTAGTAAACCCAGGACATTATAGTATTGTACAGCTAGTAAACCCTGGACATTATAGTATTGTACGGCTAGTAAACCCTGGACATTATAGTATTGTACAGCTAGTAAACCTAGGACATTATAGTATTGTACAGCTAGTAAACCCAGGACATTATAGTATTGTACGGCTAGTAAACCCAGAACATTATAGTATTGTACGGTTAGTAAATCCAGGACATTATAGTATTGTACGGCTAGTAAACCCTGGACATTATAGTATTGTACAGCTAGTAAACCCAGGACATTATAGTATTGTACGGCTAGTAAACCCAGGACATAATAGTATTGTACGGCTAGTAAACCCAGGACATTATAGTATTGTACAGCTAGTAAACCCTGGACATTATAGTATTGTACGGCTAGTAAACCCTGGACATTATAGTATTGTACAGCTAGTAAACCTAGGACATTATAGTATTGTACAGCTAGTAAACCCAGGACATTATAGTATTGTACGGCTAGTAAACCCAGAACATTATAGTATTGTACGGCTAGTAAACCCAGGACATTATAGTATTGTACGGTTAGTAAACCCAGGACATATAGTATTGTATAGCTAGTAAACCCAGGACATTAAAATATTGTACGGCTAGTAAACCTAGGACATTATAGTATTGTACGGCTAGTAAACCCAGAACATTATAGTATTGTACGGCTAGTAAACGCTGGACATTATAGTATTGTACGGCTAGTAAACCCAGGACATATAGTATTGTACAGCTAGTAAACCCAGGACATTATAGTATTGTACAGCTTGTAAACCCAGGACATTATAGTATTGTACGGCTAGTAAACCCAGGACATTATAGTATTGTACGGCTAGTAAACCCAGGACATTATAGTATTGTACGGCTAGTAAACCCAGGACATTATAGTATTGTACGGCTAGTAAACCCAGGACATTATAGTATTGTACGGCTAGTAAACCCAGGACATTATAGTATTGTACAGCTAGTAAACCTAGGACATCATAGTATTGATGGCTAGTAAACCCTGGACATTATAGTATTGTACGGCTAGTAAACCCAGGACATTATAGTATTGTACGGCTAGTAAACCCAGGACATTATAGTATTGTACGGCTAGTAAACCCAGGACATTATAGTATTGTACAGCTAGTAAACCTAGGACATTATCCTAACTAGTTGTATACACTGTACATGTATTGTTTAAACTTTTACCTCACGTCACATACAATGGCGGTATTGTATGGTATCGGTGAAATACTCAGGTAAAGCTCCACCTTAATGATTGTTATATACTCTCGTATTTATAACACAAAGCTGTGTACCTGTTTACAAAGCGTGTGTATAATTCATGTTTTCTCATGAACACGAGTCTAGTGAAGTGCTGCATTCTAATGCTTACTCGGGTGACTGTACAGGAATAACAATTATATAATCAATATTTTTTTTTCATTTCTTATTAATGACTACTATCGACTGTTTATGTCAGTTTTTGTCAGTAAGATTGTTTTATTTACAACATGTTTAATTCCGAAGTTGTGTCGGTTCGATCATTACAACATACATACCTTAGATACAGTTTCATCGTGTAAGATTTACACCTTATTTTTATACCTTACCTACAGTTTTACAGTGTAAGATCAGAGACATATATGTATATATGTATATATGTCTCTGGTAAGATTTACACCTGATTTTTATACTTTACATACAGAGTGGAAACTTGTAATACATTTTGTCTTGATAACATTGTGTCTTAGGATTAGCCTATGTCTTTTATGAACATTTAAGTATATAGAAAAACACTCATCAGACAAATATACTGTGTATGTAAGGTTTCGATACAGAAACCAAAGAGTCTATTGTAATGATATTATAAAAGTTTCGCCATTATAACAATGCACTTACACATTTGGGTATATACAATTTATTTGGAATGGAAAAGACATGCCAGTTGATTTTTCGTTACTTTGATATATGAATACTTATTCAATAGCTGTAAATTGTAATTAGTTAATCAAACAATATTAGCACACGATTGCAGTTTGAACAAAATTAATCCCACAACTAATATAAAGCTTCATATTTAGTCAAATGTATTCCCTATCATGATTTGGTGAATTGACAAATGAATCGTATCAGTGATTATATATTTATATACTTGTATACATGTTTACATAATACACACTTACCATCTACTTTTTTCTTTTCGTCTTTTCCATCCTCTTCTTCTATATCCTCTACCTTACTACCACCACACATTTTGTATAAATCCGAAAACAGTGAACACTCAGAGTGTAATATGTCCTATCTGTGTAAAGTGTGTCCTGTAAAATGTCCCGTACTGTGTAGAGTAAGTGCTTTCTCTACCTACTGACGTATTAAAAGTTCCATTGTATTTCATCTGAATGGAGATTCATTAAAAAGTAGGTATGGAGGCTACTGAAGGATGCGTTATTTACGTCCATTGGAACAGGAACTCTTTCTTTACATAAAAATCTTTGAGAAACTATTTCACGAAATTTTACCTTCGTAATTAAGTCAATTAATGTGTCATCTCAAAATTAGCAACACCTTAATATATATACCTATCTGAATTAATAGTAATTATCATCGGTTATGTTGCAGTTACCCCTGAGTGGGCCCCAAAGTTTTTAGCCTCGATTGTTGTCGTTGTTGCCAATGGAAGGCGGGCCCTCAGACCACGTGACGAAAGGTGGGATTTTAACACAGGTAAATTGATCGGGTGTGTGTAAACTGTACGTCACGATTTTATATCGGAGAAATTGAATCCTGTTCCTAGAACGATATCGGAAAACAGCAGTGAGATGGGAGAGGAGGACGAAACTAAAAAATATGGTGAGTTATAAGACATGTAAACATATGATATAAACCTCTAGTAGCTCAATGTGTGTGTACATTATTTAACGAAACATCGTGTTATGTACACAGAATAACATACTCATATTTCATCGTGGATTCTACCATTTTGTCTGTTTGATGTGTGTATAAAGTAAACCCACAACTGTTTTTGATTTTAACTGTTATTAATGTTGATGAAACTGGCATGGGGTTAACAGGTGCTTGAGGATATTGTAGGCCAACGTCGAGTTCTGAAACCAGTTCCGGTAACGTTACGTACTTGTTTATTTATAGACTGTTGATGGAGTAAATCGGTCATGTCAGTGGTAATTTGACCATAACAGTTTTAGTCTTTTTTCAATCATAACATAACAGTGTATACATGTAATTATATTAAATGACTGTACTTGACACACACACACACACATATATGAAGTATGTGTGAACTCTTCATGAAAGTTTTTGGAAACTCCATGTTGATGATGCTGGGGTTGTGGGGGTATGTACATAATTATTATATGATCTCCACTAACTCTCATTCACGACATTGGGTTATTATCGTGTGTACACTACACTGAATTTGTTAATTGAAACATTGAATTGTTAATTGGAACATTGAATTTGTTAATTGAAACATTGAATTGTTTATTGGAACATTGAATTTGTTAACTGCAGGAACATTGAACTGTTAATTGGAACATTGAATTTTTTAATTGGAACATTAATTGGTAATGAGTTTGTTAAATGGAAAATCGGGGATGAATAGAATTTAACATTTTAAACAGATGACGGATGACAGTCAACTTTACCTTTCCCTATTTCAGGTGAAGCTAGAAAACATGACCCGAAATTTAAAGGACCACTCAAAAATAGGTAGGTAGAACTGATCATAGCATGTATATGTTCTGTCAGTCTGTCATAACTATATGTCGTTAGTCTAGCGGTTGTATGATTGTGATGAAACTTCACAGGTATATTTGTAATGCATGCATTGGACAATCATCAGCTTTATTGCATGGCCAAAGGTCATCAGGCCTAGGGTACTGTCACTAAAAATAGAATATTTCCTGTACCACTTAAAGCTTACCATCACACTCTGTGGCCATGGTGAAGTGAAGCACCCTGCCTCACCTTAAATTTCCTGACCCCAATTTGGTTTCTTTTGTTTTTCGGCATAGATATAGCCGTATAATATTCTTTTGGCCCCAGATATGACACGACAGGTGGCATGGAGTTACTGGTCAAGATGAAGTATATGGTTGGTCAATGTAGCGGTAAATGCAAAATGCAGATATGCAGTTAAAAACAAAACAAAGTTTAATTAAGATTAAATGCATAAGCTGAATAAGTGGATGTATCTTTTCAAATGACACGTTTATAAAATTATATTCCTGATTCTATTGCAGTCTTATTATCACCAAAAATGATTCAAACTCCTATAATTTTGCTATCCATGCTGAAACGCATCTATAGTTCGTTAATTTATTTCACCAGCAGTTTTACATTATAACCACCAGCATTAAAACTGTGTCGCTTATCTTTTTAAAAGATATTTCTTATCATTTGTTTAGGAAATAATTGCAGTTAGGAAAGTGATCAAAAATTGAGTGAAGAAAAAACAACGAAAACAAAATAAATAGCGGCTTTGCTTTACTATGATGGGGTTTACTTTTCACCTTAATGGTAAATTGAGCAGTGATTCACTTTAACATAGGCTTCACCTTACCATACCACACTGGGTAACATCTATACAGCTAGGATACAAACAATATTAATATTTATTGGAGTTAAAACTTAATATATCAGTCAGTCAAGCTGCACGTCTTTAGATTTCAGGAGAGTGTTCTCCACCGCTGAGTACTTATAACAATCTATATGGAGAAGGGTACAGGATTTCCTACTTTTTGTATTGACTAATTATCATCTAGAAAATGAAATGTAGATTAAATGAAATCCTTATTCTGATTTCAGATCATGCACGGATATTATCTGTTGTCTTTTATTCCTCGTCTGTATCCTGGTAATGATTGCCTGCTCTGCTGTTGGTAAGTATCACCATAGTAACGAATAAAATGTAGATATAATGGTTTAGCTGGAAATAAATGTTACATTTTATACCTGTGTCACCACGAGGATTGTGGGGTGTGTGTGTTCCTTGTGTGGGGTGTGTGTGTTCCTTGTGTGGGGTGTGTGTGTTCCTTGTGTGGGGTGTGTGTGTTCCTTGTGTGGGGTGTGTGTGTTCCTTGTGTGGGGTGTGTGTGTTCCTGGTGTGGGGTGTGTGTGTTCCTTGTGTGGGGTGTGTGTGTTCCTTGTGTGGGGTGTGTGTGTTCCTTGTGTGGGGTGTGTGTGTTCCTTGTGTGGGGTGTGTGTGTTCCTTGTGTGGGGTGTGTGTGTTCCTTGTGTGGGGTGTGTGTGTTCCTTGTGTGGGGTGTGTGTGTTCCTTGTGTGGGGTGTGTGTGTTCCTTGTGTGGGGTGTGTGTGTTCCTTGTGTGGGGTGTGTGTGTTCCTTGTGTGGGGTGTGTGTGTTCCTTGTGTGGGGTGTGTGTGTTCCTTGTGTGGGGTGTGTGTGTTCCTTGTGTGGGGTGTGTGTGTTCCTTGTGTGGGGTGTGTGTGTTCCTTGTGTGGGGTGTGTCCGTCAGGATGTGGCTACACAGTTATTGGTTTGGGGAATTAGCATTGGTAGAATAAGCCACACCCTGATGAAACCCCTTTTGTATAAACCTCGTGGTGAACTGTAATTTCCTTTGAAACAATATGGAGACAGTCTCTTCTTCTTAAATATTTATTTTTACTCACTGGAATCAATATTTCACTAAGGTTCAACCAATACAGAAGTTCTTTATAAATTGTCCACTCTGGTGCTGGCCCCTACTTCAAAATTGGTCAGAGTCTACGGGTCCTTGTAAAAGGCCAGCACCCTCACACTCACTTGGGTCCTAATCTTGCTCTCTCCTTCTGCACCCGTACTCCTCTCTCTCTAAAAACTATTTATGTATACTTTTTACAAAACAGTCAAAACTATAACATTCAATTTCATTGGTTAATAAAATAGTAAGAGGTGGAGTTTAATTATTAGATGGTGCCTATAGTAATTAAGATATGTTGACACCAGTTACCTAACAGCTATGGTCAGTAGTAAAACATACAAAGTCCTATTCTGTCTCAAAGTGTTTATCCTACAATTACTTTAATTGAGCCTGTTGAGTGACCACCTGTCAGCTGGAGGGTTCACCAGTAGATATGTGTCAACTCAATTAAGGCTAATCCAGTTTACCTGGCTGAGTAATAAAAACATCAAAGCATCTAAAATACAATAAGATACTAATAAAACTGACTGCCAAGCTAATTCAAATGTCTAGTAATAAAATATAACAATATAAATTCCATAGTCTCATGTTGAAATATTCCTACAATTTACCTATACTTGAAATATCACTAATTATTAAAATGACCATTTTTGTACTTTAATGGTCATTTTAATAATTAGTGATATTTCAGGTATAAGTAAATTGTAGGAATATTTCAACATGAGACTATGGAATTTATATTGTTTATATTTTATTACTAGACATTTGAATTAGCTTGGCAGTCAGTTTTATTAGAATCGTATTGTATTTTAGAAGCTTTGATGTTTTTAGGAGTCAGCCAGGTAAACTGGATTAGCCTTAATTGAGTTGACACATATCTACCTGTGAACCCTCCAGCTGACAGGTGGTCACTCAACAGGCTCAATTAAAGTAATTGTAGGATAAACACTTTGAGACACAATAGGACTTTGTATGATTTACTACTGACCATAGCTGTTAGGTAATTGGTGTCAACATATCTTAATTACGATAGGCACCATCTAATAATTAAACTCCACCTCTTACTATTTTATTAACCAATGAAATTGAATGTTATAGTTTTGACTGTTTTGTAAAGAGTATACAAAAATAGTTTTTAGAGAGAGAGAGAGGGAGTGCAGAAGGAGAGAGCTAGATTAGGACCCAAGTGAGTGTGAGGGTGCTGGCCTTTTACAAGGACCCGTGGACTTTGACCAACTTTGAAGTAGGGGCCAGCACCAGAGTGGACACTTTATAAAGAACTTCTGTATTGGTTGAACCTTAGTGAAATATTGATTCCAGTGAATAAAATAAATATCTAAGAAGAAGAGACTGTCTCCATATTGTTTCAAAGGAAATTACAGTTCACCACGGGGTTTATTTAAAAGGGGTTTCATCAGGGTGTGGCTTATTCTACCATTGCTAATTCCCCCAAACCAATAACTGTGTAGCCACATCCTGACGGACACACCCCACACAAGAAACACACACACCCCACAATCCCTCGTGGTGACACCTGTGTGTAGGATTGTAACCATGGTGTTGCTGTCTCTACAGATTTTGTTACCATTGACCTTGTAAATATAGAAGATAAGCCAATCATCAGGCTTAAAATTTCTTTTCAAATCTTAGAGCAATCTGTGATATTTTGTTGAAAGTTACATGTTATGTTTTAGTGAATTTTGAGAATTTATACAAAATTTTCAGAATTTGCAGCATTTTATGTTCTGCATATTGTATGTGACATCAGGTATATCAGGATACACATGTATACCTACTATCCTGTCTAAATGGAGTATCTTTGTTTTGCATATTGTATTCATCAGTAATTATATATAAACTCAAATTCAACATGACCAAGGATAATGTCATACTGATCCTATATCATGACATGTATGAGACATATTATGTACAAACCTTATAACTACTGATAGTTATCCTCATTATATTAAAAGTACAGTAAAAGTAACATCAATAACTGTTATAATATACATGTGATGACCTGTTATACACATGTCAACCTGTTATACCGGCGTGACGACCTGTAATACACATGTGACAACCTGTTATACACATGTCGACCTGTTATAGACACGACGAAATGTTATAGACAAGACGACCTGTTATACACACGTGACGACCTGTTATACACACGTGACGACCTGTTATACACACGTGACGACCTGTTATACACATGACGACCTGTTATACACACGGCGACCTGTTATACCGGCATGACGACCTGTTATACACACGGCGACCTGTTATACCGGTGTGACGACCTGTTATACACACGGCGACCTGTTATACCGGCGTGACGACCTGTTATACCGGCGTGACGACCTGTTATACCGGCGTGACGACCTGTTATATGACTGTGACAACTTGTTGTACACATGACATTATACACACACAATGCGAATTATCTTATCCCTTTTTATGGTGTTTTCAATTATTCTGTTCAATGTCTGAGAAGAAAATATTGCATATTAAAACCTCATGAATTTTACATAGAATTATAGTATTATTAAAACTGACGTCTGTGAGTTACAAATTACTACACTTTTAGGTCTGCATGATATAGACGCCTCGATATGTCAAGATCGTCAACAAAACTATAAAATCAAGTCTCAGTCTAGCAATTAGCGAGGATAATATATTATTGTTTATTTCTTATTGAGTCCTAACAAAAATGATGAACCAAGCATATACAACTCTGACCATAGGCTTTAATGTATCCACAACACTTACACTGCTATATATCTGGATGGAATATAGTAAACATCTTTACACAAAGCAGCTTTTTGAGACCTTTGAAAACATCAAAATTAATTTGTCTCTCAAAGTCAAGGTCACAGTAGGTTAAACCTAATCAGGCATGGTGAAGGTCACAGGTTATACCTGATCAGGCATGGTGAAGGTCACAGGTTATGCCTAATCAGGCATGGTTAAGGTCACAGTAGGTTATACATAATCAGGCATGGTGAAGGTCACATGTTATACCTGATCAGGCATGGTGAAGGTCACAGGTTATGCCTAATCAGGCATGGTTAAGGTCACAGTAGGTTATACATAATCAGGCATGGTGAAGGTCACAGGTTATACCTAATCAGGCATGGTAAAGGTCACAGGTTATACCTAATCAGGCATGGTGAAGGTCACAGTAGGTTATACCTAATCAGGCATGGTTAAGGTCACAGGTTATACCTAATCAGGCATGGTGAAGGTCACAGTAGGTTATACCTAATCAGGCATGGTTAAGGTCACAGGTTATACCTAATCAGGCATGGTTAAGGTCACAGTAGATTATACCTAGTCAGACATGTTTAAGGTCACAGCTAGCTGTACCATGTGGCTATTATCAGACATGAAATCTTATCAAGAAACCAACTTTCTTATGTTATGAAATATCAAAGAAAGTTTAATGGGTGACATTGGGTGTTGGTGAGATGTATGGTACAGATGAGGTGGTGAAACACTAGAACATGCTATCAGAGACTGACAAGTACTAGATAAACACTGCCTCATGGAATGTGGGCGAGGAGCCATCTAGAATCACAATTTAGGTTGATCAGGTTCTTCTTCCTGGTTAGAAGTTAAATAAGAAATTTTATACAACCAGAGAGACGTGACAAATTGCACGCACGGCAAACACTTGTATGTTATTTATAGATTTTAATATTCATCCTGTTACTGTAAAGCCTTGTGATAGAAAGATTTCTTATTCGAAGTCAACTGGTCAAAAGTGTAGAAGAGATGTCCCCGATAGTAAGAATACCACAGCAATAGGTTTATAAAATTACTGGGCGTATTTATGATGCTTGACTGCTATTATGTATTGAATAGTATGTAAGTTATAATTACTAGATTTGAGGACAGATTAAATTCCATGATCAGACGTGAAACGGTATGGGGTCACCTCCCCGACCACATGGGTTTTTCCTGGGTTCTTCAGTTTTCTCTCACAGTAAGACCCCGCTGGGCCAACAAGTGTGATTATTTGCGATTGTTGTAAATGAATAAAGTTTCATTTACATTGCATCCATTAAAACTTGAGTATGACCTTACTTCTACATTCTGAATGAATAACATAATATTTACTTAAGAAATGGCTGTCCCACATATTTATGTCTATAAACTTGATCAGCAATAAATTCTGTAATAAGTAAAATGTACACTTAATTCTGTTTATACCCTTTAATTTCTAATGCTGGAAGTTACGTATGGAATTTAGTTTAATATGTTGTCCGATTGAGTAACAGTGAGTCAATACCAGCTACATGTACCTGCTATCCTGTCTGATTGAGTATCAGTCGAGTCAATACCAGCTACATGTACCTGCAATCCTGTCTGATTGAGTATCAGTGAGTCAATACCAGCTACATATACCTGCTATCCTGTCTGATTGAGTATCAGTGAGTCAATACCAGCTACATGTACCTGCTATCCTGTCTGATTGAGTATCAGTCGAGTCAATACCAGCTACATGTACATGTACCTGCTATCCTGTCTGATTGAGTATCAGTGAGTCAATACCAGCGACATGTACCTGCTATCCTGTCTGATTGAGTATCAGTGAGTCAATACCAGCGACATGTACCTGCTATCCTGTCTGATTGAGTATCAGTGAGTCAATACCAGCTACATGTACCTGCTATCCTGTCTGATTGAGTATCAGTGAGTCAATACCAGCTACATGTAGCTGCTATCCTGTCTGATTGAGTATCGGTGAGTCAATACCAGCTACATGTACCTGCTATCCTGTCTGATTGCATTTGAGTATCAGTGAGTCTGAATACCAGCTACATGTACCTGCTATCCTGTCTGATTGAGTATCAGTCGAGTCAATACCAGCTACATGTACCTGCTATCCTGTCTGATTGAGTATCAGTGAGTCAATACCAGCTACATATACCTGCTATCCTGTCTGATTGAGTATCAGTGAGTCAATACCAGCTACATGTACCTGCAATCCTGTCTGATTGAGTATCAGTGAGTCAATACCAGCGACATATACCTGCTATCCTGTCTGATTGAGTATCAGTGAGTCAATACCAGCTACATGTACCTGCTATCCTGTCTGATTGAGTATCAGTCGAGTCAATACCAGCTACATGTACCTGCATGCTATCCTGTCTGATTGAGTATCGGTGAGTCAATACCAGCTACATGTACCTGCTATCCTGTCTGATTGCATTTGAGTATCAGTGAGTCAATACCAGCTACATGTACCTGCTATCCTGTCTGATT
Source organism: Pecten maximus (assembly GCF_902652985.1). Lineage (NCBI taxonomy): Eukaryota > Metazoa > Mollusca > Bivalvia > Pectinida > Pectinidae > Pecten > Pecten maximus. The sequence continues at coordinate 6,034,100 of NC_047016.1, forward strand.
GAGTATCAGTGAGTCAATACCAGCTACATGTACCTGCTATCCTGTCTGATTGAGTATCAGTGAGTCAATACCAGCTACATGTACCTGCTATCCTGTCTGATTGAGTATCAGTGAGTCAATACCAGCTACATGTACCTGCTATCCTGTCTGATTGAGTATCAGTGAGTCAATACCAGCTACATGTACCTGCTATCCTGTCTGATTGAGTATCAGTGAGTCAATACCAGCGACATGTACCTGCTATCCTGTCTGATTGAGTATCAGTCGAGTCAATACCAGCTACATGTACCTGCTATCCTGTCTGTTTGGAGATTATCAAGGTTTACCCAGTCAGTACCTTCTATTCAAATGATGTTAATTTTAGCAGCTGTATGTTTTCAAACTTGTAAATTATATCAAAGCATTAACATGCTAACTAGATATATTTCCCTGTTAAATCACAATTTGATGACTTTTATTTACTTTTCTTAATGTATAAAGTACCTATATACATATATTGACACATACAATATGACATCCCTGTAATTGGGACACTATAGAAGTCGGATATTGTTTACATTTGAAGAAATCTTATCCTTCTGTCTAGGTTGATGTTTTCCTTATACCCTTGTAAATACTTCAATTTAGTACCTAGAATTGGTTTACTATATTTGTCAGACAATCTATATGTTCCTTGAGTAAGAATGCATTTATTACTGCCGACTCACAATATATTTTTTTTAATGAGCTTGTAATTAATTATGTCTCTCAAAACTCAAACAGACAGGGCACTGATGAACTGGATCATGTTTAAATCAATCCAAGTCTATGAACACATAGACTTCATATATACAAATGTAAAAATGAAAGGCTTATCAAAACTTCATCTGAATGACTTGCAGGTCTTAATACAGACTTTTTTCTGAGATACATGTATATGTATATGTAGATTATAACAACATGTCTGTAGGGATTCATGAAACATTTATGCTGCTCCTGCTAGGGCAAGATTACTTACCCTAATTATATAAAGATACACAAAAAGTATAGTCAGATATTGGGATAAGAATTTACTCTATATGCAAGATAGATAAGGCTATCCTACCCTCAAGCCATAAAAATAGGGTAAAACTCTGTGCTGATGGAACTTCAGATTTTACCAGGAGTTGAAAAAGATTACCCATTATAAAACTATTTCAGAGGTTGAGAGACTCCACACCTGTCAGTACACTATTACAGAGGTTGGGAGACTCCACACCTATCTGCAGAACACTATTACAGAGGTTGAGAGCCTCCACACCTATCAGTTCACTATTACAGAGGTTGGGAGACTCCTCACCTATCAGTTCACTATTACAGAGGTTGAGAGCCTCCACACCTGTCAGTACACTATTACAGAGGTCGGGAGACTCCAAACCTATCAGTACACTATTACAGAGGTCGGGAGACTCCACACCTATCAGTACACTATTACAGAGGTTGAGAGACTCCACACCTATCAGTACACTATTACAGAGGTCGGGAGACTCCACACCTATCAGTACACTATTTCAGAGGTTGAGAGACTCCTCACCTATCAGTTCACTATTACAGAGGTTGAGAGACTCCACACCTATCAGTACACTATTACAGAGGTTGGGAGACTCCACACCTATCAGTACACTATTACAGAGGTTGGGAGACTCCACACCTATCAGTACACTATTACAGAGGTTGGGAGACTCCACACCTATCAGTACACTATTACAGAGGTTGGGAGACTCCACACCTATCAGTACACTATTCCAGAGGTTAGGAGACTCCACACCTATCAGTACACTATTACAGAGGTTGGGAGACTCCACACCTATCAGTACACTATTACAGAGGTTGGGAGCCTCCATACCTATCAGTACACTATTACAGAGGTTGGGAGACTCCACACCTATCAGTACACTATTACAGAGGTTGAGAGCCTCCACACCTATCAGTACACTATTACAGAGGTTAGGAGACTCCAAACCTATCAGTACACTATTACAGAGGTCGGGAGACTCCAAACCTATATACACTATTACAGAGGCCGGAAGACTCCAAACCTATCAGTACACTATTACAGAGGTTGGGTGTACAGATCCATTCCTTATAAGAACATAAATTATTGACCTTTTATGATGTTTAATTTATTCTCGCTGTCACAAATCTGAGTAAAGCTTAAGGACTGACAGCAGTATGATCCTAACAGAGCCTGGACATTCTTACGATATATATAGTAATACATGTAATCATCAGATTTAAACCTCCTTGTCACAGGGCCATCCCATCCTGTAATAATTGTTAGCAAACCTAGCCAACTTTAAAGTTATGAGCAGCTATTTATAAATGTTTAAACTGTTTTTGACCTTATAAATTGTATATACATTTCAAGGTTCAGTAGATGTATACCTTTTGGCCGTACTTACGGGCTCTGTTTGAATGGAATGTGGGTTTAAACACTCGCTTGTTTCTTCCGTGTTGATTTTCTCTCCAGTTTAGAGTTTTTTTAACATAAGTACATCGCCAACCTGACAATCGTTAATCAAAGATATATAGAAAAGGTGTATCTGGGGAGGTATAACACTGCTGAATTGAATTCTGTGTTAACACAAAAAGGTACCATGGCGGTCTATGATTTTGTCTATCTTGAAACATCTGGAGTTATCCGTTATCCAAAGAAATTATTTTTTTTTTTTTTGATGACTTGTCTCCCCTTTGATGGAACTGGATGTACATTGATAATGTATCCTCCACATACCATAAATGGTACCGTTCTCCCCTTGGATGGAACTGGATGTACATTGATAATGTATCCTCCACTTTATTACAGACTGACTGATTTTTAGGTCATCTGAGACAAAGTCTCAAGTGACCTATTCTAATCCCCTTTTGTCCGTCGTCGTGCATCGCGCGTCGTCCGTCGTTTGGCTGGAAGCTTTTATGGCTAAAGGTCAACCAAAATTGTGAATTATATGGTCCCCACCCCCCAGGGGCCTGAGGGGAGGGGCTAAAATGGGTTAAATTGACTAAAACTTCAAAAATCTTCTTCTCTACTCTCAGATATGGTGGAATCAAACACTCTTCATAAATGGAAGGGTCTTAAGGTGCTTTACCAAAATTGTGAATTTCATGACCCAGGGGTCTCGCGTTTGCCCCTGGGGAGGGGGTAAACTTTACTATAGTTTATATAGGGAAATCACATTTTTGACTCTAATTTGTTTAATTTCGATTGGAATTCATTCTTACTTGGTAAACATTATCAGCTTTGGATAACAGTTTGATGGTATGCATATGTTGGCCCTGACTGACCCCCAGGGGCTAATGGGCGGGGCCAAAAAGGGTCAAATTGACTGAAATTTCAAAAGTCTTCTTATCTACTCTCAGATATGGTGGAATCAAACACTCTTCATAAATGGAAGGGTCTTAAGGTGCTTTACCAAAATTGTGAATTTCATGACCCAGGGGTCTTGCGTTTGCCACTGGGGAGGGGGTAAACTTTACTATAGTTTATATAGGGAAATCACATTTTTGACTCTAATTTGTTTGATTTCGATTGGAATTCATTCTAACTTGGTTAACATTATCAGCATTGGATAACGGTTTGATGGTATGCATATGTTGGCCCTGACTGACTCCCAGGGGCTAATGGGCTGGGCCAAAAAGGGTCAATTAAATTAACTGAAATATTTCAAATCTCAGGTGACCGTTAAGGCCCTTTGGGCCTCTTGTTCAACAGACCTCCCATATGTTGTTAAGTTTAGTAGCCATCAGCTACTAAAAAGGAATCTGCCTTAAAATGACAATGGTTGTTCTTTATTGGGCAAAACCCAGTGAACCGATTTTTCATTCAATATAATACCTGTTTCAATGGCCTATCTTCCATACATTACAATTCCTGTTTCGATAAACTATATAACCTATCTTCCATACATTACAATACCTGTTTCGATAAACTATATAACCTATCTTCCATACATTACAATACCTGTTTCGATGACCTATCTTACATACATTACAATACCTTTTTTGATGACCTATTTTCCATACATTACAATACCTGTTTCGATGACCTGTCTTCCATACATTGTAATACCTGTTTCGATGACCTATCTTCCATACATTAAAAAATTGTAATACCTGTTTCGATGACCTATCTTCCATACATTGTAATACCTGTTTGATGACCTAGCTATCTTCCATACATTGTAATACCTGTTTGATGACCTGTCTAGATCTTCCATACACTGTAATACCTGTTTCGATGACCTGTCTTCCATACATTGTAATACCTGTTTGATGACCTATAGCTAGCTATCTTCCATACATTGTAATACCTGTTTGATGACCTAGCTATCTTCCATACATTGTAATACGTATACCTGTTTCGATGACTTATCTTCCATACTTAATTTACAATACCTTTTTCGATGACCATTTTTATATACATTAATGTAAACCTGATCCTTTGAACAATTCATGATCACAATACAACACTTCTTTGGAATTAAACCTGCTGAATTGTTTCTGTTCCAATGATTGCAACTGGAACAGTTTAATGAAATACCAACAACAATTTTCTTTATGATTAACATGTACAGGTGACAATTAATTAAACAACAATGAAGCCAGTGTATATAATTAGCACATGTAATGTAAATATAAGTACTGGAAACAAGATACCCAAACACCTTTCTAGAAATAAATGTGTGATTTATGTATGTATATGAATGTATTTATATTGATGTATACATGTACATTAGAATGTAACAGCTTGTTCAGAAATTGATGCTGTAGAGAATTAGAGTTTAGGAGTTAAGGCAGCATAACAAATGCTGAATTGAAATGATAATACATGTACATTTTAGAAACATAAAAACATAAATTGGGCATGATTTGATAGCCTTATCAGTTGCAATTTACATACAGTAAGAATCTTTGTTAAGCGCTCCACAGGGTGGCAATTCCATGTGATCATGTACTATAAGCTAATTTTGGCAATATCAGTACATGTGAGTCTCAGCAAACTTCTTAGATAGAAAACATATATTGGTCAATACCAAAAATATGTGAACCTATAGCTATATAGATTCTGACAAGTTTGGATATTTAAGTCACACTAACTCTCCAATGTATACAGGGCACACAGAACAGAGCTTGTGCTAGTTATATCTAAACATCCTAATTTAATGGCAGTTTCTTTGCTGATATTCTGTAACTCAAATCTGACAAAAACTCAAGGTCATAAATCATTTGACTTCATAAGTTCTTACATATCCTTGACACTAGTAGGGTGGTGCAGCAGTAAGTGTGTTGATGTGTGTCTACAATGTATATATATGTCTAGATGTGTGTCTACAATGTATAGATATGTCTAGATGTGTGTCTACAATGTATAGATATGTCTAGATGTGTGTCTACAATGTATAGATATGTCTAGATGTGTGTCTACAATGTATAGATATGTCTAGATGTGTGTCTACAATGTATAGATATGTCTAGATGTGTGTATACAATGTATAGATATGTCTAAATGTGTGTCTATAATGTATATATATGTCTAGATGTGTGTCTACAATGTATATATATGTCTAGATGTGTGTCTACAATGTATAGATATGTCTAGATGTGTGTCTACAATGTATAGATATGTCTAGATGTGTGTCTACGATGTATAGATATGTCTAGATGTGTGTCTAGTGTCTACAATGTATAGATATGTCTAGATGTGTGTCTACAATGTATAGATATGTCTAGATGTGTGTCTACAATGTATAGATATGTCTAGATGTGTGTCTACAATGTATAGATATGTCTAGATGTGTGTCTACAATGTATAGATATGTCTAGATGTGTGTCTACAATGTATAGATATGTCTAGATGTGTGTCTACAATGTATAGATATGTCTAGATGTGTGTCTACAATGTATAGATATGTCTAGATGTGTGTCTACAATGTATAGATATGTCTAGATGTGTGTCTACAATGTATAGATATGTCTAGATGTGTGTCTACAATGTATAGATATGTCCAGATGTGTGTCTACAATGTATAGATATGTCCAGATGTGTGTCTACAATGTATAGATATGTCTAGATGTGTGTCTACATGTATAGATATGTCTAGATGTGTGTCTACATGTATAGATATGTCTAGATGTGTGTCTACAATGTATAGATATGTCTAGATGTGTGTCTACAATGTATAGATATGTCTAGATGTGTGTCTACAATGTATAGATATGTCTAGATGTGTGTCTACAATGTATAGATATGTCTAGATGTGTGTCTACAATGTATAGATATGTCTAGATGTGTGTCTACAATGTATAGATATGTCTAGATGTGTGTCTATGATGTATAGATATGTCTAGATGTGTGTCTACAATGTATAGATATGTCTAGATGTGTGTCTACAATGTATAGATATGTCTAGATGTGTGTCTACAATGTATAGATATGTCTAGATGTGTGTCTACAATGTATAGATATGTCTAGATGTGTGTCTACAATGTATAGATATGTCTAGATGTGTGTCTACAATGTATAGATATGTCTAGATGTGTGTCTACAATGTATAGATATGTCTAGATGTGTGTCTACAATGTATAGATATGTCTAGACGTGTGTCTAGTGTCTGCAATGTATATATATGTCTAGATGTGTGTCTACAATGTATAGATATATCTAGATGTGTGTCTACGATGTATAGATATATCTAGATGTGTGTCTACAATGTATAGATATGTCTAGATGTGTGTCTACAATGTATAGATATGTCTAGACGTGTGTCTACGATGTATAGATATGTCTAGATGTGTGTCTAGTGTCTACAATGTATAGATATGTCTAGATGTGTGTCTACAATGTATAGATATGTCTAGATGTGTGTCTACAATGTATAGATATGTCTAGATGTGTGTCTACAATGTATAGATATGTCTAGATGTGTGTCTACAATGTATAGATATGTCTAGATGTGTGTCTACAATGTATAGATATGTCTAGATGTGTGTCTATGATGTATAGATATGTCTAGATGTGTGTCTACAATGTATAGATATGTCTAGATGTGTGTCTACAATGTATAGATATGTCTAGATGTGTGTCTATGATGTATAGATATGTCTAGATGTGTGTCTACAATGTATAGATATGTCTAGATGTGTGTCTACAATGTATAGATATGTCTAGATGTGTGTCTATAATGTATAGATATGTCTAGATGTGTGTCTACAATGTATAGATATGTCTAACAGCAATCACTGTTGAGATTATCTGTTGATCTCGAGTACATATAAAGTCTGGTCACACCTATTAAGTGGCTGTTACAGCAAACTATATCTATATAGATATTTTATTTCATTAATAATACACAAGTGCTTTTGTGTGAATTTGTATATTAAATGTATATGTACTTGAGGTAAATGTAGATTGATTATTTCAAAAATAAGTGTCAAATATCTGTAAACCTTATTATATTGCCACCATTTGTCATTAAAACCTTGTTAAATTGCCACCATTTGTCATTAAAACCTTGTTAAATTGTGACCATTTATGAATATTTTCACAACTTTTTAAGTCAAACCTTGTTATATTGTCATCGTTTGTCATCAAGTCACCTTGTTATATTGTCACCTTTTCTTGGTAAAATCTTGTTCAATTGCCACCATTTCTAGGCAAAACCTTGTTATACTGCCACCATTTGTTAGCCCACCATCATCAGATGTTAGTTCCTTTTGGTCGCTAGTTGTGCATATTGCATTTTGGGACTGATCAGAAAACGATATGGCTGACAGGTGGCCATTTTGGATTTTGACAATTGCAGGTTGCTCCTGCTATATTATGTTATATAAATATAAATTATCAAATGAAAAGAAGCGAAAAGAAGAGAAAAGATCAGTCATTCATTAAATGGTGAGCACCATGATTCCTCTGGGATCTCTTGTTAATAAAACTTTGTTATAACACACATCTATATATATAGATAATTGTCTAAGATTTTATTGCAGCATTATTAAGGTGTGGTGATATATGGAGGTGGCAGTGTAAAGGTGCGGTGATATATGGAGGTGGCAGTGTAAAGGTGCGGTGATATATGGAGGTGGCAGTGTAAAGGTGCGGTGATATATGGAGGTGGCAGTGTAAAGGTGTGGTGATATATGGAGGTGGCAGTGTAAAGGTGTGGTGATATATGGAGGTGGCAGTGTAAAGGTGTGGTGATATATGGAGGTGGCAGTATAAAGGTGTGGTGATATATGGAGGTGGCAGTGTATAGGTGTGGTGATATATGGAGGTGGCAGTGTATAGGTGTGGTGATATATGGAGGTGGCAGTGTAAAGGTGTGGTGATATATGGAGGTGGCAGTATAAAGGTGTGGTGATATATGGAGGTGGCAGTATAAAGGTGTGGTGATATACGGAGGTGGCAGTAGAAAGGTGTGGTACTGATATATGGAGGTGGCAGTATAAAGAAAAATTAAGAAGATTTTGTTTGTGAGGCAGGTGCCAAATTAAATATCCTCAAACAAAAAGATTGATCATAATTAAATGATAAACATGATTTTAATTGGGATAGATTAACACAGACACAGAGGTGAAGGAGTGTATGTTGAGGGTAGGATGACCTTAATAATTGTTTCTTCAGGGAGCCATATTGGTCACTTTATGTGATTGGCGTGTTGAGATGTTAGCAAACCAATTATTTTCTAGTATCTTATAAAGAACCCGACAAAAAGTTGAATACACTGTGTTTTATGTTTTGTTCAGGTTATGCGAGAGGAAACCCAGCCAAACTTGTCTTCCCAACTGATTCTGCTGGCAGTATCTGTGGCTATGATCAGAGGTATACCAGCATATTACTAGACTTGTAATTGAGGTGTTGCTCGAGTAACATCATAGACATGCTGTATCATTGTTCCATCAAGTCAACTGTAATAAGTATAGAGCTGAAAATACTGTGTACAAGGAATTATCTAAAATAAATTACTATCTCTTTGGAATGTTAGAAATTAAATGATACACTGGGATTTAAATAAAAGAAAAAATATGTCTTTCCAAATGTAATCTGATCCACAGACGTTGTTTAGTATATGATTCTATAACATTCTTTCAGTGTGCAGTCTAAGCCAAACCTCATGTATTTTGACTTGCTGCAATGTTCAAAAGTCCAGTCCATATTTCTCGGCTGCCCAACACCACAGGTAAGTGTTTCCATGATTGAAATTTAAATTGAGATAAAAATTCACAGCATTTATTTACGACTTATCTATATTCTATCAGACATGATAGAATATAAAACAATATTGTACTGTGTTATAGGTATAATAACAATATTGTACTGTGTTGTACATGTAATAACAATATTGTACTGTGTTGTAGATGTAATAACAATATTGTACTGTTGTACATGTAATAACAATATTGTACTGTGTTGTAGGTGTAATAACAATATTGTACTGTTGTAGGTGTAATAACAATATTGTACTGTTGTGGTGTAGGTGTAATAACAATACTGTACTGTGTTGTAGGTGTAATAACAATATTTGACTGCAGTGTTGTACATGTAATATTGTATTGTTGTGTTTTAGGTGTAATAACAATATTTGACTGCAGTGTTGTACATGTAATATTGTATTGTTGTGTTTTAGGTGTAATAACAATATTTGACTGCAGTGTTGTACATGTAATATTGTATTGTTGTGTTTTAGGTGTGTGTGGAGAAATGTACTTCCGACTACTATGTGTACCTGGAGTCTGTAGCGATCGAGACAGCTGGAGGAGGCCAGGATAACACAGAACGGAATAAACTTCTCTGTAAATACGATGTGGATCCCACAGCAGGCACCGTAAGTGGCACTTCATGATTTGGTAAAAACAAAAGTTTCTGATCAAAGACTTTTTACAATACAACACATCTACTCTATCATCTGAATGATGATTTCTGGTTCTATTTACTATAGATAGGACAATGAACATACTATTCAAATTGTCCTGTATTTGGTACTACATATATATCATTAACAATATTGTAAGCACTGAATTCAAAAAGCTGGAAAAGATGAGCATGAAGTTTTACAGTGTACCTATCTGTGTACTATAGTTTTACAGTGTACCTATCTGTTTACTATAGTTTTACAGTGTACCTATCTGTTGACTATAGTTTTACAGTGTACCTATCTGTTTACTATAGTTTTACAGTGTACCTATCTGTTTACTATAGTTTTACAGTGTACCAGTCTGTGTACCATAGTTTTACATTGTACCTATCTGTTTACTATAGTTTTACAGTGTACCTATCTGTTTACTATAGTTTTACATTGTACCTCTCTGTTTACTATAGTTTTACAGTGTACCTATCTGTTTACTATAGTTTTACAGTGTACCTATCTGTTTACTATAGTTTTACAGTGTACCTATCTGTTTACTACAGTTTTACAGTGTACCTATCTGTGTACTATAGTTTTACAGTGTACCTATCTGTTTACTATAGTTTTACAGTGTACCAGTCTGTGAACTATAGTTTTACAGTGTACCTATCTGTTTACTATAGTTTTACAGTGTACCTATCTGTTTACTATAGTTTTACAGTGTACCAGTCTGTTTACTACAGTTTTACAGTGTACCTATCTGTTTACTACAGTTTTACAGTGTACCTATCTGTGTACTATAGTTTTACAGTGTACCTATCTGTTTACTATAGTTTTACAGTGTACCTATCTGTTTACTACAGTTTTACAGTGTACCTGTCTGTTTACTATAGTTTTACATTGTACCTATCTGTTTACTATAGTTTTACAGTGTACCTATCTGTTGACTATAGTTTTACAGTGTACCTATCTGTTTACTATAGTTTTACAGTGTACCTATCTGTTTACTATAGTTTTACAGTTTACCAGTCTGTGAACTATAGTTTTACAGTGTACCTATCTGTTTACTATAGTTTTACAGTGTACCTATCTGTTTACTATAGTTTTACAGTGTACCAGTCTGTTTACTATAGATTTACAGTGTACCTATCTGTTTACTATAGTTTTACAGTGTACCTATCTGTTTACTATAGTTTTACAGTGTACCAGTCTGTTTACTACAGTTTTACAGTGTACCTATCTGTTTACTACAGTTTTACAGTGTACCTATCTGTGTACTATAGTTTTACAGTGTACCTATCTGTTTACTATAGTTTTACAGTGTACCTATCGGTTTACTATAGTTTTACAGTGTACCTATCTGTTTACTACAGTTTTACAGTGTACCTATCTGTGTACTATAGTTTTACAGTGTACCTATCTGTTTACTATAGTTTTACAGTGTACCTATCTGTGTACTATAGTTTTACAGTGTACCTATCTGTTTACTATAGTTTAACAGTGTACCTATCTGTTTACTATAGTTTTACAGTGTACCTATCTGTTTACTGCAGTTTTACAGTGTACGTATCTGTGTACTATAGTTTTACAGTGTACCAGTCTGTTTACTATAGTTCTACAGTGTACCAGTCTGTTTACTATAGTTTTACAGTGTACCTATCTGTTTACTACAGTTTAACAGTGTACCTATCTGTTTACTATAGTTTTACAATGTACCTATCTGTTTACTACAGTTTTACAGTGTACCTATCTGTGTACTATAGTTTTACAGTGTACCTATCTGTTTACTATAGTTTTACAGTGTACCTATCTGTTTACTATAGTTTTACAGTGTACCTATCTGTTTACTATAGTTTTACAGTGTACCTATGTGTTTACTATAGTTTTACAGTGTACCTATCTGTTTACTATAGTTTTACAGTGTACCTATCTGTTTACTACAGTTTTACAGTGTACCTATCTGTTTACTATAGTTTTACAGTATACCAGTCTGTTTACTACAGTTTTACAGTGTACCTATCTGTTTACTATAGTTCTACAGTGTACCAGTCTGTTTACTACAGTTTTACAGTGTACCTATCTGTTTACTATAGTTTTACAGTGTACCAGTCTGTTTACTATAGTTTTACAGTGTACCTATCTGTTTACTATAGTTTTACAGTGTACCAGTCTGTTTACTACAGTTTTACAGTGTACCTATCTGTTTACTAGTTTTACAGTGTACCTATCTGTTTACTATAGTTTTACAGTGTACCTATCTGTTTACTATAGTTTTACAGTGTACCTATCTGTTTACTATAGTTTTACAGTGTACCTATCTGTGTACTATAGTTTTACAGTGTACCTGTCTGTTTACTATAGTTTTACAGTATACCTATCTGTTTACTACAGTTTTACAGTGTACCAGTCTGTTTACTATAGTTTTACAGTGTACCAGTCTGTGTACTATAGTTTTACAGTGTACCTATCTGTTTACTATAGTTTTACAGTGTACCTATCTGTTTACTATAGTTTTACAGTGTACCAGTCTGTGTACTATAGTTTTACAGTGTACCTATCTGTTTACTATAGTTTTACAGTGTACCTATCTGTTTACAATAGTTTTACAGTGTACCAGTCTGTTTACTATAGTTTTACATTGTACCTATCTGTTTACTATAGTTTTACAGTGTACCTATCTGTTTACTATAGTTTTACAGTGTACCTATCTGTGTACTATAGTTTTACAGTGTACCTATCTGTTTACTATAGTTTTACAGTGTACCTATCTGTTTACTATAGTTTTACAGTGTACCTATCTGTTTACTACAGTTTTACAGTGTACCTATCTGTTTACTACAGTTTTACAGTGTACCTATCTGTGTACTATAGTTTTACAGTGTACCTATCTGTGTACTATAGTTTTACAGTGTACCTATCTGTTTACTACAGTTTTACAGTGTACCTATCTGTTTACTACAGTTTTACAGTGTACCTATCTGTTTACTACAGTTTTACAGTGTACCTATCTGTGTACTATAGTTTTACAGTGTACCTATCTGTTTACTATAGTTTTACAGTGTACCAGTCTGTGAACTATAGTTTTACAGTGTACCTATCTGTTTACTATAGTTTTACAGTGTACCTATCTGTTTACTATAGTTTTACAGTGTACCAGTCTGTTTACTACAGTTTTACAGTGTACCTATCTGTTTACTACAGTTTTACAGTGTACCTATCTGTGTACTATAGTTTTACAGTGTACCTATCTGTTTACTATAGTTTTACAGTGTACCTATCTGTTTACTACAGTTTTACAGTGTACCTGTCTGTTTACTATAGTTTTACATTGTACCTATCTGTTTACTATAGTTTTACAGTGTACCTATCTGTTGACTATAGTTTTACAGTGTACCTATCTGTTTACTATAGTTTTACAGTGTACCTATCTGTTTACTATAGTTTTACAGTTTACCAGTCTGTGAACTATAGTTTTACAGTGTACCTATCTGTTTACTATAGTTTTACAGTGTACCTATCTGTTTACTATAGTTTTACAGTGTACCAGTCTGTTTACTATAGATTTACAGTGTACCTATCTGTTTACTATAGTTGTACAGTGTACCTATCTGTTTACTATAGTTTTACAGTGTACCAGTCTGTTTACTACAGTTTTACAGTGTACCTATCTGTTTACTACAGTTTTACAGTGTACCTATCTGTGTACTATAGTTTTACAGTGTACCTATCTGTTTACTATAGTTTTACAGTGTACCTATCTGTTTACTATAGTTTTACAGTGTACCTATCTGTTTACTACAGTTTTACAGTGTACCTATCTGTGTACTATAGTTTTACAGTGTACCTATCTGTTTACCATAGTTTTACAGTGTACCTATCTGTGTACTATAGTTTTACAGTGTACCTATCTGTTTACTATAGTTTAACAGTGTACCTATCTGTTTACTATAGTTTTACAGTGTACCTATCTGTTTACTGCAGTTTTACAGTGTACGTATCTGTGTACTATAGTTTTACAGTGTACCAGTCTGTTTACTATAGTTCTACAGTGTACCAGTCTGTTTACTATAGTTTTACAGTGTACCTATCTGTTTACTACAGTTTAACAGTGTACCTATCTGTTTACTATAGTTTTACAATGTACCTATCTGTTTACTACAGTTTTACAGTGTACCTATCTGTGTACTATAGTTTTACAGTATACCTATCTGTTTACTATAGTTTTACAGTGTACCTATCTGTTTACTATAGTTTTACAGTGTACCTATCTGTTTACTATAGTTTTACAGTGTACCTATGTGTTTACTATAGTTTTACAGTGTACCTATCTGTTTACTATAGTTTTACAGTGTACCTATCTGTTTACTACAGTTTTACAGTGTACCTATCTGTTTACTATAGTTTTACAGTATACCAGTCTGTTTACTACAGTTTTACAGTGTACCTATCTGTTTACTATAGTTCTACAGTGTACCAGTCTGTTTACTACAGTTTTACAGTGTACCTATCTGTTTACTATAGTTTTACAGTGTACCAGTCTGTTTACTATAGTTTTACAGTGTACCTATCTGTTTACTATAGTTTTACAGTGTACCAGTCTGTTTTTTACAGTTTTACAGTGTACCTATCTGTTTACTAGTTTTACAGTGTACCTATCTGTTTACTATAGTTTTACAGTGTACCTATCTGTTTACTATAGTTTTACAGTGTACCTATCTGTTTACTATAGTTTTACAGTGTACCTATCTGTGTACTATAGTTTTACAGTGTACCTGTCTGTTTACTATAGTTTTACAGTATACCTATCTGTTTACTACAGTTTTACAGTGTACCAGTCTGTTTACTATAGTTTTACAGTGTACCAGTCTGTGTACTATAGTTTTACAGTGTACCTATCTGTTTACTATAGTTTTACAGTGTACCTATCTGTTTACTATAGTTTTACAGTGTACCAGTCTGTGTACTATAGTTTTACAGTGTACCTATCTGTTTACTATAGTTTTACAGTGTACCTATCTGTTTACAATAGTTTTACAGTGTACCAGTCTGTTTACTATAGTTTTACATTGTACCTATCTGTTTACTATAGTTTTACAGTGTACCTATCTGTTTACTATAGTTTTACAGTGTACCTATCTGTGTACTATAGTTTTACAGTGTACCTATCTGTTTACTATAGTTTTACAGTGTACCTATCTGTTTACTATAGTTTTACAGTGTACCTATCTGTTTACTACAGTTTTACAGTGTACCTATCTGTTTACTATAGTTTTACAGTGTACCTATCTGTGTACTATAGTTTTACAGTGTACCTATCTGTGTACTATAGTTTTACAGTGTACCTATCTGTTTACTACAGTTTTACAGTGTACCTATCTGTTTACTACAGTTTTACAGTGTACCTATCTGTGTACTATAGTTTATCAGTGTACCTATCTGTTTACTATAGTTTTACAGTGTACCTATCTGTTTACTATAGTTTTACAGTGTACCTATCTGTTTACTATAGTTTTACAGTATACCTATCTGTTTACTACAGTT
This sequence comes from Pecten maximus, assembly GCF_902652985.1. NCBI lineage: Eukaryota > Metazoa > Mollusca > Bivalvia > Pectinida > Pectinidae > Pecten > Pecten maximus. Next base: position 6,049,501 of record NC_047016.1, read on the forward strand.
TTATAGTGTACCTATCTGTTTACTACAGTTTTACAGTGTACCTATCTGTGTACTATAGTTTTACATTGTACCTATCTGTTTACTATAGTTTTACAGTGTACCTATCTGTTTACTACAGTTTTACAGTGTACCTATCTGTTTACTACAGTTTTACAGTGTACCTATCTGTGTACTATAGTTTTACAGTGTACCTATCTGTGTACTATAGTTTTACAGTGTACCTATCTGTTTACTATAGTTTTACAGTGTACCTATCTGTTTACTATAGTTTTACAGTGTACCTATCTGTTTACTACAGTTTTACAGTGTACCTATCTGTTTACTACAGTTTTACAGTGTACCTATCTGTGTACTATAGTTTTACAGTGTACCTATCTGTTTACTACAGTTTTACAGTGTACCTATCTGTGTACTATAGTTTTACAGTGTACCTATCTGTGTACTATAGTTTTACAGTGTACCTATCTGTGTACTATAGTTTATCAGTGTACCAGTTCATGTGCCATCTGTACCTACAGTGCAGTGCGAGTCGTTCCCCCTTTGGAGTCCTTAGTCATTTTTTCTTAATTAAATCACAGTGCAATATTTTTTAGATAATATACTTCAATTTAATTTTATGTAATAAACTTATAAATTTCAGCCTTACTGTACCAGTATGTTGATTTTTACAGAAATCTATCCAGCAGTTGATATCCGATGAGGACTGTGCAGCATACTACCTCCCCAACACTGCAAGTATGTCATTTTACAGGATTTAAATTGATATCCTATCTGTTTTCTGTCTGATAAAATAAACACTGATGAACTATATGGGAGGTGGGAGACCCAATGTCTGTGTTAAAAGTTTAATGTGGTTCTGACTTACCCAGCGGGTGGATATCACAAGGAATATTACCAGAGTGGGCTGAATTAACGAGGACCGTTGTTCCCGTTACTTCCTAGATACTATATGATCATCAAGGAGCTGTATGACATACCATATAATAGTAACTGCTTTAATTGTATGTTGTTAATTGAATATCATCCTAAGATGTGACTCATCATATGTCTCTAACTTACCTAAAATGGGCCATAAACATATACATCATACCAGGATTCACCTACATTTTGTATACAAGCCTATTTTCAGAGTGATATCACTAACAAACTGCATTTTGATTCTGGTATCTTATTTATGTAATAACTTATATGCTATTTAAGTCTATTGATAGTCATTATATTCTATGTACTCTATGAAACTATACAGTTTTATGTATTTAGTATTTATACATGTGATATTATAATTTATTTTCCGTATTTTGTATCATAGTGCTGTTAGTATAGAGTACATTTGATTGTGTACTATGTATCATGTCATTCATAATAGCTTGTTGTACTGACACTAGGGTAGGCATCACATTTTATACCTTATACCTGAATGTTTGTGTTTTAAATAATGACAACATGCCTAAGTGTTGAAACTAGTCAACTACTTGTTTAGAGCTGATCCACCCAGCACGACGTTGTTATGGTCATCTTTACCCTTTGACTGTTGAATTATGTTTTTTTTTTTCAGTTGTTGGTCGTTGTGTTCCATCTATTTTCCTATCTGTTTTCGACAAGTCAAAGGAGCTTGTGACCTCCGGAAACTACAACATTACAACGGCTGGAGGCACAGCTGTCACCGGGAGTCTCGTAGAAAGTGCCAGCGAGTCAGTACCATCATAGTCAATCTTTTATCGATGATGAATCAAACTCTTTTTACCAATCTTTAATTATTTGAAGCAATTTATGCTAACAATGCATGCTCAGTCAGAAGTGTGTATGTCATATACTCAGGAGTGTATGTCTGATACTCAGTTAGTAGGAGTGTATGTCCTATACTCTGTTAATTAGTAGGAGTGTATGTCCTATACTCAGAAGGAGTGTATGTCCTATACTCTGTTAATTAGTAGGAGTGTATGTCCTATACTCAGAAGGAGTGTATGTCCTATACTCTGTTAATTAGTAGGAGTGTATGTCCTATACTCAGAAGGAGTGTATGTCCTATACTCTGTTAATTAGTAGGAGTGTATGTCCTATACTCAGAAGGAGTGTATGTCCTATACTCTGTTAATTAGTAGGAGTGTATGTCCTATACTCAGAAGGAGTGTATGTCCTATACTCTGTTAATTAGTAGGAGTGTATGTCCTATACTCAGAAGGAGTGTATGTCCTATACTCTGTTAATTAGTAGGAGTGTATGTCCTATACTCAGAAGGAGTGTATGTCCTATACTCTGTTAATTAGTAGGAGTGTATGTCCTATACTCAGAAGGAGTGTATGTCCTATACTCTGTTAATTAGTAGGAGTGTATGTCCTATACTCAGAAGGAGTGTATGTCCTATACTCTGTTAATTAGTAGGAGTATATGTCTTATACTCAGAAGGAGTGTATGTCCTATACTCTGTTAATTAGTAGGAGTGTATGTCCTATACTCAGAAGGAGTGTATGTCCTATACTCTGTTAATTAGTAGGAGTATATGTCTTATACTCAGAAGGACTGTATGTCCTATTATATGTATTAGATATACTCTGAGGTGTATGTCCTATACAGCTATAAAAAGGAGACAAAACAGATATCAGGTTTAGATTTGTGTATATAGGCTCACTTATGCCAATATTATCACTGCTGTATAACATGAAACATTTGTTGTGTATTAGCTTTCGTTGTGTATAAACATTCCTTGTGTATTAGCTTTCGTTTTGTGGTTGCTATGGAACCACTAATATTAAACCACAAACAAGAATGAAAAAATGTACACACGACAATGCATGTTATAATGTAATAACACTAATTAATTAATTATTGATAATTAGCCGTGGTCCTGATATCATGTATTATATAATTTTACCATTTTTGCAGGTATCTAGCCACCTTTTTGTCTGCTACTCAAGTGGTGGAACTAGTATTCAAAGACATAGTTTCGGCCTGGTACCTGATGCTTGTGTAAGTATAGGACAGATAATCTACTCAGTAAACCAGTCCTTCATGTTTTAAAGTTGTGTCTGATACAATTTAAAGTTGTGTCTAATACAATTTATGTGTAAAGTTGTGTCTAATACAATTTATGTGTAAAGTTGTGTCTAATCTTATGTGTAAAGTTGTCTAATTTATGTGTAAAGTTGTGTCTAATTTATGTGTAAAGTTGTGTCTAATTTATGTGTAAAGTTGTGTCTAATTTATGTGTAAAGTTGTGTCTAATTTATGTGTAAAGTTGTCTAATTTATGTGTAAAGTTGTCTAATTTATGTGTAAAGTTGTGTCTAATTTATGTGTAAAGTTGTGTCTAATTTATGTTTAAAGTTGTGTCTAATTTATGTGTAAAGTTGTGTCTAATTTATGTGTAAAGTTTTGTCTAATTTATGTGGAAAGTTGTGTCTGATTTATGTGTAAAGTTGTGTCTAATTTATGTGTAAAGTTGTGTCTGATTTATGTGTAAAGTTGTGTCTAATTTATGTGTAAAGTTGTGTCTAATTTATGTGTAAAGTTGTGTCTAATTTATGTGTAACAACTTGTTCAAATAATGATAATGATTATGGGCTCATTCCTGATAACCAAGGCAGAATGGGAAATCATTTGCATTGATGCTTCATTTAGCCTCAAATAATATATGATGTGAAAGATTTATATTATATTTATTTTAAGTATGCAGCTATGCAGAATTTTCTAGAGCATTACTTCTAATTATATTCCACAGTATAATTATATATATCTTAACAACTATTTGTAATTTCTTGTACAGCTTCATGGGGATAGCCATGGTGTTCTGTTTTATCTGGATTGTCCTTCTCCGCTGGTTTGCTGGCATCCTCGTCTGGGTCAGCATCATTGTTGTCCTGGCTCTCCTGGGGTTTGGTATGTTTATTATCATGTTTATATGTTTATTGTCATGTTTATTATCATGTTTATTGTAATGTTTATTATCATGTTTATTGTAATATTTATTATCATGTTTATGTTTCTTGTAATGTTTATTATCATGTTTATTGTAATGTTTATTGTAATGTTTATTGTAATGTTTATTGTAATGTTTATTATCATGTTTATTGTAATGTTTATTGTAATGTTTATTATCATGTTTATTGTAATGTTTATTGTAATATTTATTATCATGTTTATGTTTCTTGTAATGTTTATTATCATGTTTATTGTAATGTTTATTGTAATATTTATTATCATGTTTATATGTTTCTTGTAATGTTTATTATCATGTTTATTGTAATGTTTATTATCATGTTTATTGTAATGTTTATTATCATGTTAATTGTAATGTTTATTGTAATGTTTATTATCATGTTTATTGTAATGTTTATTGTAATGTTTATTATCATGTTAATTGTAATGTTTATTGTAATATTTATTATCATGTTTATATGTTTCTTGTAATGTTTATTATCATGTTTATTGTAATGTTTATTGTAATATTTATTATCATGTTTATATGTTTCTTGTAATGTTTATTATCATGTTTATTGTAATGTTTATTATCATGTTTATTATCATGTTTATTGTAATGTTTATTATCATGTTTATTGTAATGTTTATTGTAATGTTTATTATCATGTTTATTGTAATGTTTATTATCATGTTTATTGTAATGTTTATTGTAATGTTTATTATCATGTTTATTGTAATGTTTATTGTAATGTTTATTATCATGTTTATTATCATGTTTATTGTAATGTTTATTGTAATGTTTATTACCATGTTTATTGTAATGTTTATTGTAATGTTTATTATCATGTTTATTATCATGTTTATTGTAATGTTTACAAGCTTACCGGTTATAAGTATTTATATATCAAAGTATTTCATATACACGTCTCTTTCAGAAGGTAGAAAGTTGTAGTAACATTTATTGTAAAGTGTTTACAAAGGGATACGATAGTAACGTGACCCTGGGGTCAGGGTCTGCTGAGAGTAGCCAGGTCACACCTGCAGACCAGTCAATTTTAAACAAAGATGCACCCTGTACATGAGAAATACAAATATACTTGATAGAACTATCCCGTGAAGTAATTCGACTACGGTTGAGAAGATGAATTATTTATATGACCATATCCGTAAACTGTAAAACGAAAGTACATGTAGGTCTTGCCCAACTACATATAGGTTACGATACGATAGCTATGAATTAAATCAGTGTTACTTTCCATTGTAATTTAGCACAATGGTGTCTCAAAAATTGCAAAAATAATCCGGTAATGTTCAATGGTCTTCTGTTTTATTACCGTCGTGTTTTCTGGGTCACGTTCTAATAACCGACGCCACGAAATGTCATACAGCTAATGGACCGAAGTGTTATCCACTCCAAACCTCCACTTATCGACTATAGATGCCTGATTCTATAGCATGTGGGCTTCCTACGTCATCAAATTCATTTTCCGCGAAATTACTGTGAAATCTGAAACAATTCTTTAAATGAAATGAAGCGAAAGAAATAGAAAACGTCTAAATAAAAGTATCGTGATCAGTATTGAGTACAACGTTAAAGTTCATTGTAAAAAATTGCTACTATTTGCTAACCTAAAGCATGAGTAATTTAAATCAAATTATTTTAAAATCCATATTTCGTTTCTATTATAATCTTAAAATTTGTATCACAAGATCATTTAGAAGCTTTGCAGTACTTACTCTTCCAAACGCACAGATGCTTTGATTTTAACAAAGATGGCGACCTGAAGCTGCAAGGCGGTTTGGGTTGGAATTAAATTGCGTATATTTCGGCAAGTAAACATCGTACAATGTTCCCGTATGGTCAGATCATCTAATTTTGTCATTATGTATTCAGAACAGTTGTTGTCTAGTCGCTACGGTCATTAACATAAAAATTCGGATTATTATATAAATACTTATTTAATTATCATGTTTATTGTAATGTTTATTATCATATTTATTGTAATGTTTATTGTAATGTTTATTATCATGTTTATTGTAATGTTTATTGTAATGTTTATTATCATGTTTATTGTCATGTTTATTGTAATGTTTATTGTAATGTTTATTATCATTGTTTATTATCATGTTTATGACTTTTATGATGATGAAACTATCCTCACACACTGACACAAACTAACTTGCCAAATATAGACCATGCCATATTGCCATTGAAAATGACATGGTATGCACTTTGATCAGGAGATTTTACCATGGCTGTATGAGTGACATTGCCCTACATGGTTTGATTACAAATGTGTGTTTCTCTTTTGATTGAAGGGAGATATATTGTATTAGTACCTTCTAATTCTTGTCTGGGACATAACTTCTAAACCATTGAAGATATGTTGAACAGAGGATACTTACATCACCTAAAGCTGATGTGCACTGCACTGCTGTTAGGTTTCTGTGACCCTGACCTGAAGGTCAAAAGTCAAATAAGTGCAATTTTTCCAATAATGTCTTGTCATGGCCATAACTTCTAAACTGTTGAAGATATATTGATGAAACTTATTAGAGTATACCTGCATCACCTTAATAAGATATGCAATGCACTGCAGTTATGGCACCATGGCCTTGACCTCAAGGTCAAATAAGTGTGAATTTTACAATAATTACTTGTCTGGGCCTAAAGAGAAAAAAAATGACAAAAAAAACTAATGTCTAGTAAGGGAGAAGGGGACATATATGTTTTTGTTCACAAATACAATCAATAATCTCTTAGACTTCATCTCTAGTGTTATAGGTGATGCAGACATTGTTATGTACATTTTGATTTCCTTTTCCTGTAATAACCTAAACACATCCTTTATTGTAGGATGTTACTACAGTTATTCCCAGTACTATGATCTGAAGAATCAGAATGTCACAGCAGAATTTGGTGTGTCCGAACTCTTCACCCTCAACTTTAGTTACTATCTAGGACTGAAGGAAACCTGGTTAGCATTTGGTAAGTATCGCCTCCCATTACAATGTTTAGGGGTGGAAAGGATGGATACTGGATCACACCCATAGTAACGTTTAGGGGTGGAAAGGAAGGATACTGGATCACACCCATAGTAACGTTTAGGGGTGGAAAGTAGGGATACTGGATCACACCCATAGAAACATTTAGGGTGGAAAGGAGGGATACTGGACCACACCGATAGTAACGTTTAGGGGTGGAAAGGATGGATACTGGATCACATCCATAGTAATGTTTAGGGGTGGAAAGGATGGATACTGGACCACACCCATAGTAATGTTTAGGGGTGGAAAGGAGGAATAATGGACCACACCCATAGTAATGTTTAGGGGTGGAAAGGATGGATACTGGATCACACCCATAGTAACATTTAGGGGTGAAAAGGATGGATACCGGATCACACCCATAGTAAAGTTTAGGGGTGGAAAGGAGAGATACTGGATCACACCCATAGTAACGTTTAGGGGTGGAAAGGAGAGATACTGGATCACACCCATAGTAACGTTTAGGGGTGGAAAGGAGAAATACTGGATCACACCCATAGTAACGTTTAGGGGTGGAAAGGAGATATACTGGATCACACCCATAGTAACGTTTAGGGGTGGAAAGGAGAGATACTGGATCACACCCATAGTAACGTTTAGGGGTGGAAAGGAGGGATACTGGATCACACCCATAGTAACGTTTAGGGGTGGAAAGGAGAGATACTGGATCACACCCATAGTAACGTTTAGGGGTGGAAAGGAGAGATACTGGATCACACCCATAGTAATGTTTAGGGGTGGAAAGGAGAGATACTGGATTACACCCATAGTAATGTTTAGGGGTGGAAAGGAGGGATACTGGACCACACCGATAGTAACGTTTAGGGGTGGAAAGGAGGGATACTGGAATCTGTCCAGTTATGGTATAAGTTTGTTAGGAGGTAATCTAGTAACTACTCTCTAAACCATTTGTATATTTCTATGATATTTTGGGCGTTAAACACCCCTTTTATTTTCATGGAAGTGTTTGTCTGTAATAATGCCAATTAAAACATCCATGTTGGAAGGGAATTCCTTAACATTTTCAGTATATCTTATTTCTAAAAATATGATGAAATTATATATTTTATAGGGTGTACAACGGCAACATTTCTCCTCATCTTCCTCCTTGTTCTCATCTTTTTGGTGTCCAGAATTTGTATTGCCATTGAGCTGATCAAAGAGGGTAGTAGGTAAGTCATAACATTTCACTTTCTTCTGACACTGACATGTATATTTCAAATATCCATTTTCAGATATAAAATCTTAATCGTTCTTCTCAAGACATATACCATTTAGTATTTTTGACAAATTTCATGTACTCCTTGTGTTTATTGTTTTTGATTTGGCATCAGTGATCCATTGCTGAGCACATCAACATTATCGAGATGTTTCAAAATCATGTCTTTTATGTAATCCATTTTCTCTGATAAACTACAATATTTTATTTTCCTATTTCAGGGCAATAAGTAACATGATCTTCACCCTCTTCTGGCCCATCATTCCATTCATCATGCAGCTGGTTGTCGTTGGTTACATGGGTGCTAGTGCTATGTATCCTTGGTAACACTATATCACATGATATGTGTTTAGTGGGTGTTCTTTGAATTTTTCCAGTTTTTATGACAGTTATTTTGTTTACATTTTTTTACTTTGGTCATTTGATATACAGAACAAAACAGAATTCTGAAGTTTATAATTAAACTTTTATATTCATAATCTTTTGACATGACATACTACAAGCAGTTTCCAGCCATGAGTACTCTGTGATAAGTGTTGCTGTACAGAGTAGCTTGTTATATGTGATAAGGACTCTGTAACTTACAACATGTGATATTGGAGTCCTTGACCTCAGTATAGTTACATAGCATCTATAGGAGGACCTGAATATTACTCCAATGGTACTGATGTCGCAAACAGCATCAACTCTGTCTTGGACCGAGTACCCTGTACTCCGGATGTAAGTTTTTTTGCTCCTTAATTTAAACTCTTCTTCTGCCTGTTTTCACCCATATCTCCTCTCGGTCCCATCACACAAAAATAAAAGCTAGAGGATAAGATTCTAATGTTTTCTCCTTTCTCCCATCTGCTCTGTCTTCAATCTGCCCAACTTCATTTCCCCACTCTGACCACCTCCAATCACTTCTATTCTTTCTCACTTCTCCTGTCTCTCTGTTTAACCATCCCCCACCTGTCTCTCTGTTTAACCATCCTTCACCTGTCTCTCTGTTTAATCGTCCCCTACCTGTCTCTCTGTTTAATCATTCCCTACCTGTCTGTTTCACCATCCCCCACCTGTCTCTCTGTTTCACCATCCCCCACCTGTCTCTCTGTTTAATCATTTAATCATTCCCCACCTGTCTATGTTTCACCATCCCCACCTGTCTCTCTGTTTAATCATTTAATCATTCCCCACCTGTCTATGTTTCACCATCCCCACCTGTCTCTCTGTTTAATTGTCCCCCATCTGTCTCTCTGTTTAATTGCCCCCCACCTGTCTCTCTGTTTCACCATCCCCCACCTGTCTCTCTGTTTCACCATCCCCCACCTGTCTCTCTGTTTCACCATCCCCCACCTGTCTTTGTTTCACCATCCCCCACCTGTCTCTCTGTTTAATCATTCCCCACCTGTCTCTGTTTCACCATCCCCCACCTGTCTCTCTGTTTAATTGTCCCCACCTGTCTCTCTGTTTCACCATCCCCCACCTGTCTCTCTGTTTAATTGCCCCCCACCTGTCTCTCTGTTTAATTGCCCCCCACCTGTCTCTCTGTTTCACCATCCCCCACCTGTCTCTCTGTTTAATCATTTAATCATTCCCCACCTGTCTGTTTCACCATCCCCACCTGTCTCCCTGTTTAATCATTCCCCACCTGTCTATGTTTCACCATCCCCACCTGTCTCTCTGTTTAATTGTCCCCCATCTGTCTCTCTGTTTAATTGCCCCCCACCTGTCTCTCTGTTTCACCATCCCCCACCTGTCTCTCTGTTTCACCATCCCCCACCTGTCTCTCTGTTTCACCATCCCCCACCTGTCTTTGTTTCACCATCCCCCACCTGTCTCTCTGTTTAATCATTCCCCACCTGTCTCTGTTTCACCATCCCCCACCTGTCTCTCTGTTTAATTGTCCCCACCTGTCTCTCTGTTTCACCATCCCCCACCTGTCTCTCTGTTTCACCATCCCCCACCTGTCTCTCTGTTTAATCGTCCCCCCACCTGTCTGTCTGTTTCACCATCCCCCACCTGTCTCTCTGTTTCACCATTCCCCACCTGTCTCTCTGTTTCACCATCCTTCACCTGTCTTTCTGTTTAACCACCCCACCTGTCTCTGTTTCACCATCCCCCACTTGTCTCTCTGTTTCACCATCCTTCACCTGTCTCTCTGTTTAATTGTCCCCCACCTGTCTCTGTTTCACCATTCCCCACCTGTCTCTCTGTTTCACCATCCCCCACCTGTCTCTCTGTTTAACCACCCCCACCTGTCTCTCTATTTAACCATCCTTCACCTGTCTCTCTCTTTCACCATCCCCCACATGTCTCTCTGTTTCACCATCCTTCACCTGTCTCTCTGTTTATCCACCCCCACCTGTCTCTGTTTCACCATCCCCCACCTGTCTCTCTGTTTCACCATCCCCCACCTGTCTCTCTGTTTAACCATCCCAAACTTGTCTCTGTTTCACCATCCCCCCACCTGTCTCTCTGTTTAATTGTACCCCACCTGTCTTTCTTTTTCATAATCCCCCACTTGTCTGTCTTTTTAATCGTCCCCCACCTGTCTCTCTGTTTAATCGTCCCCCACCTGTCTCTCTGTTTCACCATCCCCCACCTGTCTCTCTGTTTAACCATCCCCTACCTGTCTCTCTGTTTCACCATCCCCCACCTGTCTCTCTGTTTAATCGTCCCCCACCTGTCTCTCTGTTTCACCATTCCCCACTTGTCTCTCTGTTTCACCATCCCCTACCTGTCTCTCTGTTTCACCATCCCCCACCTGTCTCTCTGTTTAACCATCCCAAACTTGTCTCTGTTTCACCATCCCCCACCTGTCTCTCTGTTTAATTGTACCCCACCTGTCTTTCTTTTTCATAATCCCCCACTTGTCTGTCTTTTTAATCGTCCCCCACCTGTCTCTCTGTTTAATCGTCCCCCACCTGTCTCTCTGTTTCACCATCCCCCACCTGTCTCTCTGTTTCACCATCCTTCACCTGTCTCTCTGTTTCACCATCCCCCACCTGTCTCTCTGTTAATCATTCCCCACCTGTCTCTGTTTCACCATCCCCCACCTGTCTCTCTGTTTAATCATTCCCCACCTGTCTCTGTTTCACCATCCCCATCTGTCTCTCTGTTTAATTGTCCCCCATCTGTCTCTCTGTTTCACCATCCCCCACCTGTCTCTCTGTTTCACCATCCCCCACCTGTCTCTGTTTCACCATCCCCCACCTGTCTCTGTTTCACCATTCCCCACCTGTCTCTCTGTTTCACCATCCCCCACCTGTCTCTCTGTTTCACCATCCCCCACCTGTCTCTCTGTTTAATCGTCCCCCACCTGTCTCTCTGTTTCACCATCCCCCACCTGTCTCTGTTTCACCATTCCCCTCCTGTCTCTCTGTTTCACCATTCCCCACCTGTCTCTCTGTTTCACCATCCCCCACCTGTCTCTCTGTTTAATCATTCCCCACCTGTCTCTCTGTTTCACCATCCCCATCCTGTCTCTCTATTTCACCATCCCCCACCTGTCTCTCTGTTTCGCCATCCCTTCTTGCTATTTCCTTCATTTCACTTGATCCTCTTCTTTCTGTGCTTTACAGAACCCATTTAAATTAGTTAATTCCAAAAATTAAATGATTTTTTTTTCCAAATTCACAGAATTCTACGGTTGGGTCATTCTGTGACTTTGTCAGGTATGGAGGGACAGACTACATCATCGCAATGGAGGTTTTCATGCTGTTCATGTTTTTCTGGCTGATGAACTTTGTTGTTGCCCTTGGACAAATGACCTTGGCTGGAGCATTTGCCTCTTACTATTGGGCATTTGAAAAGCCTAAGGACATCCCAGCATTCCCTCTGATGTCGGGACTGTTCAGATCTATCAGGTGTGTTTTTATAGTGAAATAGTTGGTATATAATCATCCTCGGCCCTTGGCCAGGTGCGATCTTCACCTTGGGCCAAGGATGGTTAAGAATCAGCGCAAATAAAGAATTACTATCGTAAATATAACAAATTGTAATTGTTTTGAATTTAAAGTATTATAAAAAGTGAAGAATTGAGGAAGTCCATAGAGATTTGAGTATTCTGTTGATTGTACTACAGGTATCATCTTGGGACGCTGGCGTTTGGGTCTCTCATCATAGCTATCATACAGATGATCCGCGTGGCCCTCGAGTATCTGGACAGTAAACTAAAGGGAGCAGAAAACAAAGTGGCAAAGTTTATGGTCAAGTAAGCATCATTAAGGTGTTCATGTGTAGGAATTCAGTGAACAGCCCTACAAGTTACAAAAGATAGCAATTCACTCTACAGATATATAACACGATCTTTGATTGGTTTACAGTTTAAGTTGTATATTTAACACGATCTTTGATTGGCTTACAATTAAAGTAATATATTTAACACGATCTTTGATTGGCTTACAATTAAAGTTATATATTTAACACGATCATTGATTGGCTTACAATTAAAGTAATATATTTAACACGATGGCTTACAATTAAAGTAATATATTTAACACGATCTTTGATTGGCTTACAATTAAAGTTATATATTTAACACGATCTTTGATTGGCTTACAATTAAAGTAATATATTTAACACGATCTTTGATTGGCTTACAATTAAAGTTATATATTTAACACGATCTTTGATTGGCTTACAATTAAAGTTATATATTTCGACAGCGACACAGTGGTAGGACACAGGGCTGTATGACCGAAGGGTCACTAGTTCAAGTCCCCCTCTCTGGTTGAGACAGCTGTAAATGTTAAGCAGCCCATTAGTGTCGAATGCTCTGCCTTTATACTCCCTAGGGAGTTGAGAATGGCTGGTAGCTATTTAATTAAAGTCCTATGTAACAACAGTTATTGATTTGTAAACCACTTTGAGACAGCTAGTTTGCTGTGATGGAGCAGTATCAGATGAACTTTAATGAATGATTATAACCAATATACCATTATTCACCAGTTAAAGTGTTATAGTCAGTATTATATAATTATATTCATGTTAAAATATTTTAGTATGGTGTAGGAATGAATGAGGGATTGTTAATGTATTGTGTTGTGTAGAAGTGAAAGGATATGTGTTTGAGTGGAGTAACATAATTGTAATGTTTAAGTGTTTGAGTGGAGTAATATAATTGTAATGTTTGTGTGTTTGAGTGGAGTAACATAATTGTAATGTTTGTGTGTTTGAGTGGAGTAACATAATTGTAATGTTTATGTGTTTGAGTGGATTAACATAATTGTAATGTTTATGTGTTTGAGTGGATTAACATAATTGTAATGTTTATGTGTTTGAGTGGAGTAACATAATTGTAATGTTTATGGGTTTTTGTTTTTGTTTTTCTCCAGATGTTTGAAATGCTTCTTTGCTTGTTTAGAAAAATTGGTCAAATTCCTGAACAGAAATGCATATATTATGGTAAGTAATCAAGTACTGCAGGATTCTGTCTGAACACAATGTAAATGTTATAGTCATCCAATTCCTATAGGGTTCAATTATAATACATGTTCTTCTGAGATCATTGTTGAGTACAATTATAATACATGTTCTAATGAGCTCGTTGTTGAATAACAAACTTTATTTTAGATTAAAAACAGTTCAGTAATAAACTCTTGGAAGGGAATTTTCTGTTTTATATTGTGGTATCAAACTGTTACAACTCACATAGCTATTGATCACTCTACATTCTGAATATATAGTGTGTTAATGTAGCTACATCAATCTGAATATATCGTGTTTATTTATATATACTGTACATCAATCTGAATATATCGTGCTTATTTATATACTATACATAATGTAGCTACATCAACCTTCAAGGTATAAAATTATTTATGTATATGTACTGTTACCTACATTTCTTTTTAAATTTGATATTATAGACTGCAGTTTATGGAAAAAATTTCTGCACAGCTGCTAAAGATGCATTCTTCTTAATCATGAGAAATGTTGTAAGGTGAGTGAATGAGATACAATTCCTCTGTTTAGGTCACCTGACATGAAGTCTTAAGAAGACTATTCTAATTCTAATTGTCCCTCATCGTGCAGTATGTGTTGTGTCCATAAAAAATACATTTTCATCTTCTGAATAACCAAGAGGCCTAGGGATATTAGAATGCTGGGATGAAGGGATACCAAGTTTATTCAAATGAATTGCCTTGACCTACTTTAAAGGTCAAAGGGGTCAAATGTGTTAAAGTGTTTTAACAAATTCTGCTCTATAACCAAGAGGCACAAAGTCATTGTATCATGCCAGTTGCATGCAGGAATGAAGTTCTTCCAAAATTAGTTAATATGAATAATCTTCGCATACTTTCAAGGCCAGGGGCCCCAGGGTGTAATGTGTAAATTTCTCAATAACCAAGGAACCTATAGGGTTCTGATATTTGGTTGTTGCCATCCTGGGATGAATGACCTTGATCTACTTTAAAGGTCAGAAGAGTTCAAATGTTTCTTAGATTTCTTCTCTATAACCAAGAGACCTAGGGTCATGCCATTACCCCAGTAGTCGATGACAAAAAATAAAACGAATTACAAATAAATATAACTTATAAATTGATTGCAAAAGACGGTAAATAAAATAGGAATGTATCAGAAATAACTTGAATAACCTTGACTTTTGTTGACAGAGCGGTGGTGTTGGACAAGGTCACAGACTACGTCCTTTTCCTCAGTAAACTGATGGTGACAGCAGGAGTGGGTAAGTCAATATGACTCTGTATCACAAGGCCCTGTATCATATCCTTTATCAGTGGGGTACTATATCACAGGGCCCTGTATCATATCCCTTATGAGTGGGGTACTATATCACAGGGCCCTGTATCATATCCCTTATCAGTGGGGTACTATATCACAGGCCCTGTATCATATCCCTTATCAGTGGGGTACTATATCACAGGGCCCTGTCTCATATCCCTTATCAGTGGGGTACTATATCACAGGGCCCTGTATCATATCCCTTATCAGTGGGGTACTATATCACAGGTATCATATCCCTTATCAGTGGGGTACTATATCACATGTATCATATCCCTTATCAGTGGGGTACTATATCACAGGTATCATATCCCTTATCAGTGGGGTACTATATCACAGGTATCATATCCCTTATGAGTGGGGTACTATATCACAGGGCCCTGTATCATATCCCTTATGAGTGGGGTACTATATCACAGGGCCCTGTATCATATCCCTTATGAGTGGGGTACTATATCACAGGGCCCTGTATCATATCCCTTATCAGTGGGGTACTATATCACAGGCCCTGTATCATATCCCTTATCAGTGGGGTACTATATCACAGGCCCTGTATCATATCCCTTATCAGTGGGGTACTATATCACAGGGCCCTGTATCATATCCCTTATCAGTGGGGTACTATTATATCAGCCCTGTATCATATCCCTTATCAGTGGGGTACTATATCACAGGGCCCTGTATCATATCCCTTATCAGTGGGGTACTATATCAGAGGGCCCTGTATCATATCCCTTATCAGTGGGGTACTATATCACAGGTATCATATCCCTTATCAGTGGGGTACTATATCAGAGGGCCCTGTATCATATCCCTTATCAGTGGGGTACTATATCACAGGTATCATATCCCTTATCAGTGGGGTACTATATCAGAGGGCCCTGTATCATATCCCTTATCAGTGGGGTACTATTATATCACATGTATCATATCCCTTATCAGTGGGGTACTATATCACAGGGCCCTGTATCATATCCCTTATCAGTGGGGTACTATATCACAGGTATCATATCCCTTATCAGTGGGGTACTATATCAGAGGGCCCTGTATCATATCCCTTATCAGTGGGGTACTATTATATCACATGTATCATATCCCTTATCAGTGGGGTACTATATCACAGGGCCCTGTATCATATCCCTTATCAGTGGGGTACTATATCACAGGTATCATATCCCTTATCAGTGGGGTACTATATCACATGTATCATATCCCTTATCAGTGGGGTACTATATCACAGGGCCCTGTATCATATCCCTTATCAGTGGGGTACTATATCACAGGGCCCTGTATCATATCCCTTATCAGTGGGGTACTATATCACAGGGCCCTGTATCATATCCCTTATCAGTGGGGTACTATATCACAGGCCCTGTATCATATCCCTTATCAGTGGGGTACTATATCACATGTATCATATCCCTTATCAGTGCGGTACTATATCACAGGGCCCTGTATCATATCCCTTATCAGTGGGGTACTATATCACATGGCCCTGTATCATATCCCTTATCAGTGGGGTACTATATCACAGGGCCCTGTATCATATCCCTTATCAGTGGGGTACTATATCACAGGTATCATATCCCTTATCAGTGGGGTACTATATCACAGGCCCTGTATCATATCCCTTATCAGTGGGGTACTATATCACAGGGCCCTGTATCATATCCCTTATCAGTGGGGTACTATATCACAGGCCCTGTATCATATCCCTTATCAGTGGGGTACTATATCACAGGGCCCTGTATCATATCCCTTATCAGTGGGGTACTATATCACAGGGCCTGTATCATATCCCTTATCAGTGGAGTACGTATACTATATCACAGGGCCCTGTATCATATCCCTTATCAGTGGGGTACTGTTTCACAGGGCCCTGTATCATATCCCTCATCAGTGGGGTACTATATCATATGCCCTGTATCATATCCCTTATCAATGAGCTAAAAATAGGTGTTGTGTAGACTACATGTGATGTTGTTTGTATGTTTTGTGTAGACTACATGTGATGTTGTTTGTATGTTTTGTGTAGACTACATGTGATGTTGTTTGTATGTTTTGTGTAGACTACATGTGATGTTGTTTGTATGTTTTGTATAGACTACATGTGATGTTGTTTGTATGTTTTGTGTAGACTACATGTGATGTTGTTTGTATGTGTTGTGTAGACTACATGTGAAACTGTCTTAGTTGTCATGTACTGAATCTTTGGTGAAGAAGTCAGATCAACATTCTGTATGGGTTTGTTTTACAGGTGTGGGAGCCTATTTCTGGTTCCAGGGAAAAGTGACCCTCTTTACTGAGTTTATCCCTCTTCTCAACTACTACCTCACCCCTGTTATAGTAAGTATCACCGAGTCACCAACACTAAGTAACATTACTCCGGGTCATCACCACTAAATAACATTACTCCGGGTCAACACCACTAAATAACATTACACCCAGTCAACACCACTAAATAACATTACACAGGTCAACACCACTAAATAACATTACACCAGGTCAACACCACTAAATAACATTACACCGGGTCAACACCACTAAATAACATTACACCGGGTCATCACCACTAAATAACATTACTCCCGGTCAACACCACTAAATAACATAACACCGGGTCAACACCACTAAATAACATTACACCGGGTCAACACCACTAAATAACATTACACCTGGTCAACAACACTAAATAACATTACACAGGTCAACACCACTAAATAACATTACACCAGGTCAACACCACTAAATAACATTACACCGGGTCATCACCACTAAATAACATTACACCGGGTCATCACCACTAAATAACATTACACCGTGTCAACAACACTAAATAACATTACACTGGGTCAACAACACTAAATAACATTACACTGGGTCAACACCACTAAATAACATTACTCCCGGTCAACACCACTAAATAACATTATACTGGGTCAACACCACTAAATAACATTACACCGGGTCAACACCACTAAATAACATTACACCGGGTCAACACCACTAAATAACATTACTCCGGGTCAACACCACTAAATAACATTACACCGGGTCAACACCACTAAATAACATTACACCTGGTCAACACCACTAAATAACATTACACCGGGTCAACACCACTAAATAACATTACACTGGGTCAACAACACTAAATAACATTACACCGGGTCAACACCACTAAATAACATTACTCCGGGTCAACACCACTAAATAACATTACACCGGGTCAACACCACTAAATAACATTTCTCCTGGTCAACACCACTAAATAACATTACACTGGGTCAACACCACTAAATAACATTACACAGGTCAACACCACTAAATAACATTACACTGGTTCAACACCACTAAATAACATTTCACCAAGTCAACACCACTAAATAACATTACACCAGGTCAACACCACTAAATAACATTACACCCAGTCAACACCACTAAATAACATTACACCAAGTCAACACCACTAAATAACATTACACCCAGTCAACACCACTAAATAACATTACACCCGGTCAACACCACTAAATAACATAACACCCGGTCAACACCACTAAATAACATTACACTGGTTCAACACCACTAAATAACATTACTCCGGGTCAACACCACTAAATAACATTACTCCGGGTCAACACCACTAAATAACATTTCACCGGGTCAACACCACTAAATAACATTACTCCGGGTCAACACCACTAAATAACATTACACCGGGTCAACAACACTAAATAACATTACACTGGGTCAACACCACTAAATAACATTACACCGGGTCAACACCACTAAATAACATTACACCGGGTCAACACCACTAAATAACATTACACTGGGTCAACACCACTAAATAACATTACTCCCGGTCAACACCACTAAATAACATTACACCAGGTCAACACCACTAAATAACATTACTCCCGGTCAACACCACTAAATAACATTACACCGGGTCAACACCACTAAATAACATTACACCTGGTCAACACCACTAAATAACATTACACCGGGGCAACACCACTAAATAACATTACACTGGGTCAACACCACTAAATAACATTACACTGGGTCAACACCACTAAATAACATTACACTGGGTCAACACCACTAAATAACATTACACCGGGCCAACACCACTAAATAACATTACACCGGGTCATCACCACTAAATAACATTACACCCAGTCAACACCACTAAATAACATTACACCCAGTCAACACCACTAAATAACATTACACCGGGTCAACACCACTAAATAACATTACACCGGGTCAACACCACTAAATAACATTACACCGGGTCAACACCACTATATAACATTACACCGGGTCAACACCACTAAATAACATTACACCGGGTCAACACCACTAAATAACATTACACTGGGTCAACACCACTATATAACATTACACCCAGTCAACACCACTAAATAACATTACACCGGGTCAACACCACTAAATAACATTACACCGGGTCAACACCACTAAATAACATTGCACCGGGTCAACACCACTTATTAACATTACACCGGGTCAACACCACTAAATAACATTACTCCCAGTCAACACCACTAAATAACAAAACACCGGGTCAACACCAATGAATAACATTACACCCAGTCAACACCACTAAGTAACATTACACCCAGTCAACACCACTAAATAACATTACACCCAGTCAACACCACTAAGTAACATTACACCGGGTCAAAACCACTAAATAACATTACACCGGGTCAACACCACTAAATAACATTACTCCCAGTCAACACCACTAAATAACAAAACACCGGGTCAACACCAATGAATAACATTACACCCAGTCAACACCACTAAGTAACATTACACCCAGTCAACACCACTAAATAACATTACACCCAGTCAACACCACTAAGTAACATTACACCGGGTCAAAACCACTAAATAACATTACACCGGGTCAACACCACTAAATAACATTACACTGGGTCAACACCACTAAATAACATTACACCGGGTCAACACCACTTAATAACATTACACCAGGTCAACACCACTAAATAACATTACACTGGGTCAACACCACTTAATAACATTACACCGGATCAACACCACTAAATAACATTACACCGGGTCAACACCACTAAATAACATTACACCGGGTCAACACCACTAAATAACATTACACTGGGTCAACACCACTAAATAACATTACACCCAGTCAACACCACTAAATAACATTACACCGGGTCAACACCACTAAATAACATTACACCTGGTCAACACCACTAAATAACATTACTCCCGGTCAACACCACTAAATAACATTACACCGGGTCAACACCACTAAATAACATTACACCGGGTCAACACCACTAAATAACATTACACCTGGTCAACACCACTAAATAACATTACACCTGGTCAACACCACTAAATAACATTACACCCAGTCAACACCACTAAATAACATTACACCGGGTCAACACCACTAAATAACATTACACCTGGTCAACACCACTAAATAACATTACTCCCGGTCAACACCACTAAATAACATCACACCGGGTCAACACCACTAAATAACATTACATCCAGTCAACACCACTAAATAACATTACATCCAGTCAACACCACTCAATAACATTATGTCCAGTCAACACCACTAAATAACATTACATCCAGTCAACACCACTAAATAACAAAACACCAAGTCAACATCAGTAAATAACATTACACCGGGTCATCACCACTAAATAACATTACACCGGGTCAACACCACTAAATAACATTACATCCAGTCAACACCACTAAATAACATTACATCCAGTCAACACCACTAAATAACAAAACACCAAGTCAACACCACTAAATAACATTACACCTGGAGTAATTATATTGTGTGTGTCACAGTTTATGCCAATTGAATTAATCTTACTGGTATTGAAGTCAAGGTTTTTAGTGTAACTATAAGATGCATAAAATTTTAATTTGTCATCATAAAAGTATGCAATATGCTTATACCATTGTAAGTGGTTGATTCCATTGTTTTATAGGTGTAATAAAGTGTTGTGATTATACCATTATAAGTGGCTGATTCCATTGTAGTTATAGGTATAATAAAGTGTTGTGATTATACCATTATAAGTGGTTGATTCCATTGTAGTTATATAGGTGTAATAAAGTGTTGTAATTATACCATTATAAGTGGCTGATTCCATTGTAGTTATATAGGTGTAATAAAGTGTTGTGATTATACCATTATGAGTGGTTGATTCCATTGTAGTTATAGGTATAATAAAGTGTTGTAATTATACCATTATAAGTGGCTGATTCCATTGTAGTTATAGGTATAATAAAGTGTTGTAATTATACCATTATAAGTGGTTGATTCCATTGTAGTTATAGGTATAATAAAGTGTTGTAATTATACCATTATAAGTGGCTGATTCCATTGTAGTTATAGGTATAATAAAGTGTTGTAATTATACCATTATGAGTGGTTGATTCCATTGTAGTTATAGGTTTAATAAAGTGTTGTAATTATACCATTATAAGTGGCTGATTCCATTGTAGTTATAGGTTTAATAAAGTGTTGTAATTATACCATTATAAGTGGCTGATTCCATTGTAGTTATAGGTATAATAAAGTGTTGTAATTATACCATTATAAGTGGTTGATTCCATTGTAGTTATATAGGTGTAATAAAGTGTTGTGATTATACCATTATGAGTGGTTGATTCCATTGTAGTTATAGGTATAATAAAGTGTTGTGATTATACCATTATGAGTGGTTGATTCCATTGTAGTTATAGGTTTAATAAAGTGTTGTAATTATACCATTATAAGTGGCTGATTCCATTGTAGTTATAAGTATGATAAAGTTTTACCATTCCTTGTACAGGTTGTGATCCTCGGCACCTATTTGATCACCTGCTGTTTCTTCAGTGTCTATACCATGGCTGTTGACACATTGTTCCTGTGTTTCTGTGAGTATCTTATATACACATATCAAATCATCAGTTGGGGGGTCAGTCCTTTCATTCTTTTCTGGGATTCAGATTTTTGACAAAAACTGAAGTCAAATTTTGATGAAACTTTGTGGTTTTTCATGTGGATGTGACAAACATAATTTATGAGAGAATGAAGGAATGAAGGATTTAAGAAAAAAGGAAAGGGAAAAGATTTCAAAAGGAGAAAGTCCTGTGAGATGTTAGATTGTGTTAGCTCCCAGACTACCACCTTGGCATTTCTCAAAAAACAAACAAAAGCTGAATGTGATCTGCCTTGAAATATTTGCATTCATATTTTTTTTTATAATTTTTCTTTGGCTATAATTATACTTGACTATTATTACACTGTTGACTATTATTATTACACTGTTGACTATTATTATTACACTGTTGACTATCATTATTACACTGTTGACTATCATTATTACACTGTTGACTATTATTATTACACTGTTGACTGTTATTATTACACTGTTGACTATTATTACACTGTTGACTATTATTATTAAACTGTTGACTATTATCATTACATTGTTGACTATTATTACACTGTTGACTATTATTACACTGTTGACTATTATTATTACACTGTTGACTATTATTATTACACTGTTGACTATTATTATTACACTGTTGACTATTATCATTACACTGTTGACTATCATTACACTGTTGACTCATTGTTATACCCATGACTATTATTATTACACTGTTGACTATTACACTGTTGATTATTATTACACTGTGGACTATTATTATTACACTGTTGACAATTATTATTACACTGTTGACTATTATTATTACACTGTTGACTATTATTATTACAATGTTGAATATTATTATTACTCTGTTGACTATTATTACACTGTTGAATATTATTATTACACTTTTGAATATTATTATTACACTGTTGACTATTATTATTACACTGTTGACTATTATTATTACACTGTTGACTATTATTACACTGTTGACTATTATTACACTGTTGACTATCATTATTACACTGTTGACTATCATTATTACACTGTTGACTATTATTATTACACTGTTGACTATTATTACACTGTGGACTATTATTACACTGTTGACTATTATTACACTGTTGACTATTATTACACTGTTGACTATCATTATTACACTGTTGACTATCATTATTACACTGTTGACTATTATTATTACACTGTTGACTATTATTACACTGTGGACTATTATTACACTGTTGACTATTATTACACTGTTGACTTATTATTACACTGTTGACTATCATTATTACACTGTTGACTATCATTATTACACTGTTGACTATTATTATTACACTGTTGACTGTTATTATTACACTGTTGACTATTATTACACTGTTGACTATTATTATTAAACTGTTGACTATTATCATTACATTGTTGACTATTATTATTACACTGTTGACTATCATTATTACATTGTTGACTATTATTATTACATTGTTGACTATTATTATTACACTGTTGACTATCATTATTACATTGTTGACTATTATTATTACACTGTTGACTATTATTATTACACTGTTGACTATTATTATTACACTGTTGACTATCATTATTACATTGTTGACTATCATTATTACATTGTTGACTATTATTACACTGTTGACTATTATTACACTGTTGACTATTATTATTACACTGTTGACTATTATTATTACACTGTTGACTATTATTATTACACTGTTGACTATTATCATTACACTGTTGACTATTATTATTACACTGTTGACTATTATTATTACACTGTTGACTATTATTATTACACTGTTGACTATTATTATTACACTGTTGACTATTATTATTACACTGTTGACTATTATCATTACACTGTTGACTCATTGTTATACCCATGACTATTATTATTACACTGTTGACTATTACACTGTTGATTATTATTACACTGTGGACTATTATTATTACACTGTTGACTATTATTATTACACTGTTGACTATTATTATTACACTGTTGACTATTATCATTACACTGTTGACTATCATTACACTGTTGACTGTTATTATTACACTGTTGACTATTATTACACTGTTGACTATCATTATTACACTGTTGACTATTATTATTACACTGTTGACTATCATTATTACACTGTTGACTATTATTATTACACTGTTGACTATTATTATTACACTGTTGACTATTATTATTACACTGTTGACTATTATTATTACACTGTTGACTATTATCATTACACTGTTGACTCATTGTTATACCCATGACTATTATTATTACACTGTTGACTATTACACTGTTGATTATTATTACACTGTGGACTATTATTATTACACTGTTGACTATTATTATTACACTGTTGACTATTATTATTACACTGTTGACTATTATCATTACACTGTTGACTATCATTACACTGTTGACTGTTATTATTACACTGTTGACTATTATTACACTGTTGACTATCATTATTACACTGTTGACTATTATTATTACACTGTTGACTATCATTATTACACTGTTGACTATTATTATTACACTGTTGACTATTATTATTACACTGTTGACTATTATTATTACACTGTTGACTATTATTATTACACTGTTGACTATTATCATTACACTGTTGACTCATTGTTATACCCATGACTATTATTATTACACTGTTGACTATTACACTGTTGATTATTATTACACTGTGGACTATTATTATTACACTGTTGACAATTATTATTACACTGTTGACTTATTATTACACTGTTGACTATTATTATTACAATGTTGAATATTATTATTACTCTGTTGACTATTATTACACTGTTGAATATTATTATTACACTTTTGAATATTATTATTACACTGTTGACTATTATTATTACACTGTTGACTATTATTATTACACTGTTGACTATTATTACACTGTTGACTATTATTACACTGTTGACTATCATTATTACACTGTTGACTATCATTATTACACTGTTGACTATTATTATTACACTGTTGACTATTATTACACTGTGGACTATTATTACACTGTTGACTATTATTACACTGTTGACTATCATTATTACACTGTTGACTATTATTACACTGTTGACTATTATTACACTGTTGACTATTATTATTACACTGTTGACTATTATTATTACATTGTTGACTGTCATTACACTGTCGACTATTATTATTACACTGTTGACTATTATTAATACACTGTTGACTATTATTACACTGTTGAGTATTATTACACTGTTGACTGTTATTACACTGTTGAGTATTATTACACTGTTGACTATTATTACACTGTTGGGTATTATTACACTGTTGACTGTCATTGTTATACCCATGACTATCATTATTACACTGTTGACTATCATCATTACACTGTTGATTATCATTACACTGTTGACTGTTATTACACTGTTGAGTATTATTACACTGTTGACTATATTACACTGTTGACTATCATTACACTGTTGACTATCATTACACTGTTGACTGTTATTATTACACTGTTGACTATTATTACACTGTTGACTATTATTACACTGTTGAGTATTATTACACTGTTGACTATCATTACACTGTTGACTGTTATTATTACACTGTTGACTATTATTACACTGTTGAGTATTATTACACTGTTGACTATCATTACACTGTTGACTGTTATTATTACACTGTTGAGTATTATTACACTGTTGAGTATTATTACACTGTTGACTATTATTATTACACTGTTGACTATTATTATTACACTGTTGACTATTATTATTACACTGTTGACTATTATCATTACACTGTTGACTATCATTACACTGTTGACTCATTGTTATACCCATGACTATTATTATTACACTGTTGAGTATTATTACACTGTTGAGTATTATTACACTGTTGACTATATCATTACACTGTTGACTTTTATCGAACTGTTGACTATTATTACACTGTTGGCTATCATTAAAATGTTGACTATTTTCATATCACTGTTGACTATTATTATTACACTGTTGGCTATTTATTTTAATAAGATTGAATAATGGGCCTCTTGTTTATAAAAAGAATGTTTACTTTCCTTTGTTAATCAATGAATCCATACCAACAATCTGAAAATGATTTCATAACCAATGATTTTATTTTCAGTGGAAGACCTAGAAATGCATGATGGGAGTCCTGAGAAACCCTATTACATGAGTAAGGGATTGATGAAGATTTTAGGCAAGAAAAACAAGAAGGAGAAAAAAGTTGAAAAAGATGAAACTAAAGAGGAAGAATAACTAAGTCCCATGATGTGTTAACTTAGTACTGAACTGATCCATTTGAAGTATTTTAATGATAAAATCCTCATAATCAACTAATCAAAATGAATGTCGTCTTATCAGTACTTATCATTAATTAGCAGTCAGCAGTATAGTTTTTGTGATGTAGTAAAACAGTGTTCAGTCAATTTCCATGGACATTTTTTTTTAAATAATTTTTTGAATTATTTGTCATTGCATGCTGGCACAATGGTACTAGGTATTATCTAGAAAATTAGAACATTTTAACACACATTTCACTTTACATTCATTTATCTGTGACTGTTGAAAAGCATTGAAGTTTGTTCTGTTTAAACATTGTTTACCTTAGGCTTATTTTCAACAGAGTCCCGGAGTGATTATGTAGGGCCAGTAGCATTGTCGGTAAATTTTAGGTGCTATCAAGTTTGTTCAAACAAATGACCTTGACCGGCCCTATATCATTGGTCACAACGATTTTAAAAAAAATTGTGAAGACATTCATGGTGATGATATTTGGTCAGTAAAAGAGTGAAAATGTATGTTATTTAGGATAAAGATGAATATGGCAAAGACCATGCATTTTCAGAAGTTACAGAAACAAAATAAGATAACAAACTGTTCATAGGAGTAGAATTAGGAATAAAATCTATTAATGAATTACCCATCCATGTGATTGATTTTGACACTCATTTCACAGTTTACAGAATATGTAAATAAGAATAACAGATGAGTGATACAGGCCCATTGGAGCTCTTGTTTATGCAACTTTTGTGTCATTAAAAAAAGCAAATCATCATGATTTAACCTTGAAAATTATATTTACTATTATAAGATTGATGATTACACCTGAGTTAGATGCTACATATTGGTGTGATGATGTGTTTTATATAAAAATTGTGACTTACACAAGATGAAGGGAATCATTAGAGATACAACAAGGACATTGTTAGATTATTTTTTTCCTTATTATTACAGTTTATTAAATGATCACTTCTATATCTATTGAGCATGTTTCCCTCTTCCAAGACACACAACATGTACCAATAAAGTTACTATGGTCGCTACATAGTTATCTGACATGGTCTATAAAACATTTACATAGGAGCTAGAGACTAGGAGTGTGTTGTGAAATATTCTTAACTTCATTCAAATCTCAAAAGGATGTTTATAAAATTATGGACAGCATTTTTGTATGATGATAACATTAAACCATATACTGTATTTCCTCAGAGATACATATCAAAACAGGTACATACCTTGTTACCGTAAAAAACTTCAATACTTCGTTCATCATTTTGTTGATGTAGGAACAGATTAGGACTACAGTAAGTATATTAATCAACATAGTATTGTTTGAGGATACAAATTTACTTGTCAAAGTCTGGATAATTAATGTTAATTCTTTTAAGTTACAGATATCCATATGGTTATATTTATTTAGAGGCGGTGAAAATTACAAGCATGAGTTTTTGTATGGATGGATCTAAAATCTCTTCCTCCCTAGGTCCATGTGTTACTACTGTTTTATATGTTTGTCTCTGCTGGATGATGGTATGTTTTTGTTTTTTTTTAATGTATTTATTCAAGTGCCATCAATATTTTTCTATTTGCTCAATAAGTATCATAATCAAGAAAATTAAAAATTTGATTAGTTGTTGATTGTGTATTTAGATGATAGGACCATGCTATGTCTATTATATATCAAAGTGGCTGAAATAATCTTGTCAAATTCCTGTAAATATTAATACAGCTGCATAAATTACGTTTATTATATACAATCTGTTTACATGGCAAGTACTGCAGTAATTTGAGAAAATATTTTTATCTATAAGAAAATCTTGTCATTTGATTGAATGATGTGTATATACATTATGTATTATATAATTTTCATTATTGTGATGTTTATATAAAACTCAAGTTCATTTATGTTGGTAAATTTTTTGATATATTTGAATTATTTGATTGGGTTTGTTGAGGGTGGGGGCTCAATCCATTAAACAAAAAAAAAACAAAAAATACTCCAGTCTCTATCTACAAACTTGATAATTAGTCCCAAAAAATCCATTAGGTTTTTTTCTAGTATTAATTACATTTTACATTTTATAAGAATTCCATACATTATCAGAGGACGTATTAAAAGTATTACATATGTGATTTGTCTGTCATTTTTATGTAGTAGTAGCAGTACATATGAACTCTCTAGATTTTGAGCTTCAATTTCCTTCCCGTTGTTACATTTGTAATTACTGAATTGTATTAAATTTTATGGTCATTGTTTCAAACATTTTGTTGACTAAAACACAATAAGGAAATAATTCTGTAATATTTTTAGGGGTTACTAAATATAACTACTGTAACATTGTTTGATTGTCTCATATC
Organism: Pecten maximus; assembly: GCF_902652985.1. Taxonomy (NCBI): domain Eukaryota; kingdom Metazoa; phylum Mollusca; class Bivalvia; order Pectinida; family Pectinidae; genus Pecten; species Pecten maximus. Next base: position 6,078,063 of record NC_047016.1, read on the forward strand.
TAACACTATACACATATGTACTGTACATTATTTATCAGTGTTTTTGATAACATTTTATATGGTGCATTGTTTTGAATATGCTACACAAATATTGTTTATAAACCTTTAACATAAATATCTGTGATTGTAATTGTCCTATATTGTTAAAAACCACAAATGTGTTTCATATTGATCAGTTTTCCTAGACACAGCTGTACGCAGGTGGGCTCCAATTATTGTAAATCACTAACAAACTAAGTAAATGACTGTATTACAACCTGTTCATACATGTTTATATAAGTCAGTCCAGGTTACAGTTGTATGCATTTCCTGTAAGCATTTTACTTGGATGTACATTATCATTGGCGTTATATTTTACCTGGATGACATCATCATAGGCATGATATTTTACCTGGATGACATCATCATAGGCGTTATATTTTACCTGGATGACATCATAGGCGCTATATTTTACTTGGATGACATCATCAAAGGCATTATATTTTACCTTGATGACATCATCATAGGCATTATATTTTACCTGGATGACATCATCATAGGCGTTATATTTTCACAGGTATATAGACCAGGGATATCATTCCTTTGGTTCAAGGAGAAAGTTTAGTTCTGGGACAGGCTTTTGGTTACTGGAGTGTGTAGATACTTCTGAATGCTTCGTGTTTATTTTCATTTAAAGGACACCAAGTGAGACATGAAGAACGGGGAGCCTAAGAAAACACAAAAATATCGACCCCTGAGATTTCATCTCACTGGTTGTCGTATTTTGTAGCTGAGTGATCCATTCTGGATACAATTGTCTCATTATCACATTCCACTAAATACATTCTTAAAATATTTTTGTACTTATTTTGTAAACAATATTTGTCTACGACGACTGATAGAATGTACGTAGCCAGACTTTTCAATATAAATGGGTGTTTATCCATTATGTCGAGTGGGGACAAAGATATGACCTGATGTTAGGCCAAGTTATCCTTTAGGCTTGGAGTAATACTGATCCACCCTTAACTATGTTATAAAGATATCTTATATAAAGTTTTCAAGATATATCTTTATTGTCTAATGTTACATAGTATACCTCATAAAAGAAAAGATATTCGGTATCCTCCTTAGTTTACTTACAAGATATATCCTGTTTATTGTATATCACAGACATATGATATAGATTGGTTGAATACCTGTCAGCATTGTTCTGTGAATATATAACAACTAGGCTTGCCATAAGTGCAATGCCTCTATTGTACTCTAACTTGTACCAGTTTACTATTTCAAGGGTGATAATCATGGTGCTTTCTTCCTAATGCTGCAACGAAGACAGAATTAAATGTTGATTGATGGTTGACTACCATGAAGATTAACATAATCCAGATATTTCTTGCCGAATCTAGCATCATTTTTGTTATTGATGAGATGCTGTGTTGTGATTTAACTTTTTACCTGTAAAATGTTTCACATCGAATCAAAACTTGAGAATAAATCATATCAATGTGACATCACATCTTTATATCAGCTGTCTCATCTTGTTGGTGTTTGATGGCAAAGATGGGTGGGAACTTCTATTTTAATGAAAAGATTATCTTAATGTTCTGTAATCCCAACTTGTACATACTGGTGACAAAGGTTGGAGTATATCGTCCTGATGAAATTGCTGCCTGGTAGTTTTTCTACACATTATAATATACACGTTAATGTTTCATCTAACAATGTGATATCTAGTTTAACATTCTTAAAATTTTGATGCATTTTCATTGTAAGACTTTTCATGTTTTTCTTATCTTTGTTTCCTTTTAACTGATACTCCTTTACAACATGTATTATAAACGAGATTATGTCTTGGATATTATATAACTGTCTTATATTTTTGTTGAACAGTTATAGACTCCGAGGAATATGAAACTGTAATACATAATTAATTTATACACTGCTGATTAATGAATCAGAGAATCTCTTCCTGTAAACTAATACTGTCCTGTGTAAGTTAATCTATACCCTGATAATTAATGAATCAGATAATCTCTTCCTGTAAACTAATACTGTCCTGTGTAAGTTAATCTATACCCTGATAATTAATGAATCAGATAATCTCTTCCTGTAAACTAATACTGTCCTGTGTAAGTTAATCTATACCCTGCTGATTAATGAATCGGAGAATCTCTTCCTGTAACTAATACTGTCCTTTGTTACAGTTTACATTACCAGGACTCGCTGTATACTAATGGCTTGTTATACATTGTTCTTTGTAAGTTTACATAACTAGAACACAGGGTATACGAACGGCTTGATATTATACATAATATTATAATAAGGTGTTTCATAAAACCCAGGAGACAATTGTACACTTTACATAATAAAAATTATTTAATATTTGTCTTCATGTTTTATTTAATTTACTTAGCAAACATAAATACTGTTGTTGCTATTGTCTTCATATCTGAAAAGATGGCAACTTAATGTGATGCATATTATTTTGTCCAACTATTTTAAGCTCACCTGTCCTACCTAGGGTCAGAAGGGCAGGTCACCTGTCCCTCTGAGGGAGGTATCCATCATCTATTGATTGTCTAATTCTTCAAAGAACTTTAATTTTTTCTTCAGAATAGAATAGAAATGACTAGACCATATTGATGAACCATTCTCCTGATTAACTGAAAAGCTGAAATCATGGTATTTTACCTTGTAAACTGCAGGGATGGTACAAAGCTTGTGAATAGAAATAACCTTGACTCATAGTCAAGGTCATAGGGAATAACTTGACACCTCAAACAATTTCTACTGATAAACTGAATGGGCTAGAATCATGATGTGACAGTTGGGCTAACAACATCCTGGGATTAGGCTTGAAAAGCTCTAGAAATTAAATTCCTCTCACAAAAATTAAAGAATGAACACCAAGTTGAACTGATTGACCATTAACATTTCTTCCAAGTTAGAATGTGAGATAAATGTTATGATCTGCCATTCTGAAGGGGATACACACTAAGATAGATAGCCCTGCCTATGATTTACAGCTATAACGTGATGGGTGTGGTCCTGTTACTGTGTTATCTGACGGATACTGCTGCTGACGTGTATAACCATAACGTGATGGGTGTGGTCCTGTTACTGTGTTATCTGACGGATACTGCTGCTGACGTCTATAACCAGACATAATCATAACTGCATTACACACACGCCTTGTCTCACTTTTGATTTAGAAATGTATAGAAGCATTACTTAACAGCTTGCTGCCTTATATCTAGGTACACAAGATAAAGCTATGTAGATATAGATATATTAATATATATTGCTTTATCAGTACATATCACATTAGGTGCTGGCTAAAGTGCATATGCATATAGTTTTAAGTAATAGGAAGAAATTTTCTGGATGTTTTAAGTTTTATTTTGAAACATTTTTGCAATTATTGCTTTATACAGTACTGTAGTACATGTACTTACATGCTTTGATCGTCATCTAAACAAGAGGCCTAATGAGCCTGCATTGCTGACAATGGTCTTCACTTGTTTGATCATTCTCTGTCTTGCAGTTAATGGGAAGAGGTCCTTTGAATATTTTGACCCCTGTGACTGTATATATGATTCATAATTCAAGGTCATTTCTTTTTGCAAGCTATGTGGGGATCTATCCTAGGAACCTAGTGACAAGCCAAATATCATGATTATAGGCCTTATGGTTTGTGAGAAGAAAACGTTTGATTTAAAAAAAAAAAAAAAATGGCCCCTATGACCAATATAATGGGTCGAAATCACCCAATTACCAAACGGGCCCCTTGGTCATTCGAAAGTTGTTTGAAGATTTTGAAACATTTGATCTATGCGGCATTGAAACATGATTGCACATTATCCCAGCATGCTCCTTAACAAATATCCTATTCTTGGGGTTCTTTGGTTATTTGGAGGAAGTCAAGAGGCCCCGAGTCCAAATCTTAACAAGTCACTTCTGTAACCATGAATGTAGACCAAGGTTGTTCATCATCACAAGTGGAAACCAACTATCCCTCATGTTTCTGGCCAAATATTTTGATCCCAGATCTCATGATTACAAGTCCTTGAAAGATTTTAACACATGTGACTCGTTATGTGACCTTGAAATTAGATCATGGTCATTCATTTGGACAAAGGTGGGGTTAACATTTGGCCCCCACTTCAATTTCTTTTATTTTCTCACCATTTGTAGATGCATGAAAATGAACCATAACCAGCAAATTGAATTTACTCAACATTTCCCACAAACTAAACTAGACGAAAAACATCTTTTAAAACCAGATGTTCCTCATCAATTCATTTAAGTTGTAGTACAGATTACTCCTAAAATGTCAAGGCCATCCAAGGTGGACTCCTTCGTATGATCAATTGGTCCTGTAATCATGAATGTGACCTGTGTCCAGAGGAAACATTTTTACTGTATTTTATCAATCATAGCTCTGGATAAATATGGTCACTTTTTTCTGGTTATTCTATAATTAATTAGAGTGGTCAACATATGACTGGTCAGTGGCAATATTTCCTCAAAACCTTTATTTGTTCCATTTGTTGATTCATAGCAATACTCTACCTGTGGTATTTAAATTATCTTCATACCATTTTCACCATATATATACATCAGTAAGAAATACAAACTTCAAAAAACAAAAATTGAAAGTCTCGCATACATTCATGAACATGATTTATTAAACGAATACAAAGACTTTACTTCTAGCACATATATTTCATTCAGTATATATGACTTTTACTGTACTAATATAAATACCAAATTTTACATAACACAAAATTAGTGATTTGTTTCCCAAATAAATTATTAATATGCATACTGGCTACTAGCAATAGTGTTATTGATACCAGCAGATGTGTAAATACAAAATCAATTGATGATAAGCTCAGAATTTTACCAATAGTAATACATATCTCCGACAGTAATTGTTTAAAGGACACCACGCCTTTTCTGAGAATCACACCCCACAACAGTGTGATTGTATCAGTATACCATTGTACAGTACAGAATACAATAGTAACCATGAATCAGAAACTACTGGGAAAGGGAGGTCAAATTAGTGATTACATTGTTGACAAATTGGTTTCTGAAGAATTATTTCCTCATGCAACTTCCGGGTATTTATGTAATACTAAAATAAGTTAAATAACTGGTACTGTATACAATTAATTTAATACTATGACTCACACAATATATGTATACTGTATACCTGTATAGCATGACTCACTCTATATATGTATACTGTATACCTATATAGCATGACTCGTTCAATAGCAATCTTGGAGAAAATTCAATTGTGATCAGTACTGGTTTCAGAGGAAAAGGATGTTAAAAGATGTTTAGTTAGCCTTTCATAATATTTAATCCATTGATATTTAATTATCAATCTATAATTTACATATACTTCTGTCTCTCTTATCTTGGTATATCTAAGGCAACTATTTGCCCATAGTGTACTTTTACTTCTTTGGCAATTTCTTGTTGGGGAGATATACACTGAAAATGCTTGAACACAGAAAAAAGTCTTGAAAGGATCATATAACATTTAACATAAGGTTTTTATAGAATCATAATACAATTGCCAGAGACTTATTCATTGCTTTGCAAAGAGAAAATATGTTACTCTGAGAATACACTTCCTCCATAAATTAAACAGTTTCCTACCAGTACTTGCTAACAGTTTATAATGTAACCAGTACATCAAGAACTGGCTGATCCTTGTAACGTGATGTTCTAACTGTAGCAGAGACGGCACTTCAGGAGGTACAACAGCAGCTTATAAATCCATGGTCCAGTCATTCATAGGAAAAGTTCAATTAACACAAATTCAGAATATTGCACTGTTATTCTGAAAAAGAAAATAAAGAGCTACAAGATACAGTACTTTACATCCAAATTAAGTACTACATATGATTAAAACAAGAGTACACTGTACTACTGAGTGGAACAATATCACAATGCCACTCTAGGGGAAAACACTACTACATAATAATATTATCATCTAACACCTACCGAGTTCCCCCAAAGACAAGAATCAAAACTAAAACAAAGGGAAATAACTTTTGCCAAAAAAAAATTCAGATATAAATGTTACCCACAAAAACACAACTGCCTGCAATCATGTATATCATGATTATAAAGTCTACCAATGACCAGTTGAAAATGTGGGTGCCTATCACACAGGTTCAAGTTAGTCAGGAAAACAGCAGAGAAGTCATATCAATTTATTTGTTAACAAAATGCATCTATTTGACCTAATTAGAATACTTAATACTAATAAGACGAAATTCCTCTTCCATTCTGACTATTAGTTTTTTTATAAATCTGTGAGTCATGTCTTTAAAAAGGAATTGTTATTTGGAGCGTTTACAAACATTTCTACATAATATACTTAACAGTATTATAACAATACACTTACCAAATAAAAGAAAGCACTTTCAAAACCTTGGAATCACAAAGCTATTCAAAATCTGCTACACAATTAATGAAAACCAATTTGCATGTTGACAATAACAGAACAAAACAGTAATCATATTTTTCAATTACTTCAGTTATTCTTGACTTAAGTATTATTCACTAAGAATTTACAATTTCATTTTAACAAATACCAGATATGTCACTGATTTGTTCTAAAAAAGACAAGTTGCTGTTTTTTTTTTTTAGCGAATGTAAAATTCATATTCATCAATTAATTAACGTATAATTTTGTGATTCCTTAGTTTGGACACATCACGTCCGCTGTGGAGTGCTGGATTTGGTCTGCTGTGGAGTGCTGGATTTGGTCTTCTTAATGTAGTGGTAGTTTGGCAAGATCTTGGTCAAAAAGTCAATCTGTAGGTTCTGGGTCTGTAAACAAAATATCATTAAGATATCATTCATCAGGTTCACATCTCATTATCAGTTTAATTTGAGTTCACATGGTTTTTATTGTGTACAATTAAACATGAGAAACATGGAATATCTAGAAATGTACAATTTCCTATCTAGTATACTAGGCTGTAAACAGCATTGATTGGAGACTTACGTATCAGATCTGTTACCCGAGTATTTATATCTATACTCTGACACACTACTGTAAATCACTTATATTTCGCGAGTACTAAATTTTGCGAACTCACCTCATTCGACTTATTCGCAAATACATAATTTCGGGAATTCTGATCTCAAAATGACTTTAAATTCGCGAATGACGTTAACAGGTCGGCGATATTGTCATGTGGAGAGTTCATATATATTGTTTTGTGATATAAAATTACACTCTGATATAAGTATATAATTTATCATTCTATTATTACTTTAACGGCGATGTCTGTTTACCATCTAAAGATTATGGTATATTCAAAATGGATGCCACTTATTCTTGTCATTCTTATATAAATATTCGCGAGGGATTTGAATTTGTGTTTGACTCTCCTCGCGAATTAACGCGAAAATAAATCCCACGCGAAATATAAGTGATTTACAGTATCTATCAGCTCAGGGTGACCTATACGTCTGAAATTGTGAGTGCATCTAACCCTGTAAGCGGTACAAGAATATCTGGGTCAGTATATTTTGCATTTATCAACTTAGACAATAAGTCATGTTTCCAAAGTTTGTTCATCATTTTTTTAAGAAAGTCTAAAAATGCCATATAAGTGTTCAGTTGTAAAACAGTAACAAACATGGCAATAACAATAGTTTTTGTGGTTAAGATATAGAGAATATTAAATGGTTCCCCGTTTAATATAACATATATTTCATGAGTATGACAAAATGTCGATAGAGAGTGCCAAGCACGAGTGTAAAATATTTAAATATTCTGTCATACGAATGAGATATACGTTATATTAAACAGGAAACCGTTCAATTTTCTTTTTATTGCATTTGATATACCCAGGTACTAAAAAACAGAATTAAAAACATCGTAAAATTAACAGTATCAAAAAGTGTGGGAATCAGTAACACAATTCATGAAGTCACCTCTTTGTGGCGTTACCTCACATCAACTTGACGGTGACATTTTGAAAGGACTGATCAATGCAATTTAAGCGTTTTCTGCTGTTATCGGAGAATCTGTGCATGAACAGTTAATGTCAAGAGAGTATTTTGTCAAAAACTAGTCTGAATACACAAAAAAAATGTATTTCAGAAACACAGTAAAATAACCAATTTATCCATCTTCACTTCGATTTAAAAAAATCAGCAAGTTTCAATGAGGTGAATACAAAGGTTCGCTTTGATTGGTCAAAAACGAAAAACTTATATTTTCACTGCAAAATCTTATATTTTCACTGCAGTGAAAATTTAAGTTTTAATAGTTTGATAAATTTCTATATTTCACTGGCAAAAAAAGCAAATACAAATGTATATTTATTTGTGTTCATCCATGTCTTTATAAAACAAATCCTTCCAAAATAATGAGCTGTAGTTAAATTAATCCAAACTTCGGGTAAAGACAGCTTAATATTTTCGTTCTTTCCAATTGGAGACTTTCATTCTAGTTTGTGCGGAACCTCATGAATTGTATCTTTATTATCAGATTAGTTTTGTGTAGCAGAAACTTACGGGCGGTCTTTCTCTCTGTACCCGCCTCTCGCACTCCTTGCCGTAGATCACAGTATTATCTGGTAATGTCTCATTACTGGTCAGTGAACACATGGAGCCTATTATACAACCTGTTGTTAAACCAACTTGTCGTCCCACTTTTGCTGTAAATGTAAAGTCATGTGTATGTCAAATTGCAAAAGACCAACAAACTTAAAACTCTTCCCCTTTTAAAGATATCCACCCCAAAAACATTAAACATTACTCAGTGTTGCTTATATCTCAGAATGAAATATTAGGTTATGACCTTTGAAAACAAGGGTCAAATTAAGAGTTATGTGCATGAACACATTTCATCATCATTTCCTTTACTATTTTTACTGGAGCATGTGACATTAGAATTAATAGTTTACAGAATTTCATTAGGACCTGTACTACTTAGAGAATGTGTTTTGTTTCTAACATCTCTGACAATTTACTGGCACTATTTGGCACATGAATTTAAACAAGAGAAAGAACAATACAAGGATACAACTAACCTTTAGCTTCCACAACATTGTGATCACCGATCTTGGTTGCTTCTACATCTAGAACCATGTCAAGGTCAAATTGATATAATTTACATACTTACATACATACATACAACACATTTCGCTGTGACACAGTACATCTAACAAACAAAAACTTAGGGGAGATAATTAGCTATTCACCAGTACAAAATGATGAATCCATTTCTAATGATTTTGAGAAAAGTTTATGGAGATACGAAAATTTTGCATCCATGTTGTTTTCATGTAACTTTTTGCTAACATCTTATGATGTTGTTTGATTCCACCATATCTGATCAGAGTAGAGAAGATTTTTGAAGTTTTAGTCAATTTGACCTTTTTTAGCCCCGCCCCTCAGGCCCCTGGGGACAATATAATTAACACTTTTGGTTGACTTTTAGCCATAGAAGCTTCCTGCCAAATTTCATTGAATTTGGTTTAGGGGTTTTGGAGAAGAAGTCGAAAATGTAAATTGTTAACGGACGCACGATGCACGACGACGGACAAAAGGCAATTAGAATAGGTCACTTGAGACTTTGTCTCAGGTGACCTAATAATATATGTTTCAAGAAATGGTAGGTATATTTATACATTCTGAAATGTAATTGATGTATTGTACTAAGTAGACTGTCATTGTCATTATGGTAATGACCGCAGGTATTATAACAGTACCCTACCACCAACAGAGTCATGGAAACAATGCTCCTGATCATAGCCGAAACAAATCACACTGATTATTAACGTTGTAAAAGGATACAACAACCAACTTCAAAGACATTGTTATTTCCAATGATCATCACCTGTTGTGTATTGGCTTCTGTTCCGGCTGGATTTCTGGAAAACAAACATTTTTAATTAATTAGTAATGTGATCATACAGATGCATTCATTACTTACTGATGTTATGAAGAAAACAAGTTATAAACTTGAGATATCTCCCCATTGGTGTAACCAATTGTTGTCCACAAACAATTTGACTTGATCTATAGTATGGTTTGACATAAGCAATGAATCTTATTCAATTAATTGCAATCAACATCTTTTGAAATTGATTGAAATGCCTGAATTATAAGATTAAACCAGCTGGGTTTATTTTTATCACAATGTTTGGTAATGTTCCCACATACTAATTCCTCCTAATGTTACACATGTATAAATAAGTAAATCAATAACATCAAGATACATATATAAATAATCAACTGGAGTTATTATATCAATAAAAGAGATAGAATGAATTTAACAGAATGATGAAGATGGAAAAGGTTCACTTTTCAGCATCTTTTTTTTATAGTACCTATTGACAACTGTGACAAGTTCTTCAATGATGTTATTTTCACCAATAATAATTGGTCCATCGTCTGCAATGATTCGTGCCTTTGGATGAATGACAGAGCGAGCACCTGTAAAACAGTGTATATGTATTATACTTAGATATTTAAACATTAAAACTTGGATTTTTAAATTAAACTTCCTTTTTAAACTTTGATACCGGTATAAGTAAAATCTTTCTCTGTGATATGTGTACACATTATACATTATACCATATAACTTCCCACCGCTGCCTCTTCAAAATTCACATTCTGCAGCAATAATCTGGTCAATATTTTATACAAACACATTTGCAATCCATTTTCCCTTTATCTATCATAGTTTTCCCACAATTGACATTTGTCAAAATAATATAATGATGAATGATGGCCTGATACAAATATTACAATAAGGCAGGCAAGAAAAATATGAACTGCAGGCTGCAGACATGATGTGGACAAATCCGAGATGTTTGATTGTATATATAGACAGCCATAACTCAAACCAATCGCATTCATTTTACGACCATGTGTGTACAAACTTTGCTTTTATATTTGGGTTCTTTTTGCCTAATAATCCTTACCAATAGTTACGTCTCCAACTATTTCACACTCATCACAGACAACTGCACCATGTGATACTAGTACCCTGCAATAAAAAATAGATAATCATGACTTTTGTTACATGGCACCAAGTTGACTCATTTTGGTGAGTCAAAAACATACTATCAAGGGTCTACTGGATACCCTGTACATTTAACTACCTATGTACACATACCAAAGATTGACACCAATCTAGAACAACAAAATAGTATTAAATTCTATATTGTACTTTTGAATGATATTGAACAAAATCAGCAAAGTTTATGATGCAAAATTGAATCATTGCTATGATGTATCATGCATCTGCCCATTGACTCACAACATCTTATTTATGAAATAAGGATTATTTTCAGAAATAAACACATTATGTAAGACCTGGTAGTTTCAACACTTAAAAAAAATCAGTATTTTTCAAAATTTGTTTTAGTACATATTTTATTGAGTTATAACTTTTTTCAGTACCTCATGAATTTTGTTACTTGAGCTTCATGTAATGTTTTTTTAATGTTTTCTTTATTTTATTCTTAAAAAATCCTTTTTTTTCCTTTTTTTTTTTTTACATAAACACAATTGGTGATATTGTATAATTTATTTTCTGTCAAAAACAGCACTTGCATATGTAAAAGTGCAGAGTAAATGTCGAGCCCCAGCATGGACAATGTATTTCTCATTAATCCTTCATATTAGAGATTTGATACCATTGACTACTCCAAGTGAACTTTCAGTCTCATGTATTTGGTATCGACGGATAAATAACTATTTCATCTTTGAAACGAGCCATGCATGATTAAAATCTGATAGTACTTAGTGGAGAAAATGAACTCGGACAGAGCTAGAAATTAGATCAGTTTTTACGTTCCGGTAAGTTCATTCGAAATTCCCGTATCAAGGATATATAGTCGTGGGACGGGGCATACTCAGAAGAGGCTAATTTTTTTTATCTGACAATATATTTGTTTGTGACTTAAGTCCGCGCCTACGTATACCCATATGGAATAGACCACCGATATGGGATTAAATGGGTGTTTTTGTTTGTTTTTTGTTTGTTAAATAAATATCTCATGTAAGGTAGGTGTTTGTCACGAGTCACGCCCGATTTCATTGTATTTGCACCAAAATCTTAGCGACACCAAACGATGTCGGAGAATTCAACGATTTCATATAGTAGAGCGCTCTGGCCCTAGCCCTATATCCCAGACATGGTGTACGGACCAGAGAAACCTCGGGCTAATCAAAGTTAAAGTGCTCGAAGTTAATCCACAGTACTACGCAAATATCTCTAAGAAACATTTACTCCAATCACAATAACTTAAACGAATGTATAGACATCTATACTTTAACTCGAAACATGCTCATTGAAGTTCAATAATGTAAAATTAAATACACAGCAACTTACTTCGGTTTTGCAGACATTTTTTCGTGTTCGATATTGTCGCTTAAATCCTTAACAAAAATATCATTTCAAGAATATTACCGGACAGATTCTCTTAATTTTATTCAAAATAACTTAAGAGCACAATTCATGAAGTTGGCGTAATTGCTATTCATGCTTAATGAAATCACAAAAATAAGTTATGTTTGATTAGTAATGATTGAAGCGGTCTTGGTAGTATTCTAATTTCGGACCCAAAACCGGGCATATTATATATGCGGATTATATTATATTATTAAGATGGGCTAACTAAGAATAGTAGTCTAGAAGTAGTGAAATGCATATATTTCAGTCAATTTGTATTTAAACTGGATATTATTGTTACTGGGTTTTTTTCATGATTATTTTCACGTACTGTAACAGAAAAACGTCTACCAAAATAAACCATTGGAAAAAACTGAGGTGCCAAACGGTTTGTAATCAATGATGAAATCCTTTTAAAATGTTTTGATGTGGTATATTTGTTAAGGTGAATCATGACACTTGTACTCCTCATATTACGCCAGTATAAATATATTATCATCACTGAAGTTCGCCTAGCTTATCATCACTGAAATTCGCCTAGCTTATCATCACTGAAGTTCGCCTAGCTTATCATCACTGAAATCGAAGTTCGCCAAGCTTATTATCACTGAAATTCGCCTAGCTTATCATCACCGAAATTCGCCTAGCTTATCATCACTGAAGTTCGCCTAGCTTATCATCACTGAAGTTCGCCAAGCTCATCATCACTGAAATTCGCCTAGCTTATCATCACTGAAATTCGCCTAGCTTATCATCACTGAAGTTCGCCTAGCTTATCATCACTGAAATTCGCCTAGCTTATCATCACTGAAGTTCGCCTAGCTTATCATCACTGAAGTTCGCCTAGCTTATCATCACTGAAGTTCGCCTAGCTTATCATCACTGAAGTTCGCCTAGCTTATCATCACTGAAGTTCGCCTAGCTTATCATCACTGAAGTTCGCCTAGCTTATCATCACTGAAGTTCGCCGGGCTAGTCATAATTTGTGATTCTTTGTCTAATGTAAACTGATACAAATATTGCACGAATTGAATTATAATAAACATCATACAACATTAACAAATGTAATAACCATTATTTTGCTGGAAGTAATGACAAAAAAGCCCACCTCGTTCTGTTGATCATCCGCGGGACACCAGAACAAAGTTATACTGTAATTGTATTTCAGATTCCCGTTACTTAGGTTAATAAAACGATATTAGCAGGGCTTAGTAACGATGCTGATTATATTATATAGAAAAAGCGATCCAAGGTTTGTTATGAAAAGTATTCTATTTGCTTTTTCCGTGAAATTATTGTGCAGTCACAGAAATGGGATCAATACGAGTATGTATGAGAACTATTTTTACCCTATTTTTCTCAACTCGTCCAACTCATACAATGCATGAACAGTCTCCAGAAACAGAGAGGTTTGCTCATTGCTTGAAGCACTAGCTTTCTCATGGTCACGCTCACGCCTTTGGAACATCTGATCTTATTCTCGTTATGAGTTTTCAGGGATAACCTCTTCATGCAACAATATTTTGCCCTCCTTTTATCGATTTTGATTTAGAATTACGTTTTCATTTGCATGCCAATATTCTCTGTTTTGTATGATATCGCAACCCGGCCTTTCGATTGATCAGGAGAAACAGAGTAGTGTCAAAATTTAAAAGCTTATAAAGCCCAATAAACATGTGATTGTCAACCTAAATTTACTTCGGCATCATTTCTTCTTGCCATTATTATTTAGAACTGCTCTAGATTGATTGATTGATTGATTGATTGATTGATTGATTGATTTAAAAAAAAATTGTTTTAAATTTTTGAAAAATAAAATAATTAATAACAAATCCCAAAAAAACGAATAAAATTATGAATAAAAAGATAAAACAGAAAACAAAAAACAAAAAAAAAAACAACAAAAAAACAAAAAAAGAAAATCTGTTCGAGTTGACTTTCGAACCCCTAAATATTTTTAATGAGAAAAAGCCGGAAATGCACTTTTGGAAGGGAAACTACTCCGACTCACCGGAAGTTACTATTATTGAAAACATCGATGAACACGTCAAAGGCACACGGGTCTGAGTAATGTGATTCTAATAGTTCTATGCGTCTGGACATTTTGTGAAGAGAGAAGAATTTGTAAAGCATGCAGCCAAACACCCAGCAGCCACCACCACCACCACCAAATAATGACCAGGCCACGTGGTGGTTCAGAATTCTCGTTAAATCGATAGGCACAATAGGTGGCCTAAGTAAGTCTGTTCAATGTGGAATTACCATTTGGACTTAATTTGTTGGCAATTTCGTAAGATTATTTTTTATTAAAACCAGCCTAGATCAGCGTAACACTGTCCAATATATATTTGACGTAGACAAAATTACATGCAAATTAGAACAAAATGATACATTGACTTTCAAATGCTTACAGCTGAGAGCTTCCCATAGATATACCACGGACAAATCTAAGTCTGTGATGATACACAGAGCACAAGAATTTTTTTGTCTAGGTAAAAATATAAAAGGAATGACAGGGCTCTATAACTTTTATATTGACTTGTCGGGCAAGTACTTTTAATACATGCTTGCCCGAACCATCAATCAACTTGCCCAAATATGGTTGTTGATAATGAGTCATCCTATTAAGTACTTTAATTCTAAAACTCATAAATCAAACAAGAACTACCATAACATTGTTTTATTGCATTTTAACTTTTTAACACTGTTCTTGGAGTAAATAACTATGTTGTAAAAAATGTTTTAATAGTGAAAATACTTATGGACTATGGTAAACCTTTGGTTAGTTCGAATGAAATAATCAAAATAAATATTGACGAACATTATTCGAAATTATACTTTAGAAAATTAGTGCAAGTTCAAACCCGAGTCGATATCGACCCTGCCTTGGAACCTAAAAATAGCCACCTTTAAAGATATCCGAAAGTAGAAATTCCTCTTGCGCCTGCGTATTGTCAACATTGAACTATAATATCCGGCATCACTTTCAGACTTGAAATCGACCGTAAACTGATATTTATGCGTCTAATTTAATTTGTATACTATAAATTTTAAATTTGGGTTTTTCTTGTCCATGTTAAATTGACTGTATATTCAAAGATATTTTCTACTTGCCCAATCTGGCAACTTGATTTGAAAACAGGTTGCTGGAACCGACTTTTAACTTGCCCTGATGATCGGCAGTCGTTACTGTGTCGAGTCCTGAATGAGAAGATACTGTTTACAAAAATGATACATTATAAGGTTGCATAAAAAATATGATTATAATTCTTATTTCAATTTGCGGCCTTAACAAATTTTAGCATATATATAATATGGGTTATTTTTTGTGTGACTTTCATGCAAGTATTGACAGTTTGTGAGTCGGAATTAATCTTTGATAGCTTGTTAACATTTGAATATATACATGAAGACGTTAACATTGGACAACAGTATTTTCATTATAACTATAATATGTATGCAATTAGTATGGGTATAAACAATGTAATCATGGGAATACATGTACTTTTGTCTTGGTTCTATATATACATGTGCATTGAAATAATGCTTTAAGAAAATGATTTGCACAAAAAATCGTAAATTGTAATATATTAACTTTAATACTTTGTGCAATTGCTTCTTTCAACCTTTATAATAATCAGTACTAGTGATGAACAACTGTAATATAAGTAATTGTAATCATTATATTGTCATTTCAGTTGCTATGATAACTGGAATAGTTACCTGTATATCACTGTCTGCGACCTGCATTGTATCTGGAGTTTTGCAAATGTAAGTTTTGTTATTCTTCACATTCTTTAAAGCCAGTGCATGAAATTAAACTGCTGTTTTAATTAACAGTATCTTGCTGAATCAATGGTTGATCTAAAAAAAGGTAGAAAAATAAGATGAATAACCCCTCATCTTTATAACCTACAGAGTGATATCACCTGTAACAAGATCTGAACAAACCCATGTATTTCACTTGATATATTTGGAAACTAAATTTGGAAAATGTCAGACACTCCTGGTCCACAATGATGCCTCTTCATTTTTCCAGAGGTGTCTCACAATTAAATCTTCCCCAAACTTTAACTGAGATTTTATGCAGTGGTCAAGGGTGGGGGCATATTTGATGATAAAAACGGTACTTGATATAGACATGTATGTATATGTTAGTAAGATAGCCTGTACCATTAAATCATTCAATTATAATATGATTTGTGAATATAAGTGTATGATTGTATGATTTCCTCCTTACACCTTTTAATATTGAAGTAAACTGACTTTATTCTCAGGTTGGTTGGATTCATAGTCGTTTTATTTGAAGCGCCATGCTGCTGCCAATTCATAGAATTTGCAGATAAAGTTGGAAAATTTTCTGACAACAGAGCCCCATGGCAGAAAGCAGTCATATATTGTGGGTAAGTGTTGTGGTAAAGGTGAATGATTCAATCAGTGACTTGATGAGTCATCATTTTGGGACTTACTGTATTACTACAATTCCTATATAAGTCTATTTCCAGTGGCAACACTTACATTTGATTAATGCCTTTATTGAATTATTCTGTTGTTTAAATGATGCAGTAGATACACCTGTTCCTTCCTTGATCTTTACTAGTAAATTGTATTTACCTGATCTGGACATACAAAGTGGTACAGTATTGTGGTAAGGATGAACCGAAATTCCTTACACTTTTTAATAACATAACTGAAAAGGAAAAAAATAAGGAGTTCATTGACTAATGAATTTCTGTTTATAATCAAAATGTGAATAAAGAAAACCCCATACAATATGCTGCTAAAAAAAGGAGTGACTTGAGAATTAAACCAAATGTCATGCAATATTTCATTTACCTGTCATAATGTTTAATATTGTGTTACAGTTTGTCATTGATTCCAGTGTTGATGTGTTTCGGGATGTCTACAGTGTTTGGTAGTGCCCTAGTATTTGTCTGTGGTGTTCTGTATGGCATGGTGTTCCTGGGCAAGAAGTAAGTACAATATTAGTATATATATAATAGATTACATCATAGAGATTCAAACAATGTAGTCCTAATTCAGATACTGTGATAAAGGTTTTTTTGTCCAATTTTATTTGCCGTAGGTGATCCAGGATCTCTTTTGGAAAGTTTTGATTTGTGACTTTTCATGAAAGTCTCTCAAAATACATCAATAAGGATCAGATTCCTTGATTTGTTCATAAACTTTGAAGCAAGTGTTGTATGACATCCTGTAGACATGTATCATTATATTTGCAGTATTGTTATAATTTTGGTTAAATCTATAGACATATATCTTGCTGTTATCACAGAGCTGACCGTGATTCGATGAAGGCAAAGGCTCGTGGTGATGATGTTGAGATGCAGGCAACACTGATGGATAATGAGGACAGGGTGGATCTACATGTACCTGACAACCAGCCAAAGTGATACATGTCTCTAGCAGCACATGAAAGGTCAGCTAACATTTATACTTGTAACATGTGTCTGATTACAAATCTGTAGAAAATATCATAAAATGTTGTGCCTGATTTACCACAAATGAAATGTGTCCGACTGCAAATCAGTACAAGTTATAATGAAATGTGTCCGACTGCAAATCAGTACAAGTTATAATGAATTGTCAACCATGTTCATACTGTTCAAACTGGATAATAGTACCACAATGTGATATGATACAGGTTACAAATAGTGGACTATACCTTATTGTAGTTTTACATTAGGCATTGGATTGTCTTTATAGCAGGTATAATTACAGTGGATCTACATTTTGTGTTAGATACTTTTACAATTTGTATGTCAGTAGTTAACCTATCCCAAATTATAAAAACATGTATGTATACGTGAATGAATGTTGAAATATTGTTAAACTAACAGTGATGAAATTATGAGAAAAGTCAGAGAGAGACCAAGAGTGTTAGATTAAAATAATGTCATATGTATTGTATTATTCTAATTATTAAGTTGTATTGTAATTTACTTTTTTCAGATCTGATAACTCCAGTTACCTGTGAATGATGACCTGGGACAGATGACAGGCTCCTTTCACAAGGTTTTGGTGCAGGTCACTGAAGAATCTACTTAGGTTGAATATGTGGCTATGATTAATTTATTATCACATGTAGATTTTTCATTTAATACACACAAGTCTACCTTAGGAAGTAGGATGGTATGTTAGAGATGTATGGTGTTCATTCCCTATCTGGTGTTACAGGATAGCCATGTTTCATGAGATGTTGAATCGGGACATATTAAGTCTGTATAAGACAGGTAAGAACAGTATGATGTTCCACTTCGTGTCAAAACATAGGTATATCATTTACAGGAGCATCATGGCTTCAGCTGTTGTGAGGACATAAATGAGATTTATAAAAGTAAATGGTGTTCAGGTCAATTAACGTATGTAACAATATAAAAAAAACTAATACAGAGGAACAGGGTTCATGTATTCAAGTTAGATATGATGATTAGGATATACAAATACAGATACGTTTTTTAATAACTATAAATGTTGCCAGGTATGGTCATCTGTAAATCTCTTTTTAGCTCTTATTTTTTCAATTTGTCCACTTTTATTAGCAAGTTTAAGGTTGCTCATATAGTCTGGTACTGGGGTACAGTAATGTGAATTTGGATATGAGCTTCATACATTTATCACAATTGTTCCTAATCTTATTATTAGTCAGTAGTATGTATTTATTCCTAATGAGTCCCATCCCAAGAAATCAGTGGATTACCTAAGTATGGTAATTTTCACCTGGTTAACTTGTTAAAGATACAACTGACTGTTCCAAAAGTAGGTACGAGAGAATATTTTCCAAGGGAGATAATTGATATGAAAATCATTAACTATTTTAATATGCATTATAAAATCATATTAAAATGGTAGCTGATATATTTAAAGTTTCATTTCAGTTGATACTTGCTTGAAAATATACATTCTACCTGGATTTATGTTTATTATTAATAACTTTATGCATCCATTTTGTGAGCTAGACTAATGTTAGAATTCAGGAAGAACATGACATTGTGTCAATAGTGAGTCTGTTATGTATATAGACAATAATAAATAGTCCAATTGCTGGCTAATCTAGATCTGTGCCCATCATATTCAGGAAATCCAGTACTGTGATAAAGGCTACATAGTCTCCTGGTGTACAGAACTATATTTTGTTTAGTTTAGTCTCTATGTTGTTCACATCTGAAATGATATAGCCTGGTACAGATTGAATTAGTCTTGTTAAACCTGACTCCTAGACGGATGGTTCTGGTGCAGTTCTGGGAGTGTCCATTGAATCTGACACATTGATCCCTATAGAATGTGGTTTAGAGAGATTGGTACTTATGGAGGCTGAATAGGCATGTACAGGTTGTATCCCATTGGAGCTAATGGTATAGACAATGTGCAGGTTTTGTCCCCTTGGAGCCCATGGTCTAGACAATGTGCAGGTTTTGTTCCCTTGGAGCCTATGGTATGGATAATGTGCAGGTTTTGTCACCTTGGAGCCCATGGTATAGACAATGTGTAGGTTTTGTCTCTGGAGTTAATGGTATAGACAATGTGTAGGTTTTGTCTCTGGAGTTAATGGTATAGACAATGTGTAGGTTTTGTCTCTGGAGTTAATGGTATAGACAATGTGTAGGTTTTGTCTCTGGAGTTAATGGTATAGACAATGTGCAGGTTTTGTCTCTGGAGTTAATGGTATAGACAATGTGCAGGTTTTGTCACCTTGGAGCCCATGGTATAGAATGGAGTACTCTAAAGGAAATGTTTTGGTTGTATTCATATTGAATTGGTATTGTTACCATAATATTATACTGGTAGTAAATCCATACTGGACATTGACCTTATGAACATATGACATCCATTTAATATTGAGAGTATATAGTCACCCTATTTATAAAGTTTACACCCTCACATCACAGGCTCTTTAGCTGAGATTGTTTATTATAAGCATACATTATTTTTAATTGTTTTTTTTTGTTTTGTTTATTGCTTTTTAGCAGTGTATTTGACCAGTAATTGTTTCTCTGTATTGTTTGCAGTTATGATTGGCGTTGCAGCTTAAACTGTTTCTTAATTATCGGAACATGAAAATGATATCTATATATTTAATGTCCTGTTGGTTTATTATCAAATTGAGAACCAATCACTCATATTCTCATAACACGTACATCAGCATGAAAAGTTGAAATGGAAATCAAGAAGCACCTGCTGGAGTGTATAGTTGGTAGAATTGCTGTTTAATTTACTGAATTTTAATTTGTTTTTATGATATCATTCAATATTTTCATTTTTTTTGTGATCTGTGATATTGAAGCTGGACCAGTTAACTCAGAAAGAAAACATTTATTGTACCTTTAATCTGTTCAGAGTGTTTTATACAGTTATATCAAATTGATTTATAACTGTTTGGTTACTAGACCGTTTTCAAGGAAAACAGTTGAATCATCTTAAATGACTGATATTTGTCAAGACAATAAACATTGTTCAGTACATGTACTAAGAAAGTAAGACCCTTGTTATGTTTGGCTCTGTATATTATTGCTATTCATTTATCATATTTAATCATTTTGTCAATTACACTGAATACCTATAAACTTGGTTGATCAAATTGGTAAAATATTGTTATGCCCTACATATTATATATTTACATGTTTTGTTACGCCTTACAGATCGGGATGTGATGTCTGATTACATGTATAGGTATAATTTATATAATACCACAGCTTAACTAGTGTTGTTAAGAGGTGAGTTCTCAGAGGACATATCCATGTTACCAGGTTATACTGTATGTGTTGTGTAGTGTATGGTAGAGATATAGCCAAGGTTATACTGTATGTGTGGTGTAGTGTATGGTAGAGATGTAGCCGAGGTTATATTGTATGTGTTGTGTAGTGTATGGTAGAGATGTAGCCGAGGTTATACTGTATGTGATGTGTATGGTAGAGATGTAGCCGAGGTTATACTGTATGTGTGGTGTAGTGTATGGTAGAGATGTAGCCGAGGTTATACTGTATGTGTAGTGTAGTGTATGGTAGAGATGTAGCCGAGGTTATACTGTATGTGTTGTGTAGTGTATGGTAGAGATGTAGCCGAGGTTATACTGTATGTGTTGTGTAGTGTATGGTAGAGATGTAGCCGAGGTTATACTGTATGTGTTGTGTAGTGTATGGTAGAGATGTAGCCGAGGTTATACTGTATGTGTTGTGTAGTGTATGGTAGAGATGTAGCCGAGGTTATACTGTATGTGTTGTGTAGTGTATGGTAGAGATGTAGCCGAGGTTATACTGTATGTGTAGTGTATGGTAGAGATGTAGCCGAGGTTATACTGTATGTGTTGTGTATGGTAGAGATGTAGCCGAGGTTATACTGTATGTGTTGTGTAGTGTATGGTAGAGATGTAGCCGAGGTTATACTGTATGTGTTGTGTAGTGTATGGTAGAGATGTAGCCTAGGTTATACTGTATGTGTTGTGTAGTGTATGGTAGAGATGTAACCGAGGTTATACTTTATGTGTTGTGTATGGTAGAGATGTAGCCGAGGTTATACTGTATGTGTTGTGTAGTGTATGGTAGAGATGTAGCCGAGGTTATACTGTATGTGTTGTGTAGTGTATGGTAGAGATGTAGCCGAGGTTATACTGTATGTGTTGTGTAGTGTATGGTAGAGATGTAGCCGAGGTTATATTGTATGTGTTGTGTAGTGTATGGTAGAGATGTAACCGAGGTTATACTTTATGTGTTGTGTATGGTAGAGATGTAGCCGAGGTTATACTGTATGTGTTGTGTAGTGTATGGTAGAGATGTAGCCGAGGTTATACTGTATGTGTTGTGTAGTGTATGGTAGAGATGTAGCCAAGGTTATATTGTATGTGTTGTGTAGTGTATGGTAGAGATGTAACCGAGGTTATACTTTATGTGTTGTGTATGGTAGAGATGTAGCCGAGGTTATACTGTATGTGTTGTGTAGTGTATGGTAGAGATGTAGCCGAGGTTATACTGTATGTGTTGTCTAGTGTATGGTAGAGATGTAGCCGAGGTTATACTGTATGTGTTGTGTAATGTATGGTAGAGATGTAGCCGAGGTTATACTGTATGTGTTGTGTAGTGTATGGTAGAGATGTAGCCGAGGTTATACTGTATGTGTTGTGTAGTGTATGGTAGAGATGTAACCGAGGTTATACTGTATGTGTTGTGTAGTGTATGGTAGAGATATAGCCAAGGTTATATTGTATGTGTTGTGTAGTGTATGGTAGAGATGTAGCCGAGGTTATATTGTATGTGTTGTGTAGTGTATGGTAGAGATGTAGCCGAGGTTATATTGTATGTGTTGTGTAGTGTATGGTTGAGATGTAGCCGAGGTTATACTGTATGTGTTGTGAAGTATATGGATGGTAGACTGATAGCATATTTCATTGTAAATATTTCACCACAAAATTCATTAATGGTATATTATAACTTGAATTGATGGCAACACTTCTTTAGTTTGGAAAATACATGTGTATGTAAGCTCAGTGTCATGTTGGTCAGTATAAGTTCAGTGTCATGGTGGTCAGTGTAGGCTCAGTGTCAAGGTGGTCAGTATAAGTTCAGTGTTATGGTGGTCAGTGTAGGCTCAGTGTCATGGTGGTCAGTGTAGGCTGAGTGTCATGGTGGTCAGTGTAGACTCAGTGTCAAGGTGGTCAGTGTAAGCTCAGTGTCATGGTGGTCAGTGTAGGCTCAGTGTCATGGTGGTCAGTGTAGGCTCAGTGTCATGGTGGTCAGTGTAGGCTCAGTGTCATGGTGGTCAGTGTAAGCTCAGTGTCATGGTGGTCAGTGTAGGCTCAGTGTCATGGTGGTCAGTGTAGGCGCAGTGTCATGGAGGTCAATGTAGGCTCAGTGTCATGGTGGTCAGTGTAGGCTGTGTCATGGTGGTCAGTGTAAGCTCAGTGTCATGGTGGTCAATGTAAGCTCAGTGTCATGGTGGTCAGTGTAGGCTCAGTGTCATGGTGGTCAGTGTAGGCTCAGTGTCATGGTGGTCAGTGTAGGCTCAGTGTCATGGAGGTCAATGTAGGCTCAGTGTTATGGTGGTACTGTAACAGACTTCCAGGTCACAAGTGGACTGATGTACTGTAACAGACTTCCACATCACCAGTAGACTGATGTACTGTAACAGACTTCCACATCACCAGTAGACTGATGTACTATAACAGACTTCCACATCACCAGTAGGCTGATGTACTGTAGTAGACTTCCACATCACAAGTGGACTGATGTACTGTAGTAGACTTCCACATCACAAGTGGACTGATGTACTGTAACAGACTTCCACATCACAAGTGACTGATGTACTGTAACAGACTTCCACATCACCAGTAGACTGATGTACTGTAACAGACTTCCACATCACCAGTGACTGATGTACTGTAACAGACTTCCACATCACCAGTGGACTGATGTACTGTAACAGACTTCCACATCACCAGTGGACTGATGTACTGTAACATACTTCCACATCACCAGTGGACTGATGTACTGTAACAGACTTCCACATCACCAGTGGACTGATGTACTGTAACAGACTTCCACATCACCAGTGGACTGATGTACTGTAACAGACTTCCACATCACCAGTGGACTGATGTACTGTAACAGACTTCCACATCACCAGTGGACTGATGTACTGTAACAGACTTCCACATCACCAGTGGACTGATGTACTGTAACAGACTTCCACATCACAAGTGACTGATGTACTGTAACAGACTTCCACATCACAAGTGACTGATGTACTGTAGTAGACTTCCACATCACCAGTGGACTGATGTACTGTAGTAGACTTCCACATCACAAGTGACTGATGTACTGTAACAGACTTCCACATCACAAGTGACTGATGTACTGTAACAGACTTCCACATCACCAGTGACTGATGTACTGTAGTAGACTTCCACATCACCAGTGACTGATGTACTGTAACAGACTTCCACATCACAAGTGACTGATGTACTGTAACAGACTTCCACATCACAAGTGGACTGATGTACTGTAACAGTCTTCCACATCACAAGTGACTGATGTACTGTAGTAGACTTCCACATCACCAGTAGACTGATGTACTGTAACAGACTTCCACATCACCAGTGGACTGATGTACTGTAACAGACTTCCACATCACAAGTGACTGATGTA
The DNA here is from genome assembly GCF_902652985.1 of Pecten maximus. NCBI lineage: Eukaryota > Metazoa > Mollusca > Bivalvia > Pectinida > Pectinidae > Pecten > Pecten maximus. The sequence goes on from NC_047016.1 coordinate 6,102,648, forward strand.
CTGTAACAGACTTCCACATCACCAGTGGACTGATGTACTGTAACAGACTTCCACATCACAAGTGACTGATGTACTGTAACAGACTTCCACATCACCAGTAGACTGATGTACTGTAACAGACTTCCACATCACCAGTGGACTGATGTACTGTAACAGACTTCCACATCACCAGTGGACTGATGTACTGTAACAGACTTCCACATCACCAGTGGACTGATGTACTGTAGTAGACTTCCACATCACCAGTGACTGATGTACTGTAGTAGACTTCCACATCACCAGTGGACTGATGTACTGTAACAGACTTCCACATCACCAGTGGACTGATGTACTGTAACAGACTTCCACATCACCAGTGGACTGATGTACTGTAACAGACTTCCACATCACCAGTGACTGATGTACTGTAACAGACTTCCACATCACCAGTAGACTGATGTACTGTAACAGACTTCCACATCACCAGTGGACTGATGTACTGTAACAGACTTCCACATCACCAGTGACTGATGTACTGTAACAGACTTCCACATCACCAGTGGACTGATGTACTGTAACAGACTTCCACATCACCAGTGGACTGATGTACTGTAACAGACTTCCACATCACCAGTGGACTGATGTACTGTAACAGACTTCCACATCACCAGTGACTGATGTACTGTAACAGACTTCCACATCACCAGTGACTGATGTACTGTAACAGACTTCCACATCACCAGTGGACTGATGTACTGTAACAGACTTCCACATCACCAGTGGACTGATGTACTGTAACAGACTTCCACATCACCAGTAGACTGATGTACTGTAACAGACTTCCACATCACCAGTGACTGATGTACTGTAACAGACTTCCACATCACCAGTGGACTGATGTACTGTAACAGACTTCCACATCACCAGTGGACTGATGTACTGTAGTAGACTTCCACATCACCAGTGACTGATGTACTGTAGTAGACTTCCACATCACCAGTGGACTGATGTACTGTAACAGACTTCCACATCACCAGTGGACTGATGTACTGTAACAGACTTCCACATCACCAGTGACTGATGTACTGTAACAGACTTCCACATCACCAGTGGACTGATGTACTGTAACAGACTTCCACATCACAAGTGGACTGATGTACTGTAACAGACTTCCACATCACAAGTGGACTGATGTACTGTAGTAGACTTCCACATCACCAGTAGACTGATGTACTGTAACAGACTTCCACATCACAAGTGGACTGATGTACTGTAGTAGACTTCCACATCACCAGTGACTGATGTACTGTAGTAGACTTCCACATCACCAGTGACTGATGTACTGTAACAGACTTCCACATCACCAGTGACTGATGTACTGTAACAGACTTCCACATCACCAGTGACTGATGTACTGTAACAGACTTCCACATCACCAGTGACTGATGTACTGTAGTAGACTTCCACATCACCAGTGAACTGATGTACTGTAACAGACTTCCACATCACCAGTGAACTGATGTACTGTAACAGACTTCCACATCACCAGTGACTGATGTACTGTAGTAGACTTCCACATCACCAGTGACTGATGTACTGTAGTAGACTTCCACATCACCAGTGACTGATGTACTGTAGTAGACTTCCACATCACCAGTAGACTGATGTACTGTAACAGACTTCCACATCACCAGTAGACTGATGTACTGTAGTAGACTTCCACATCACCAGTGGACTGATGTACTGTAACAGACTTCCACATCACAAGTGACTGATGTACTGTAACAGACTTCCACATCACCAGTGACTGATGTACTGTAGTAGACTTCCACATCACCAGTGACTGATGTACTGTAGTAGACTTCCACATCACCAGTGACTGATGTACTGTAGTAGACTTCCACATCACCAGTAGACTGATGTACTGTAACAGACTTCCACATCACCAGTAGACTGATGTACTGTAGTAGACTTCCACATCACCAGTGGACTGATGTACTGTAACAGACTTCCACATCACAAGTGACTGATGTACTGTAACAGACTTCCACATCACCAGTGACTGATGTACTGTAACAGACTTCCACATCACCAGTGACTGATGTACTGTAACAGACTTCCACATCACCAGTGGACTGATGTACTGTAGTAGACTTCCACATCACCAGTGACTGATGTACTGTAACAGACTTTCACATCACCAGTGACTGATGTACTGTAACAGACTTCCACATCACAAGTGACTGATGTACTGTAACAGACTTCCACATCACAAGTGGACTGATGTACTGTAACAGACTTCCACATCACCAGTGGACTGATGTACTGTAGTAGACTTCCACATCACCAGTAGACTGATGTACTGTAACAGACTTCCACATCACCAGTGGACTGATGTACTGTAACAGACTTCCACATCACCAGTGGACTGATGTACTGTAACAGACTTCCACATCACCAGTAGGCTGATGTACTGTAGTAGACTTCCACATCACAAGTGACTGATGTACTGTAACAGACTTCCACATCACCAGTGACTGATGTACTGTAACAGACTTCCACATCACCAGTGGACTGATGTACTGTAACAGACTTCCACATCACCAGTGGACTGATGTACTGTAGTAGACTTCCACATCACCAGTGACTGATGTACTGTAACAGACTTCCACATCACCAGTGGACTGATGTACTGTAACAGACTTCCACATCACCAGTGGACTGATGTACTGTAGTAGACTTCCACATCACCAGTGACTGATGTACTGTAACAGACTTCCACATCACCAGTGACTGATGTACTGTAACAGACTTCCACATCACCAGTGACTGATGTACTGTAACAGACTTCCACATCACGAGTAATTTATACTTGCTGTCTATTTATACCCTTATTTTCTAATGTCTCATCAGGCGTTATTTTAAATTGGGAATTTCACCTTAATTTATACTCATGTGCAAGAGGACAGTTTAAGAGGAAATTATGCCAATATATGGCACTCAATCAGAAACTTAAAGCCACCATTATCTTAGATTTCTCCCTCAGTAAATGGAGAGTTAGGCCAATAAATAATTAAATATATACTCATGAGCCTATATCGTCAACTTTGCTGTTGAACATATTTTCGGGGTTAAAACATTGTGCACTTCGACTGTTGCTTGTAAACATGATCATGCCCAATTTGTAACGAGGAAAGCCAAATCAGTCATATGGTTTGTCACATAACAAGGTTATTTACTTCCGTCGAAAAGTTAAATGTTTTTTTTTAGAAACTATTTAACGGAAAGCTCCAAATGGTTTTCCTATTGGGTTACGATCGATGATAAAAATAATATGAATTAGATCAAGACCGCTGTTTACATTTTTTTATTTCTTAGATATCAATCAAGGATTGTTACAGTCTCCCGTTTGTTTTGTAACAAACACTTGGTAAATATCATGTTGATATCTTTTTCTCCTTGTGATTTTTAACATTATACATAATGTAGTTCCTTTAAAGACTGATCATATTTGGGTTTACATTAATTCTCGGCTTACCCCGGTAAATACTGCCAATATAGCTGTTGTATGGTTAAGGATATGAAGTTTTGATGTTGTTACTATTTTAGACGACTACAAATGTTAGTTATACTTTTGTTATGTAATGCTTCGTTGTTGGGAGTAATGATAGTCCTTTGTGTCCGTTATTAACTGTGACCAAGTGCAATAAAGGGAGATAATCTAAATAAATCTGAAGTTTTATTGTCATTTTTAGCTCACCTGGCCCGAAGGGCCGGTGAGCTTATGCCATGGTGCAGCGTCCGTCGTCCGTCGTCCGGCGTCCGTCAACTTTTTCTTTAAATTGCTACTAGTCATAAAGTATTGAATGGATTTTCACCAAATTTGGTCAGGAACATCCTTGAGGGAAGGGGAACAGAGTTTGTATACATTTTTACTCTGAACCCCCAGGGGCCTGAGGGGCGGGGCCAAATAGGGAAAATAGGGTTAATCCTTTAAATCGCTACTAGTCATAAAGTTATGAATGAATTTGAACCAAATTTGGTCAGGAACATCCTTGGCAGAAGGTGAACAGAGTTTGTATAAATTTTTACTCTGAACCCCCAGGGGCCTGAGGTGCGGGGGCCAAATAGGGGAAATAGGGTTAATCCTTGAAATCGCTACTAGTCATAAAGTTATGAATGAATTTGAACGAAATTTGGTCAGTAACATCCTTGGCAGAAAGGGAACAGAGTTTGTATAAATTTTTACTCTGAACCCCCAGGGGCCTGAGGGGCGGGGCCAAATAGGGGAAATAGGGTTACTCCTTTAAATCGCTACTAGTCATAAAGTTATGAATGAATTTTAACCAAATTTGGTCAGGAACATCCTTGGCAGAAGGGGAACATAGTTTGTATAAATTTTTACTCTGAACCCCCAGGGGCCTGAGGGGCGGGGCCAAATAGGGGAAATAGGGTTACTCCTTTAAATCGCTACTAGTCATAAAGTTATGAATGAATTTGAACGAAATTTGGTCAGGAACATCCTTGGCAGAAGGGGAACATAGTTTGTATAAATTTTTACTTTGAACCCCAGGGGCCTGAGGGGCAGGGCTAAATAGGGGAAATAGGGTTAATCCTTTAAATCGCTACTAGTCATAAAGTTATTAATGAATTTGAACCAAATTTGGTCAGGAACATCCTTGGGGGAAGAGGAACAGAGTGTTTAAATCTTTATTCTCAACCCCCAGGGGCCTGAGGGGCGGGGCCAAATAGGGGAAATAGGGTTACTCCTTTAAATCGCTACTAGTCCTAAAGTATTGAATAGCTTTTCACCAAATTTAGTCAGGAACATCCTTGAGGGGAGGGAGAACAGAGTTTATATGAATTTTTACTCTGTACCCCTAGGGGCCTAAGGGGCGGGGCCAAGTAGGGGAAATAGAGATTAGTCTTTTAATTGCTACTAGTCATAAAGTTTTAAATGGATTTTAACCAAATATGGTCAGGAATATTCATTGGAGAAGGGGAACCGAGTTGGTATAAATTTTTACTCTGAATCCCCAGGGGACTGAGGAGTGGCCATGGGGTCTGATAGGGAAAATAGGGGTTAATCCTTTTAATCGCTATTAATTATTAAGTTACGAATGGATTTTAACTAAATTTGGTCAGGAACATCCAGAGAGGAAGGGGGGAAAGAGTTTGTATAAATATTGATGAGGGGCCTGAGGGGCGGGGCCAAATAGGGGAAATAGAGATTCGTTTTTTAATTGCTATTTGCCATAAAGTTTTAAATGGATTTTAACCAAATTTGGTCAAGAGCATCCTTGGGAGAAGGGGAACCGAGTTTGGATAAATTTTTACTTTGTACCCTCAGGGGCCTGAGGGTCGGGGCCAAATAGGGAAAAAGGGGTTTATCCTTTAAATCGCTATTATTCATAAAGTTATGAATGGATTTGAACCAAATTTGGTCTGGAATATCCTTAGGGGAAGGGGGAAAGAGAGTTTATATAAATATTGACTCTGACCCCCAAGGGGCCTGAAGGGAGGGGCCAAATAAGGGAAATAGAGATTTGAGTTTTAAATGGATTTGAACCCAATTTGATCAGAAACATCCGTGGTGATGGGGGAACAGATTTTGCATAAATGGTTACTGTGACCCTCAATCCCATAACTATGCATAGTATCGCTGTGCATTAAGGGATAAACACAATTCTTATGTAAAAATAGGCCAAAGGGTTTTCCCCACCCTAAGGGACTTAGTTTCTTTAAACACCATTATGTTGTAAAAATAATCCATATGGTCTTTCAGAGAGTACATTTTTGTATATGTATTAACAAATTGAACATGAACATTATTTTGATATTTGGTCAAATCCAACCAGGTGAGCGATACAGGCCCCATGGGCCTCTTGTTTTATATGTACTGGGTCAAGTGTTTAGAAATACCAGGCAATATGACCTAGTACTATTTATGATGTGGCACGTGTGACCTTAGCAATGCTATACTTGGATTTTGATAATATAATTTACTCAATATTGGAGTGCTTTTTTTTCAACATTTACATGTACAGAATGTAGTTAATATTAATATCTGTTTGTAATTTGTTAGGTACAATTAATTTTAAGACTGATTTTATGTCTTAGAACAAATTCCACACCTGCTTCAAATGCAACTTTGAAGTTGATCTAGACCATTTATACAAATGTTAAGCAGAATACCTAGCAGGCTGGTTTTACTCGTTTTGATTAATTTTCTAGCCTTTCCTTCCAGTATACCACTAGCCTAATATCAGATCTCTAGGTCTATTCAGAAGTCATTGTTTACAGACAACATTTTTGACCCATGTGACCTTGAAAATAGGTCAAGGTCATTGATATGAACAAACTTTGTAGCTTTCGTTCCATCATGCTAAAGGTCAGTAGGTCTCTAGGCCTCTTGGTTATTGACAGAGAAAATGTCGTTGAAATATTTTAGCATATTTGACCCTTATGACCTTGTAGGTCAAGGTCATTTATTTGAACAAATTTGGTAACCTTTCACACCGGCATATTATACAGGCCAAATATCAAGTCTCTGGGTATCTTAGTTATTGAGAAATAGTTGTTTAAAGGTAAAGTTGATGTCATAGGGACAGACGAAGGATGCTGCACCACAACATAAAAGCTCACTTAGGGCAGGTGGGTGAAAGACCATAGCTATGGCAACCAGATGAATTATTCTCATGATGCTGCTGTTTCCAGGAAGATCTTCATCACTTCATTCATGTTACTGGCAAGGGTTTCACTGAATTGTGAAGTAAACATGTTTAATCATGATGAATGCTGATATTAAACCAACATCATCAGACTGAGGAAATAACAACAATACTTGTACAAAATACAGACTGTTTTTAATAAAAAATGAGAAAAATAATCATCAAACTAAAATAGTTCACATACCAATGTATACTATCCTGGTAGATACTTTTTAATTAGATCACACATTGTTGATTTCAATGTAATAAAATACACCATACACAATTAATTAGACTGGGTTTTGGACACCAATTGCCATCTCTTACAGTAATTATTTCAAATCTCCAGAAGGGGATCTTTGTAACATGATTTCCTCTATATCTAATGAAAGGGAATCGGGAAATGTCTTGTTAAACCTGTATGTACCAGGTATATTTTCTCTGCATGATCAAATACCAGGTATAAATTATGTACATGAACACTGGGCCAAGACACAATATACATGTATACAGGTGGTAGGATAATTAGAATACATGTTTTACTATCTGTAGCTGTTCAGTGATCCCCCAACTCTATTTACTTCTGTCCTGTCCATATAATATACCGTCTCTGTGATGTAACGGAACTTACAGTAGCTGATTCATGATGAGGGGGATATATTAACAACAGAAGTGTGATATCTTGTAATCTAGATCATGATTTAGTGTTACTGCTCTTAAACGATCAAACCATCAGTTTAATCTCACTCTTATTTATTAACTTCACAAATATGATACTAAACAAAATATTACTAATTTATAGTTTATATGTCATGTATGTCAATCCACAAAAGTCATTGTATTTTTCGGGAATATTGGTTAACAGGATACTAATTTTTTTTACAAAATGACCAGGTAAGGAACTCGTGGAACTATATCAGTCAGGATGCAGTCCACATCTGGTAGTAAAAATCATTTCATAACATTTATTGATAATATTGCAAAAAAAAAAAAAAAAAAAATTCAAAACAAAAGAACTAAGATATGTTTTATACTGATATTTAATCATGACAGTACAGGTTTTATAACAAAAAATAATCCGGGAAACTATCGATAAGGTGTACAGACTCCAGTCTCTAAAATGTGTACGATGATATGTCATTCATCTTCTTTTGATTGATCTACTCAGCAGATATGACTAGCCTTTAATATACAATGTAGGTCACTTCTGAGATTCATTGTGTCAAGACAAGTCTTGATTATTTTTATTAACATTATTTCTCCTTTGGGAAAACAATAGGTTTTATATACAATGGAAGCAAAGATAACTATCAGTAAGAACCATTTCTATAATATGTTAATACAGGTACAAAAATACAAATATTATACATACAAACCAGCAGACCTTGATAATGTCAATTAGTGTATGTAAACATCTATTAATAAAACTCTTCCTTGAAACATAGCACATTGTACATAATATTAAACACATTTAGGTGAAATCTATTGTTTTAAAATATAAGACGGTGTAAACTCAAAATTATTTTTTTACCTAATAAGTAAAGGAGTCAGACTTATAAACCTAACAGGTAAAGGAGTCACACTTATAAACCTAACAGGTAAAGGAGATACACTTATAAACCTAACAGGTAAAGGAGTCGGACTTATAAACCTAACAGGTAAAGGAGTCAGACTTATAAACCTAACAGGTTAAGGAGTCAGACTTATAAACCTAACAGGTAAAGGAGTCACACTTATAAACCTAACAGGTAAAGGAGACACACTTATAAACCTAACAGGTAAAGGAGTCAGACTTATAAACCTAACAGGTAAAGGAGTCCACACTTATAAACCTAACAGGTAAAGGAGTCAGACTTATAAACCTAACAGGTAAAGGAGACAGACTTATAAACCTAACAGGTAAAGGAGACACACTTATAAACCTAACAGGTAAAGGAGTCAGACTTATAAACCTAACAGGTAAAGGAGTCAGACTTATAAACCTAACAGGTAAAGGAGTCAGACTTATAAACCTAACAGGTAAAGGAGTCAGACTTATAAACCTAACAGGTAAAGGAGACACACTTATAAACCTAACAGGTAAAGGAGACACACTTATAAACCTAACAGGTAAAGGTGTCAGACTTATAAACCTAACAGGTAAAGGAGACACACTTATAAACCTAACAGGTAAAGGAGTCAGACTTATAAACCTAACAGGTAAAGGAGATACACTTATAAACCTAACAGGTAAAGGAGATACACTTATAAACCTAACAGGTAAAGGAGACACACTTATAAACCTAACAGGTAAAGGAGACACACTTATAAACCTAACAGGTAAAGGCGACACACTTATAAACCTAACAGGTAAAGGAGTCAGACTTATAAACCTAACAGGTAAAGGAGACACACTTATAAACCTAACAGGTAAAGGAGTCCACACTTATAAACCTAACAGGTAAAGGAGTCAGACTTATAAACCTAACAGGTAAAGGAGTCAGACTTATAAACCTAACAGGTAAAGGAGTACACACTTATAAACCTAACAGGTAAAGGAGTCCACACTTATAAACCTAACAGGTAAAGGAGTCAGACTTATAAACCTAACAGGTAAAGGAGACACACTTATAAACCTAACAGGTAAAGGAGACACACTTATAAACCTAACAGGTAAAGGTGTCAGACTTATAAACCTAACAGGTAAAGGAGACACACTTATAAACCTAACAGGTAAAGGAGACACACTTATAAACCTAACAGGTAAAGGTGTCAGACTTATAAACCTAACAGGTAAAGGAGACACACTTATAAACCTAACAGGTAAAGGAGTCAGACTTATAAACCTAACAGGTAAAGGAGACACACTTATAAACCTAACAGGTAAAGGAGTCGGACTTATAAACCTAACAGGTAAAGGAGTCAGACTTATAAACCTCACAGGTAAAGGAGTCAGACTTATAAACCTAACAGGTAAAGGAGACACACTTATAAACCTAACAGGTAAAGGTGTCAGACTTATAAACCTAACAGGTAAAGGAGTTAGACTTATAAACCTAACAGGTAAAGGAGTTAGACTTATAAACCTAACAGGTAAAGGAGACACACTTATAAACCTAACAGGTAAAGGAGTTAGACTTATAAACCTAACAGGTAAAGGAGTTAGACTTATAAACCTAACAGGTAAAGGAGACACACTTATAAACCTAACAGGTAAAGGAGACACACTTATAAATAAGAAAAAATATCACATTATTCCAGGGGCATCATAGATGAAAAATTAGATCAAAGAACATAGGCATTAACTGTTACTGCAGTAAATCAACATTAATTACATTTTAGCAATTGTCACTAAACGGAAATTTGAACACTCTTTGATAACTTTTAAATCAATAAGCACAGAATAAAAAAATATATGCATGTATAGCAAATGTACTGGTACTGGGGGGTAATTTGTAAATCACACGTGCAGGAATCTTTTATATATAGTCATATTTCAAAAAGTAAAATTTGTTATTCGTACGACTATAATCTATTAACATTTATATATTGAATGTGATAAGCTGTAATTAAAAGGAAAGGTTTTTCATGCAATATATTTAATTAACAAAAAAAATAAAAATGAATGAAATAAAGGTAGACCTGTAACTCAAAGGAAATACACAGTGCATGAAGTTTCATCAATCTAACTAAATGCATGCAGTGTTTAATTACCATGGTAATATTTTTCTAATTATCTTTGTTACATAATTTATAAGTTATTAATTACTGAATTCCAATCTTGTAATTATCAAATCTGAGATGCCCTTATATGGAGGGACTAAATAAATTTGAGACTTAGAATGTGACTGTCAGGGAAATCTTAAATATGGCAAGATCTTAGCAACAATCTCCTTGTTCCGCTAACAAGGATATCTTAACCCTCGTGTAAGAGTTTGGCTGGCCAGCACACGGCAAGCCTCGTGCTGACTGGCCAAACTCTTACACTCGGGTTGAGATATCCCTGTCCACGGAACAGACCCATGTTAGATTCTATTTATCTACAACTTTGGTTCATTTTAGCCATAATTTCATAATTTTTCATACAAATTTAGTTCATAGGGGATTTTGATAGTAAAAAGTGTTTTTTTTCTTTACAGATAAATGAAACAGGCAAAAGGTGATTGCAATAAATTAAAGTGTACAAAACATATAATATTGCATGAAACAGGAAATCAGATATAGGGTAGTCTTCTGTATAATGAAAATAATCCTATCAATGTTACAGCCTCCAGTTCTTATCACATGTACACATTCCCTATCATATAAAAAGTGCTTTAAAAATATATATATATTGGTAGAAAACCCTAGTGAAATTTGAAATAAGTTTTAATATTGCAGATATGAAGCCAAAACATAGACATGAAAGCATGGAAAAATATTGCGCATTAACCAAATATTGCACATACAAAAAAATAAAAGAATTAAAACATTATGACAACGGCATACAACAAAACATCCCATAAATTATTATCTTTAATATATACCTTGTAGATGTATAATATTTTGAAACCATCGGAATGATAAATGATAAATCAGACATTTCCAAATTACATGTAAAGTATATAATAATTTGAAACCATCGGAATGATAGATTATAAATCAAACATTTTCAATATACATGACTTTAATTGAAACCATTGGAATGATAAATTAGAAATTAAACTTTACACTATACCAATATAATGGAATCAGTGGTAAATATTACTAATATCCTATATTTAATCAGACGTAAAATCTCACCTATAACTGGTATATTCCGGCAATAAGAAATTCAATTAATTATTTACCTCAAAAATGAGGATGTAGTAAATTAATTTTGTACTTGTATAAAACATTTTACCTAAAAACATTCCCTTTTGGGGGGAAAAGAAATCAATCGTGTCTGTGACCATAAATCATCACCAATACTATACATGTATATCAATAGAGCAACAGGAAAACTTCAATATTATAAAGCACAGCTCCTTGAGACTGTAAAACAAATCTCTACTAAATCGGGGTACAGGTAACAATGTTTCTTTTGTAATATAAAAAAATCACAACCTAGCATAGTGTACTCCTGATCAGGCCAGCAGGTCCTCTATTTCTATATCTACACACAAAACTTATATACAATCAAGGATCTTTGGTCAAGGCTATTTATAGAAGGAAATAACATAAAATCAAAATGCAAATACCTTGCACAGATTACCATATTCAGTTTGATATTTTGCATTATGCTGTAATCAGTTAGTGTTTACCATGATAATTCTCCTCGGATGCATGTATGACAGTCTGGATATAAGATCAATTTTCATTAAAATGTTATTTGTTAAACTGACATGACATAAGTTACAGTTATTCCTACTGGTGTAGTATATAAGTAAGTTGATCCTCTAGATAAGACGCTCTCCTGTTGTAACATCAAGCATTTTCTCCAGTGGTATGGAAGTGTTGGCTGAATTTTCCTCCTCGGAGGGCCGATAACGCCCATGCATTTTCCGACTTTTCTTCATGTACCATGCAACATATCCAAGGACAAGTGCAATGAGAATGATGATAATAATGACGGAGGCAGCGATGACTCCTGCACTGCTGTCCTCCGGAGCTTTCAGAGATAGAAGTGTCTCACAGTATGTACCTGTAAGGAATAATAAGGAACAGTTAGTGAGCTGTTGTAAAGATTGCAGATCTCCAACAGGAGTCTTGGTTGTTTGCCACCTTTTGGTGAATTCATATGTTAGAAATACATGATATTAGATTTTTCATCTTTTACTATAATGTTTTAAGACCTTATATCTGATGCTGTCAATGAAAATGGATATTTATACATCCAATCAATACCTGTATGTGTATGTCTTATCATCTTCCCTTGGCTGGTTTTTGTTTATCACAGTCCACAAGGTATGACCAGAGTTTTTCGTTATTGAGATAACGACGGACCTTGTGATTTTATGTTGCATTCTGTTGAGCAGTGACAAAGGCTTTCATGGTCTATATGAACTGCAGATATATTAAGATTTATGCCTGAAATGTTACATAAGTGAATATATTTCTATGTCTGATCAACTTACCTGTGTGGGTGTCTGCACACACACACACATATCCTCCATCTTTGTTGGCACATGTTGCACTTCCCATGCATTTGTGGTCAGACTCGCACTCGTTGATATCAATATCACAGAGAGCGCCACTGTAGCCTGTTCCTGTACAGATACATGTGAATGATTCCCGCCCGTCCACACATGTACCGTTATTTCTACACGGTACCGAAGCACACTCGTCTGTCACTGATTCACAACGGTCACCATGGTAACCTGTTCCACTGCAGTCACATGTGTATCCATTTATCTCATCCAAACAGTGGCCATTGTTTAGACATGGGTTCCCAAGACAATCATTGATTGGATACTCACAGGTGTTGCCATGGAAACCAGAATTTGTACAGTCACAAACATAACTGTTGACTCTATCATCACACAAGCCGCCATTTTTGCATGGCTGACTGGCACAATCATCAATGTTCTGGCCACAGGTTTGTCCTGTCCAGCCGGCTGGGCAGTTACAGCGGAATGAACCAATGTAGTTAAGACAAAGACCTGCCAAAAATGAAAATACTATGGTAATCACTGGACAATGGATACACAAGCAATACTGATGGCTTTGTGTCAATAAAATGTCAAGCTGAATGGACATTTACTCATATCAGAAAATTCTGGTAAAGTTTTATCATTTCTCAAGAAGATTAAAATTTCTTCAGTTAAAATACAAACTAAAGACAAAGAAAATATTGGAACCCAAGAATTTTATGCAAATAAGCAGATTAAATGCAAATTTCAGATATGCAATTAAGCAGATTCCTAGATCTGTATATACTCTGGTATGTATAGTCAAGTTCTTCATTCAGTGAATTACACTTATGTTTAAGTACTGAGTAGATATTCAGTGATCTGCAGTTAGTGAGTTAAGAAACAATTTGATATAATCATACTGTAGATAAAATAATGTTTGTTGATAAGAACTGAATCAGATGTGGATAAATACTACTAATATGGATGAGTGACATCTTACCTCCATTAAAACATGGATCCACACCATTACATTCATCCATATCCTGGTCACAACGGTGACCTATGAACCCAGTGTCAACACAGTTACATGTGTAATTACCCACTGTATTGTCACACAACCCACCGTGTTCACACGCCGACAGGTCATCACACTCATTAACATCCTCCTGACAGATGTTACCATGGAAACCAGTCCCATCACAAACACATGTATAGGAGGTAGTGTATGTGGTACACTCCACACGATTGTTACAAAGGAGACGCTGGCAGGTTTCGTTGTGCCAGCCACAGAAATCCACGACGTCAGTACAGTCACACAGCCCCTGGTAGTGACAGCGGCCATTATTGGCACATGGGCTGCTGAAGCAGGAATCAACGATGTCATCACAGTATGTGCCACTGTAACCAGGACGACAGTTACACTTGTATCCCCCAATATCATCAATACAAGTTGCTCCATTCTGACAACTGTTGTTCACACATTCATTGATATTCTCCTCACAGTGTTCTCCTGTGTACCCAGTCACACACTCACAGCTGTAGGTATCGTCAGCCTCCTGACACTGGGCACCATTCTGACACGGGTTCGATGTACAGCCCCGTCTGTCTAGCTCACAGTGCTTGCCCTGGAATCCTCCGGTACAGTTACACTTGTACTCGTTAACCAAATCCACACAGGAGCCATTGTTAGAACATGGTGAACTGGAGCACTCATCTGTTTCGTTCTCACACCGCTCACCATAGTAACCTTGATGGCAATTGCAAAGGAAGCCCGGATAAAACTTGAAAGGTGATAGTGAGCTCTCCACACAAGTGGCACCATTTAAACATGGATTGGACAGACACTCATTGATGTCAGTCTCACAGTGAAAACCACTGAACCCTTCCACACACACACAAAGGTAATCTGTCTCAGGAAGTGATGAGTTGTAAAAACAAGAGCCACCATTTTGACACCGGTTGACTTCACACTTGTCGATGGGATGTTCACAGTTGGTACCAGTGTAATGCTTACTACACCTACACAAGTGAGAGGTTTTGTCATTGATACACTCCCCGCCATTTTGACATGGTCTCACCACACAGAAGTCTGTAAACTGACAAAAAGCACCATAATATCCTGACATGCAGTGACATTCATATGCATTTTCCTTAGAAACACAGGAAGCATTATTTTGACAGTCATGATTCAAACAGAAGTTAAAGTTTTGACATTGTCTACCTGTGTACCGCTGTACACAGGAACAGTTATAATCACCGTTGTCTGGATGAGGAAGACATGTTCCCCCATTGAAGCAGGGGTCGGAAGCACAGATATATTTATACTCGCACATCTCACCAAAGTAGTCTGTGGGACACACACATTTGTAGCCATTGATGAGGTCGAGACACGAAGCCCGGTTTTGACATGGCTGGTTGGCACACTCGTCAATGTCGTGGGAACAGTTTTTGCCGGACCATCCTGGGAGACAAAGACAGGAATAATCTGAGGGAAAGATGTCTGTACAGTTAACAGTGTTACCAGTAACACAGTTGTTCTCCTTACACATCATCCTCACCGACTCACAGTACTGTCCCGTGTATCCTCTCACACAGTCACACCTATACGTCATGTGACCATCCACACAGGAAGCTCCATTTTGACACTGATTGTCAACACAGTCATCAATACTCTTTGAACAGTCCATGTCATACCATCCAGGGAGACACGGACACTCGTAGGAATTCCAGATGTCTGTACAAGCTGCATTTATCGGACAAGGGTCAGGGTTACACACATCATTACCATGACAACCTAATTCAACCTTGTAAATCCCCGCGACAGCAAGGCCAGTACTTGGATCACTACCATCAATATAGTCCAGAGATTTCCCATTGAAGCTGATGTCTCGTAAACAGCCGAGGAAGTAGCCAATCAGATAGATAGATCCTGTAAATTTAATCAAGATTTATAAGCTATTATATCTAAAATATATTGTAATTCAGTAACTGTATTTAGTCTAAATTCTATCTTAAGTTTCATTTTAGAAAACGTTTGAGAATAACATCCTTACAAAAGCAGATATGCTGTCTGATAAAATCAGATAAGAAATGGTGTCACTCAAGTGGTGACTACCTAAGTCTCAACCATCAAATCATAAAGCATGAAATTTCAGAAGTATTCTTGCTGAAAATTTGGTAAAAATCCTCAAAATGAATAGATTGGCAGATTTCTATAAATAGAAATGATGACCTTGACATGATCATGATACATATTGACTTTTCTATAAGACATGGTTACATTCTGGTAAGAAATCATTTCTCTTGCTAGTGTTATAATGCTGAATTGGGATATGACAAAAATGTGTGTACTGCTATATCTCACACTTAAATAGAAGAGACATGAAAATTATTCCAACATGACAGATATACCTTGTTGAAATGGTTTAGCTCCAATATAGACCTCAATGGTCGGAGCTATCTCAGCTTTGAAGGGGGTGAAAGTTGTGTTGATGACCTGTGACATCCCATCTATCGCCACGACGATGTCTGACCCACGTCTCCTCCACTGGACATGGTGAAATATGGCATCAGAGATGATTACCGGAAACTCTAAAACACTTTCTGTAAAGACAAGGTCAATATATTACTGGTTTATCTGGGACGGGATATCAGTTCACATGTATAAGGCTGTCTATTGTTTAATGGATGTTATAAATTATTTCAATAGGAAGGTTAACATCTGAAGAGTTAGATTGCATAAAGAGAGAATGTTACAGGTGGGGCTAAATAGTAATTAGTGTCTTGATAAACTGTTATTATGTTCAGTACGGGAGATATTTTGAGATAGATAATACAGCCATCAGGTACAGGTCAATCTACATTAAAACATGTTTTGATATAGAACTTTCTAGATAATGTTTAAGATTTTTATCAACATTTACATTTTACAGAGTTTGCTGTCCCCAACATCTGTAATTACCTTGACCACTAAATATAGCCACGACTTGCAGAGCCTGTCTGTACAGTCTGAACTCAAGACTGCCAAGGGATTGACCACTACTGGACAGAAACTGAATATACATCATGGTAGATGTGTGCTGTCTGGTCTTAAAGTCCAATGTACCCTCATCTCCAAATGGTAACTTCTGGCGGTCAAGCTGGAGGTGGGCATAGCTGTTCAGGCCATTGTAGGACGCTGCTGCAACTAAATATGTACGAGCAGTAATAAGTACATGGACAGTAATACCTATGTTAACATATTACAATGACTTCTGACTGGTGTTACTGTGGACTTATGTACAGTCTGTCAACAACATAGGATTGATCTGGGACATTTTGTCATAAATACTGAGCTATTTTGATCCCTTTGAATTTTTGTTGTCACCTTGACAATAAAGTCATTACAACTGTCCAGTACATCCTAATGAATGCATCAATGAACAATATCATAAACAAGGCATTCAAAACAAATTGACCAAAAGTATTACACCGATATGACCTTTGAACCTGCTCTCTAGCCTTGTCATTGAAGGTAGAAATCTGAAAACTATAAGCACATTAAATGTCATTCACAATACATCAATGAAACTGTAGTCAGACAAAAAGATTTCATCTACTTTGATCTCACTGCCGTAAAATTAGAAAATCTGTGATTATTAGAGAAATGTATCAGCCTACCTTCTGTACAGTTATAACCTTGGTAGTTGGCTGGACAGGTACAGGAATGACCACCCCAGCCTCCCACACAAGCACCATTGTTCTGACAGGGAGACGGACGACACACTTCATCCCTGGGGCAGCCAGGTGTAGCCAGGGGAGGATCGTTACCAAAGATGGAGGCTTGATTTGTTTGGAGGTCAACTGGGTGGTTGTTGATGATTAAATCTTTTATGCAGCCTGTAAAACTGTTTAAAGATAAAAGTTTTACTAGACAACCTCAGTGAACACAAATGGAGAGAACTGTTTCCTTGGTAGTAGTGTGTTATATAAGCTATTAACAGCTAAAACTGAATTACAAGCCTAAACATTTGAAGTCAATATAATTGACTATATAAGTAACAAGTATAGACATTTTACAGCATGTTTGAGGATGTATCTGTTTTTTTTACATGAGGTTCCAGACAGCCTGATTTCTTTGTTATATATAGTTCTATTTTTCTACATCATTTGATTGACAGGGTTTTCTGATTCATTGACAAATTCTAGTATTTTCATCAAAATGTAGTTAATGAGAAGTCATTTGAACATACTTGTTAGTCCATATCACTAATGAGCAACAGAACTAGGGGGTAACTTTGACCAACATGTGTGAGGTAACTTTAGACTCTAAGTCCCAGTCTTACTGACCAGGCCTTCTATGTAACACTGCCTGCTCACCTGTCGTAAGTAGGAAGTGGAGTTTCCCTAACACGCCACTTATTCACACCTGGATGGTCATGCAGTTGACCATAAAACACCGGCATCTGGATAGTCAGGAAATTACCGACGGTTCCACTGGAGGTTCCGACAACTCCATTACTGTTACTGGAAACTGTTATTATAAAGTAATGATAAAAATATAATAGAAAATCACCACACAAATAGGATATCACAACACATATAGGATATCACCACCACACATATAGGATATCACCGCCACACATATAGGATATATCATCACACATATAGGATATCACCACCACACATATAGGATATCACAACACATATAGGATATCACCACACATATAGGATATCACCACACACATAGGATATCACCACCACACATATAGGATATCACCACCACACATATAGGATATATCATCACACATATAGGATATCACCACCACACATATAGGATATCACCAACACACATATAGGATATCACCACACATAAAGGATATCACCACACATATAGGATATCACCACCACACATAGGATATCACCACCACACATATAGGATATCACCACACATATAGGATATCACCACACATATAGGATATCACCACACATATAGGATATCACCACCACACATATAGGATATCACCACCACACATATAGGATATCACTACCACACATATATAGGATATCACCCACACATATAGGATATCACCACCACATATATAGGATATCACCACACATATAGGATATCACCACCACACATATAGGATATCACAACACATATAGGATATCACCACCACACATATAGGATATCACCACCACACATATAGGATATCACCACCACACATAGGATATCACTACCACACACATATAGGATATCACCACCACACATATAGGATATCACCACCACACATATAGGATATCACAACACACATATAGGATATCACCACCACATATAGGATATCACCACACATATAGGATATCACCACCACACATATAGGATATCACCACCACACATATAGGATATCACCACCACACATATAGGATATCACCAACACACATATAGGATATCACAACCACACATATAGGATATCACCAACACACATATAGGATATCATCACACATACAGGGTATCACCACACATATAGGATATCACCACCACACATATAGGATATCACCACCAAACATATAGGATATCACCACACATATAGGATATCACCACACATATATAGGATATCACCACACATATAGGATATCACCACACATATATAGGATATCACCATCACACATATAGGATATCACCACACATATAGGATATCACCACACATATAGGATATCACCACCACACATATAGGATATCACCACCACACATATAGGATATCACCACCTCACAAATAGGATATCACAACCACACATATAGGATATCACCACTACACATATAGGATATCACCACCACACATATAGGATATCACCACACATATAGGATATCACCACACATATAGGATATCACCACACATATAGGATATCACCACACATATATAGGATATCACCATCACACATATAGGATATCACCACACATATAGGATATCACCACACATATAGGATATCACCACACATATAGGATATCACCACACATATAGGATATCACCACACATATATAGGATATCACCATCACACATATAGGATATCACCACCACACATATAGGATATCACCACACATATAGGATATCACTACCACACATATAGGATATCACCACCAGACATATAGGATATCACCACCACACATATGGGATATCACCACCACACATAAAGGATATCACAACCACACATAAAGGATATCACCAACACACATATAGGATATCACCAACACACAAATAGGATATCACCACACATAAAGGATATCACCAACACACAAATAGGATATCACCACCACACATATAGGATATCACCACACATATAGGATATCACTACCACACATATAGGATATCACCACACATATAGGATATCACCACCACACATATAGGATATCACCACACATATAGGATATCACCACCACACATAAAGGATATCACCAACACACATATAGGATATCACTACCACACATATAGGATATCACCACACATATAGGATATCACCACCACACAATTAGGATATCACCACACATATAGGATATCACCACCACACATAAAGGATATCACCACCACACATAAAGGATATCACCAACACACATATAGGATATCACTACCACACATATAGGATATCACCACCACACATATATAGGATATCACTATCACACATATAGGATATCACTACCACACATATATAGGATATCACCACCACACATAAAGGATATCACAACCACACATAAAGGATATCACCAACACACATATAGGATATCACTACCACACATATAGGATATCACCACCACACATATAGGATATCACCACCACACATAAAGGATATCACAACCACACATAAAGGATATCACCAACACACATATAGGATATCACCACACATATAGGATATCACAACCACACATAAAGGATATCACCAACACACATATAGGATATCACAACCACACATATAGGATATCACCAACACACATATAGGATATCACCACACATATAGGATATCACCACCACACATAAAGGATATCACAACCACACATAAAGGATATCACCAACACACATATAGGATATCACCACACATATAGGATATCACCACACATATAGGATATCACCACACATATAGGATATCACCACCACACATAAAGGATATCACAACCACACATAAAGGATATCACCAACACACATATAGGATATCACCACACACATATAGGATATCACCACACATATAGGATATCACCACACATATAGGATATCACCACACATATAGGATATCGCAACCACACATATAGGATATCACCAACACACATATAGGATATCACCACACATATAGGATATCACCACACATATAGGATATCACCACCACACATATAGGATATCACCACCACACATATAGGATATCACTACACATATAGGATATCACCACACATATATAGGATATCACCACCACACATATAGGATATCACCACCACACACATATAGGATATCACAACACGTATAGGATATCACCAACACACATATAGGATATCACCACACATATAGGATATCACCAACACACATATAGGATATCACCAACACACATATAGGATATCACCACACATATAGGATATCACCACCACACATATAGGATATCACCACCACACATATAGGATATCACCACCACACATATAGGATATCACCACCACACATATAGGATATCACCACCACACATATAGGATATCACCACCACACATATAGGATATCACCACCACACAAATAGGATATCACCACCACACATATAGGATATCACCACCACACAAATAGGATATCACAACCACACATATAGGATATCACAACCACACATATAAGATATCACCACCACACATATAAGATATCACCACAAATATAGGATATCACCACACATATATAGGATATCACCACACATATAGGATATCACCACACATATAGGATATCACCACCACACATATAGGATATCACCACCACACATATAGGATATCACCACCACACATATAGGATATCACCACCACACATATAGGATACCACCACCACACATATAGGATATCACCACACATATAGAATATCACCACACATATAGGATATCACCACACATATAGGATATCACCACACATATAGGATATCACCACACATATAGGATATCACCACCACACATATAGGATATCACCACCACACATATAGCATATCACCACCACACATATAGGATATCACCACACATATAGCATATCACCACCACACATATAGGATATCACCACACATATAGGATATCACCACCACACAAATAGGATATCACCACACAAATAGGATATCACCAACACACATATAGGATATCACCACCACACATATAGGATATCACCAACACACAAATAGGATATCACCACCACACATATAGGATATCACCACACATATAGGATATCACCACCACACATATAGGATATCACCACCACACATATAGGATATCACCACACATATAGGATATCACCACCACACATATAGGATATCACCACCACACATATAGGATATCACCACCACACATATAGGATATCACCACCACACATATAGGATATCACCACACATATAGCATATCACCACCACACATATAGGATATCACCACACATATAGGATATCACCACCACACAAATAGGATATCACCACACATATAGGATATCACCACCACACATATAGGATATCACCAACACACATATAGGATATCACCACCACACATATAGGATATCACCAACACACATATAGGATATCACCAACACACATATAGGATATCACCAACACACATATAGGATATCACCACCACACATATAGGATATCACCACACATATAGGATATCACCACACATATAGGATATCACCACACATACAGGAAATCATTACATTATACATATAGGAAATCTCAATACATAATTCCTACATATAAGAAATCACTGCACACTGTCAATTTCCAGGCTTAAAATCATTTATCAATACTGTTAATTATCATGTAACAATGCCTATTCTGCTAAATATTGTAAGACACATGTGTACTAACACTATAGGATGTCATAATGAATAATGAATATACAGTAATGATAGCGTTAAATGGCGAGTTGTGTTAAAGAAGATTCAATCAAATGGTGGAAACTTTTACATTTGAGTTCATAAAATGATACCAATTTGCTACTTTATAGTATACAAATGGGGACAAATCAAACTCCAGATACCTACCCTGAAGACTGTACTGGCCAGCCCCTAACTTCATGTTGATATAGAACCAGTCACCATGGTCTAAGTTCTCACCAACCTGACTCAAATACTCGGAATTTGAGGCCAAGATCTGTAGCCTCAGTTGTCCCTTGTCTAGTATCAAGGCCATGGATTCGAATCCCAGCTATGGAGAATAAAATTAATCTCTGCTATACTATTCTCATGACTTTTCGATCATGGTTTGACTATAACATGGAAATTTTCAAGATTTACAGCTGACTTCAACAATTAATAAATGAACAATATCACTGGTAATTTGAAATAAAAATGCATTAAAACAACATTTTAAAACATAGCTAGATATCATAAAACATATCCACAACATTTTCACTTATTGTGGTTTAATGCTTTTGCAGATTTCCCCCTTTCTGTTCGTGTTCCATCAATAATCAATCATCGATCATTTAAGAAATGATGATGATCAATCATGAAATTTACAGTGATTCCCAACACTATTTAAACCAGGTGTACATTTTATTTTTATGTTGATTGACAATATTATATAATATATTGACAAGAATCAAGAAAAGCTTATTTCATTCTCTTGATTGAGCTGACCATTCTTTAAGTTCTAGTAAAATGCTCTCAGATAGGGTGTTACCAAATGGAGCATGTAGATTATTTATGAATTAAACCTGTACAATTATTTAAGGTACTGGTCTTAGTTGTCTGATTATTTTGCCTCATGTGTGTTGGGATGTCGAAACTCAATTCTTATGGCAGAGAGGGAAACTTTGAGACAAATCTACAAATAGTTTCTATCAAGGACTTATTATAAACAGTTTACGCAGGGATAGCATATTAAATTTTTATCACTGTCTGTGAGTTCTAATGTACAAGGGTTCAGGCGACCTAGATTTACGTACTGTGTAGGCTATGATGCCAGAAGGACTAACGGCCGACACCCAAAGGGACATCTGTGTAATCTCCTGGATCCCAGCGAAATGTAACATAGAAGCTGGGACAAAGTGAGCTTCACTCTGGTGCTGACAGAGGCTATGATCAAATCCAACCGGGCAATCACAATAACGTCTGCTCCAGGCATCATGACATATGCCGCCATTTTGACAGTAGTCTGGTGAACAGTAGTCGTGTTGTGTACAACCAGCCAATGGAAGAGCAGATGACAAATTGGAAGACATCAGGTTGATTCTGTTTCCACTGATGGTCAATTCCTGAAGTAAGGATATTATATCATCTAAAAAACATTGATAAGGTCTGTAGAAAGAAGAGTACGTTTGCTATGTTTAGTTAATGTATGTCTAAATGTTATTCAGCTTGGTAAAGTTTACCAACTGGATGACTGTATACTTTACTTACTCAGAACATAAGACGGCATGTCTAGAGAACTGGTTATTTCAAGGATAATTACAGATGTAATAACAGAAGTTATCACGTTTGACTAAGTGTACACAAAACAATGTATATATTTATGATAGTTTGACATTTACTAACCCCTAGACATCCCACATATCCCTGTGGTATGGCGAGCTAAAAACAGAAGTTATCACATTTGACTAAGTGTACAACATATATTTATGATAGTTTGACATTTACTAACCCCTAGACATCCCACATATCCCTGTGGTATGGTGAGCTAAAAACAGAAGTTATCACATTTGACTAAGTGTACAACATATATTTATGATAGTTTGACATTTACTAACCCCTAGACATCCCACATATCCCTGTGGTATGGCGAGCTAAAAACAGAAGTTATCACATTTGACTAAGTGTACAACATATATTTATGATAGTTTGACATTTACTTACCCCTAGACATCCCACATATCCCTGTGGTATGGTGAGCTTGCTGCGTTGGTACGGTGTTAACGTCTGTAAACCACCCACAAACAGGAAGTTCTCCAGCAGCCATCTTTTGTCTGACTCAGTAACTTTCAATGAAAGCTGACATGTTGGAGTGTCATAGCAACTATTAGGGTCCAGTGTGATGTTGGTGATAGGCGAAGATAGCGACACCTGGAGTGTGTGGTTGTATACACCCAGGACAGGGGAGGTAAGCGGGATATGTCCCGTCTTTGTCTCGTCACCGATGTCTAATGTTATTATCAAGGCTTTCTCTGACAGCTCTACACTTACATGTTGAAAGTTTCCATCACTATTTATCTGCAAATAAAACTTCATGACATTAATCTGAAAATGAGATTTTCTGTGATAGTATTGGTTCAAAATAGCAGAGACATAAATAAAATGAAAAAAAAATTCCCAGCTGATACTGATAAAGTAATCTGTAATATTTTAAAGTAAGACAGGTTTTTGAAACTTAATCCTTTGATAATAGTGTCACAGATTCTTTATATCTATTTCTGATTAAAAAAGACCATTATTATTGAAATGTGTTAGCATGATTTTAATGATGGGAGACTTTAGCTTGCACTATTATCCAGATCCTGAATACAGCTCTGACATTTTGCAATATTAGTAACAATTGTATGTATCTTTCTATTAAAACAAAAGTTAATCCTGTTGTTACCATTAGAGGAAGTCTATTGAACTTACTCCTGATGTGAACAAGAGGATTCCTGATGGTACTGATGTGGTGAAGGACAGGAGTATTGTCATGGAATCCATTGACTGCATCTGTCCTGCACTGACCAGGGAATTCAGGGGAGGTAACTGGACATAGCTTTGACTGTCAAATGTGGCAGAATGAACGAGCTGACAGGTGTCTCCAGATACACCTCGTGGACACTGACACAGGAACTGGTTGACGGCTGGCTCAGTGCAGGTACCGCCATGTTGACATGGCGATGGAGAACACTCATCTATATCTTCCCTGCATGTTTTACCTGGGAGATGGAATAGTTTATACTATGAGGGCTGATTGATAAGTTGTGAGCCTTGTATTGAAGGAGGTACTCAAGGATCATGGGCCGTGTACCCAGGGACTGGTCTCATTTGGTTAGTTTATATCGACGAGGAAGCACTCTAAATAAACAAGACAAGCGGCTTTTGCAAAATGGACAAAATTGGTTAGGGTTTGGGTTAGGGTGAAAGAGTCTGTCAATGCCATTCACGATTGTGGCTTTGAATTGATTGAGCATCCGTCATATTCACCTGATCTCACTCCATCAGACTTTTATCTTTTTCCAAAACTGAAAAAAGCTATTTCAGGCACCCTAATCCTAACCCTAACATGCAGTGGATGACTTCCTTATCAGCCAAGAAAAGGAGTTCTATAAAAGTGGCATTGAGGCCCTTCAACACGTACCGCTGGCAAAAGTGTATAGATTCGGAAGGGGATTATGTTGAAAATCAAAATCTGCACTTAGTTAATACTCTCAATTATAAATGTACCAGCCTTGGGTAAATAGGGATAAAGATATCATTAGTTTGAATTACATTAATTGTAATACAGACCTGAGATTTATGACTCCAGACATGTTTTTCAAATTCTCACCTGTAAACCCTTGTGGACAAAGACAGGAGTAGGAGTTGACTTGGTCCCGACAGGTGGCACCACCATAGCAAGGATTCCCAATACAGTCATCAATATCCACTTCACATGTAAACCCTGAAATAACACAGAAATATTTCTAACTACATGCTCAAGGAGGCAGTTAAATAGTAGGTTGATTTTAGGTTGTAGTCTACAAAATCTTTATGCAAAAATAACAAATAAATAGTTCGAGAATAATGAATGGTTACCTGTTAAATATCATATATACTTTATGAGTTGTCACAAAGTACCAGGCCATTTTATTTTCTTTCAATTTCAATTTTAATGATGAACAAATCAGAAGCATAATCACTGTTATATTTTGATAGCATTACCCTTACAAGAGAATCCATTTGGATATTGGCTGCCCAGAACAATTTCAGTGATTTTTTTTCCCTTTTATGTTATATATCTTATAAAATCCTTGTCAAATGTATCTTTGATTCTACTTTGGCTTGTCTTGAATCTGAACATAAAACATTGCAGATGTCACTTGTTTTTTTTTGTTTTTGTTTTGTTTAACGTCCTATTAACAGCCAGGGTCATTTAAGGATGTGCCAGGTTTTGGAGGTGGAGGAAAGCCGGAGAACCCGGAGAAAAACCACCGGCCTACGGTCAGTACCTGGCAACTGCCCCACGTAGGTTTCGAACTCACAACCCAGTGGTGGAGGGCTAGTGATAAAGTGTCGGTACACCTTAACCACTCGGCCACCGCGGCACCTCTGCAGATGTCACTAAGATATATACATTTTGTATCAGGAGGCATCTTTCTGATTGGAAAATTATAGCATCCCTAATGATGATAAAATATCTGATATTTCACTGATAACATGCATATGTAATAAATTTATATATGTATCTGTTACCTACTGAACATCAACAGATAAAGCTGTGAATGTATATCACCTGTTCACATCCTGGGATGTTTACCTGTAAATCCAGGTAGGCAATGACAGGTGTAACTATTGTTTCCATCCACACAGGTAGCATTGTTGAAACAAGGGTCAAGGCCACACTCGTTAATCTCCACACCACAAGTGTCACCTGGTAAAGTTAAAGTGAAAGTCCCACCAACTGTACACATCAATATCATATTGGGGGTCAGATTGCTGGTTGTGGACAAGTAATTTAGTCAGGAAAGTGTGGGGAAAACTTGACCATCACATACTGACCACCAACGGGAGACAGAATTACAGAAATCAACAGTACATTTAATGTGACAGTTGTTAAAAAATCACACCTAATAAAAGCACATGGAATTGATTCTCCCATTGTCTCCAGGAAATTTTACTTTAATTTGAATTCATGGACTCAAAATTTAAGACTTGATCAATGTAACAAAGACTACCAAAAGCTACAGGCCAAAATACCTTTCAAGGTTACATACCAAGTAGCAAAATTCAAGGAAATACTAGAAGTCAATTTCATTCTGTACACTCATTCAGCAAAGTATACAATAAATTAAAAGAAATAAACTTTATATCATTTAAACAATTGTCAGTTGGTAATATCAATGCTATAACATTTATGTTATTCATAGCCTACCTGTATATCCTGGCTTGCAGGTACATGTGTACTTATTGACCCCATCAACACAGGTGCTGCTATGGAGACAGGGGTCAGGGTCACAGTCATCCTGGTTTAATGAACAATGAATCCCTGTGAACCCTGGTACACAGGTGCACATAAAAGCATTGACCAAGTCATGGCAGGTGGAATTGTTTTCACATGGTTGACCTTCGCATTCGTTGATGTCAAGGTCACACAGTTGACCTAAAACAGTGAAGAATTAGACTTAATCGTTGGCCACAGATGCCATTAAATTGGTATAATATATATAAATAGCTATTGTTTTATAATGCTTCTCATTTGCAGTGTATTTCTGAAGTTTTCCTATATATACCCGATAGTGTATAGAATTAGCATATCATGGTCATGGAAGCATTACTGGTTATTCTATCCTGTAGTTAGTATAAGATTCTAAAATATTGCAAAAAAATAATAATGTACTTTAGAAAATAAGAGGCCCATGCACCTTAAAGGTTACCTGAGTTTTTTGTTTTGTTTTGTTTTTTATCAAGAATTTAATACACCAGACCAATGTCTTGAAGGTAGGTCAAGGTCATTTAATTGAACAAACTTTTCAGTCTGTAATCAAAGCATACCATTGTCCTAGTATTATTACTCTGGGCCTCTTACAATGTAATTGGTTATTGAGAATTACATTGTTTGAAGGTTTTAACACATTTGACCTCTGTGACCTTGAAAATAGGTCAAGGTCATTGATTTGAACAAACTTTGTAGCCCTTCATCCCAGCATGCTATTGATTTAAAATCATGACCCTGGGCCTCTTGGCTATTGAGAAGAAAACAAATATGTAAATTGTTTATGACAGACGCCGGATGTTGTTGAACAAAAGGAACTTTGTATCAAGTGACCTAGAATGTCATAAACAAAATGATCATGTATCACTTTGTTCTCAGTATAATGAACACAACATTGCATGGTTTAATTTACCAGACATGCAATGACTTAGTAACTGAATTGTAACATTAGATATGTTAGAGCTTACCTGTATATCCAGGTGTACAGGTACAGGTAGCATTACCTGCCACATTACTGCAGATCGACCCCTGATGACACGGAGAAGGATTACACACATCTATGATGGTTTCACACAGCGGTCCAGTCATCCCTATAAAATTAACCCTCTGTTACTAGTTCAGCAGGAAATATGGTGTACTTTGAGTTCAATAGACATATGAAGTTAAATGTATTTCTCAAAACAAGAGGCCCAAGTATCTTCTATGTATTTACAATGTATTTCTAAACAGTTCCTACATAATAAGTAGTATAGTTTTGCCCCTCCTCATAATTCTTACCATTTTTTGAATCATTTCCATTAAAATGTGATTTTCCTACATAAACTATAGTAAAGTTTAGCACCTCTCTAGGAAGAAACATGAAACCTAGGGGCCATGAAATTTACAATTTTGATAAACCACCTTAAGAACTTTTCATTCATGCAGAGTATTTTATTCTACCAAATCTGCATCCCACGGTGGCCGGGTGGTTAAGGTGTCCCGACACTTTAACACTAGCCCTCCACCTCTGGGTTGCGAGTTCGAAACCTACGTGGGGCAGTTGCCAGGTACTGACCGTTGGCCAGTGGTTTTTCTCCGGGTACTCCGGCTTTCCTCCACCTCCAAAACCTGGCATGTCCTTAAATGACCCTGGCTGTTAATAGGACGTTAAACAAAAACAAACCAAAGCATCTCACGATTTTTGAAATTCCCGTCAATGTGACCCAAAACAAGAGATCTGCATCCAGGAAATGATCTCAGATATGTTATCGATCTGCCAGGTGCTTTCATATGCTTTACTTATGTTATCTCTTTGTTTTCTCGTCACTTTCTTTCTTTGACAGGTCATTTGATTACTGTAACTTTGAACTTTGTTGGTCAAGGTCAACTATTTGCATAACTATATTGCAGCCAGCAACTCATGTTGTAGATGTGCTTATTACAAAGTGTATTTGTGTCACAGTAATGGAAGAAAAATATTTGAATTTTGAATTTTGGCAAGATAACATTCTTCACAGTGCCATAGCTGCAACAATTTTTGATGATTTGACATTGAAACATTACACACACCTTCATAAGAGCAAGCTCTTTAAAATGTGACCCAAATAAACAATTTTGAAAGAATTTTGAAATTTTTTTATTTTTTCATCATTTGACTCTGTGTCTTTGAATGAAGGTCAAGGTCACAGGTAAGCATGAAATTCATAGCCAGCCATACATGCTATTGATGTGCCACACATTAAGCCTTTATGTGTAAAGGTAAAATAGCAGAAACCTTTAATGTGCAATTCTGGGTAGTTTCTGAATTTTGGTGCAAAAAAAATTTGCTTTTTTTTTTATATAGTGCCTTATCTCTGTCATTTTTCATCTGATGATCATAAAACTTACACATTCTGTTTCAGTGGATCATGTTCTTTCGTATGCCATGAAAAAAAAATGCAATTTGATATTTTTAGTTTTGACCTACTTTTGACCCCAAAGTAAGGTCTTGATCTTGACACATTCTGTGATACCATGTCATTGAGAAAAGTTAGCCCTGACCAAATGCTTACCAATTTCCAATGAAAATGAAACAAATTATGCTACATGACATGAGTATCCTATTATAAACTAATAGTAAAATTTAGTCACTTCCCTGGGGGAATGTGAAACCCAGGGGCCGTGAAATTTACAATTTTGATAAAGCACTTTAAGAACTTCCATCCATGAAAAGTATATCATTCTGCCATATCTTGGTCTTCAGAAGAAGATGTTTGAAATATCAGTCAATTTGAACCCTTTTGGCCCTCGTCCCTCAAGCCCCTGAGGAGTAGGTACTATATAATTTACAATTTTGGTAGACCTTTAGCCAAGGATGGTTTCTGCAAAATTTTATCAAAAATAATTCAGGAGTTTTTGAGAAGAAATCAAAAATATGTAAATGTTAATTAATGATGGACTTTGGACACTGGATGCTGAGGTGACCTAACAACACAAAGTGAGAAATATTTAGATAAAAAAATATTTACCTGCATGACAAATACACACTGGTGGCCCTCCAACAGTTTCCAGACAGGTACCATTGTTCTGACACATTGTCATGTCACACTCCTTCACGTCTGTCTCACAATGAGTCCCTTCCCAGAAGTCCCCACAGATACACAGGAAGCTACCAGGCAGGTCCACACAGGTGGCCCCATTCTGACAGACGAGGGGGTTTAAACACTCTTTTATATTATCTTCACACCTGTTACCTGTCCATCCGGTGGGACACTCGCATGTCTCACCTGTAATCAGTGAAAACAAATCAAACTTATTTATCATCTTCATTATAACATCTTCAACAAACTTTGTTATCCTTCATCCCAGCATGCTACTTGCCCAATATCATAGCCCTGGGCCTCTT
This sequence comes from Pecten maximus, assembly GCF_902652985.1. Classification (NCBI taxonomy): domain Eukaryota; kingdom Metazoa; phylum Mollusca; class Bivalvia; order Pectinida; family Pectinidae; genus Pecten; species Pecten maximus. The sequence continues at coordinate 6,134,089 of NC_047016.1, forward strand.
GCTTATTGAGAAGTTATTTTAAGATTTTAAGACATTTGACCACTGTGATCTTGGGTCAAGGTTATTGATTTGAACAAACTTTGTAGTCATTCATCCCTGTATGCTACTAGCCCAATGTCATGACGCTGGGCTTCTTGGTTATTGAAAATGTTAATTGTAATAGGTAATAAGATTTACTCCAGCAATATGAAAATTACATAAAAGGATTAAGTTTTGATATATTCTTTATACACTATGTATTATCACATAGTTTATGTCAGTTTAATTACCTTGGTTGGTGTTATTACATGTTCCTCCATTAAGACAGGTGAGCATACATGTGTTGATCTCAGCCTCACACACCTGCCCTGTGTATCCAGCAACACATGTACAAGTGTACCCTGTCTGACCATTGGTAAATTCCACACATGTGCCTCCATTCTGACATGGATCTGATCCACACTCGTACACATCACCTTCACATGTGTCTCCAAGGAAACCAGGTGGGCACTGACAGGTGTAGAAGGGGGGAGTGGTTAGGTCTCCTACACAGGTGGCGCCATGAAGACAAGGCGAGGGATCACAATAGTCAGTACGTATCTCACAGAGAAGGCCTGCATACGCATCCAAACACTGACACACATACCGGTCCCCTTCATCCACACAAGTCCCACCGTTTTGACAAGGGTTGCTATGACAATCATCAATGTGTGTCTCACACTGGTTTCCCGTCATACCCTCTGGGCACTCACACCTGACAAATCAATAATCACATCTTATGTACATTAGATTTAACTAATTTTTGGACAACAAGAAATGATCACGGTATAACTGTTATAGAACTCAGAGAAATGTCTTCAAATGATTATCATTCCTGTTTTGGTTTGTTTGCTTGGTGTATCGTCCTGTGAACAGATGTTATTTTGAGGCAGGGTGTCTAGAAATGTAGTAGTTGGTGGCTACCTCACTGACTAACATGCAGCAGGTCTACCACAATCTATCTTGGGGAGGTGTATGGCCTAAGATCATAGCAATGTCAGCATATGATGGTCCATGATCTCAGCTCCAACATACATCAAACCAAACACCACAGATTGGCACCTGAGATTGCATTTTCGATTGGTCTACCAACTGTGTGGGTGCAAGCTTCTCTTGAGTACATATACATCAATGTGTAAAGTCTACTGTACAGTGGGAAACATGGGCAGTTGTGAGGAAATTGTATTGGCCACAATGATACCTGTATTTGTTGACATCATCCACACAGACTTGGTAATTCTGACAAAGTTCTGGGCTGCAGTCATCAATGTCAGTCTCACAGGTTGTGCCCGAGTACCCTGGAGCACAGAGACACTGGAAACTATTGATGGTTACATCTGAGCAGGTGGCTCCATTCAGGCAAGGGTTGCTCTCACACTCGTTGATGTCAATCTCACAGCGAGGACCAGCGTATCCTGTGGAAAAGTATACATCATTACTGTGTAGACAGGATTGTACATCATTACTGTGTAGACAGGATTGTACATCATTACTGTGTAGACAGGATTGTACATCATTACTGTGTAGACAGGATTGTACATCATTACTGAGACAGGATTGTACATCATTACTGAGACAGGATTGTACATCATTACTGAGACAGGATTGTACATCATTACTGAGACAGGATTGTACATCATTACTGAGACAGGATTGTACATCATTACTGTGTAGACAGGATTGTACATCATTACTGTGTAGACAGGATTGTACATCATTACTGTGTAGACAGGATTGTACATCATTACTGTGTAGACAGGATTGTACATCATTACTGAGACAGGATTGTACATCATTACTGAGACAGGATTGTACATCATTACTGTGTAGATAGGATTGTACATCATTACTGTGTAGACAGGACTATACATCATTACTGTGTAGACAGGATTGTACATCATTACTGTGTAGACAGGATTGTACATCATTACTGTGTAGACAGGATTGTACATCATTACTGTGTAGACAGGATTGTACATCATTACTGTGTAGACAGGATTGTACATCATTCCTAAGACAGGATTGTACATCATTACTGTGTAGACAGGATTGTACATCATTACTGTGTAGACAGGATTGTACATCATTACTGTGTAGACAGGATTGTACATCATTACTGTGTAGACAGGATTGTACATCATTACTGTGTAGACAGGATTGTACATCATTACTTAGACAGGATTGTACATCATTACTGTGTAGACAGGATTGTACATCATTACTGTGTAGACAGGATTGTACATCATTACTGTGTAGACAGGATTGTACATCATTACTGTGTAGACAGGATTGTACATCATTACTGTGTAGACAGGATTGTACATCATTACTGTGTAGACAGGATTGTACATCATTACTGTGTAGACAGGACTATACATCATTACTGAGACAGGATTGTACATCATTACTGTGTAGACAGGATTGTACATCATTACTGAGACAGGATTGTACATCATTACTGTGTAGACAGGATTGTACATCATTACTGTGTAGACAGGATTGTACATCATTACTGTGTAGACAGGATTGTACATCATTACTGTGTAGACAGGATTGTACATCATTACTGTGTAGACAGGATTGTACATCATTACTGTGTAGACAGGACTATACATCATTACTGTGTAGACAGGATTGTACATCATTACTGTGTAGACAGGATTGTACATCATTACTGTGTAGACAGGATTGTACATCATTACTGTGTAGACAGGACTATACATCATTACTGAGACAGGATTGTACATCATTACTGTGTAGACAGGATTGTACATCATTACTGTGTAGACAGGATTGTACATCATTACTGTGTAGACAGGATTGTACATCATTACTGTGTAGACAGGATTGTACATCATTACTGTGTAGACAGGATTGTACATCATTACTGTGTAGACAGGATTGTACATCATTACTGTGTAGACAGGATTGTACATCATTACTGTGTAGACAGGATTGTACATCATTACTGTGTAGACAGGATTGTACATCATTACTGTGTAGACAGGATTGTACATCATTACTGTGTAGACAGGATTGTACATCATTACTGTGTAGACAGGATTGTACATCATTACTGTGTAGACAGGATTGTACATCATAACTGAGACAGGATTGTACATCATTACTGTGTAGACAGGATTGTACATCATTACTGTGTAGACAGGATTGTACATCATTACTGTGTAGACAGGATTGTACATCATTACTGTGTAGACAGGATTGTACATCATTACTGTGTAGACAGGATTGTACATCATTACTGTGTAGACAGGATTGTACATCATTACTGTGTAGACAGGATTGTACATCATTACTGTGTAGACAGGATTGTACATCATTACTGTGTAGACAGGATTGTACATCATTACTGTGTAGACAGGATTGTACATCATTACTGTGTAGACAGGATTGTACATCATTACTGTGTAGACAGGATTGTACATCATTACTGTGTAGACAGGATTGTACATCATTACTGTGTAGACAGGACTATACATCATTACTGAGACAGGATTGTACATCATTACTGTGTAGACAGGATTGTACATCATTACTGTGTAGACAGGATTGTACATCATTACTGTGTAGACAGGATTGTACATCATTACTGTGTAGACAGGACTATACATCATTCCTAAGACAGGATGTGGTACTGGAGACTTAAAATTTTAGTTACATCATATAGGGATATTATGACACATACTTTATTTTACAAAAGTATAAATTACTTCATTAACGTTTCCATGGTATGTGGTTTCCCATATGTCTGTTTGACCTACCTGCTATACATGTGCAGTTGAAAGCATCAATTTCATTGTTACATGTTCCGCCATTACGACATGGAGAGGAGGCACATTCGTCTATATCCATTTCACACTGCTCGCCATGGTAACCAGGCTTACAATAACATGTGTAGCCACCTAAAATGAAATTATATTGATACAGTATAAGTTTAAGTTTTTATTAGATAAGTTAAACTCAACATCACCAGATTTTACTCATTCAGTATTTCAACTCTATTAAATTGTTTAGGACCACTAGATGAAATAATGTTTTTTAGGAAAGAATGAAATACTGCATGTATATCAACTAAGATTTTGAAAAGAGGTTGCTTCTGAAAAATAATCAAACAAGAGGCCTAGATGGCCTGAATCACTCACATGGCCAGTGAAGAATTATTGGCAAAATTACTATTTCCAATTTTCAAGTTGACTGCAATATGTTAGCAATGTTTTAGGAAATGGTATACCATATTTCTAACAGAGGTGATATGATTCTATGATGCATTGGTTAATCATAGGTGCATTGTCCAAGTCAGTTAATGGTATTGAAATACCTAAAATTAGCTCTGTCAGTGTTTTTGTTAAATCACACTTCACCAATGTGAAAATATAATGTAGGTCAAGGTCATTTATTCAAGGAAATATCATAGCATTGCCATAGCAGGAACCTATAGGCCAAAGATGAGTGCCCTGGGTCTTTTATAACATAAGAAGGTTCATCAATTAATTTTCAACCATTATGTCCATGTGACCTTGAAAATAGGTCAAGGTCATTCATATGAAGAATTTTATATTGATCTGCCCAAGGTACCTGCTGGCAGAATATCAGCCTAAAATATGGGCCTCCCAGAGCCTGATCATGAGAGGATTCTTGAATTTTTTAACATATTTGACCCCTGTAAATAGGTCAAGACCATTGGTAAGTGGAAACTTCCTAATATATATACCTTCCAGCCAAATATCAGTTCTCAGTTGCTTATAGTTTTCTAGAAGAAGTTGAAAGTTGATGGACGAGGGACGCCCACTCGTGCACAATACCATAAACTCACTGGCACTTTGTGCCATATGTGAGCTAAAAAAACCGCCAAAAATGTGCACATTATACAGTTAGCATGCTAGATGCTGAAGAGTGACATGTACACTCAGTCTGCTTAGTTTTACATGGATCATCGCATACCTGTAACCTTTAACAAGGGTCTTCAGGCATGTCTCTTTAAGTTAACCTTCCTTAAGAACATGTTTGACCCCAGTGACTTAAAATATGTGGGACGGTAATTTCTTTTCGCAAATTTGTTTTTCCTTCCTGAACTTTAACACCCAAAATATCCTAATACTAGGTCTTTAGCTTTATTGTATTGTTTAACATTTTATCAAAAGCTTTGGTCTTTTAAGGATGGCCTTCCGTGTGCAAGATGCATGTGGTGAGTGTGTGTGTTTTGGGAGGTTGGGATATGTTTGTGTTCTGGGTCATTCAATAAAGTGTTACATATGTTCCCCAAACAACCTCCAAACACGTCATAAATAAAGTAGTTAATAAAACACCTAACATTTACCATTTCAATTTCAAACAAATAGGATAAATCTAAGTTTCAAACAATCAGATCTATACGGCAGGAAGTTGTGGCCATTTTGCTAAAATATGAAACTTAATTTACGGAATTAATTCATCATTTTCTCATGATACATCTGTAACATTATATGATCAAAATCAGATAATTCGTCGAGGTATTCTCATACTTATGTGAAAATTATGTGAAAATCGTCTTAAAATGAAGGCACCAGAAAGCTGACTGATTTTCTATAAATAGAAATAGTGACCTTGTCCTAATTGACTTTGACACTCTCGTAATGTACATCAATGTGAATGGGCATGCCTTACAATGACCCAGATGAAGGCTTTGTTTGGAATAGCCCTCTAGACCTTGTAATGTATGACGACGTGATGGAGCATGCCCTACATGGGCCCAGGCGAAGGCTTGGAAGTGCCCTCTAGACCTTGTAATGTATGACGACGTGACGGAGCATGCCCTACATGGGCCCAGGCGAAGGCTTGGAAGTGCCCTCTAGACCTTGTAATGTATGACGACGTGAAGGAGCATGCCCTATATGGGCCAAGGCGAAGGCTTAATTGGAAGCGCCCTCTAGACCTTGTAATGTATGACGACGTGACGGAGCATGCCCTACATGGGCCCAGGCGAAGGCTTGGAAGTGCCCTCTAGACCTTGTAATGTATGACAACGTGAAGGAGTATGCCCTACATGGGCCCATGCAGGCGAAGGCTTGGAACAGCCCTCTAGACCTTGTAATGACGACGTGAAGGAGTATGCCCTACATGGGCCCAGGCGAAGGCTTGGAAGTGCCCTCTAGACCTTGTAATGTATGACAACGTGAAGGAGTATGCCCTACATGGGCCCAGGCGAAGGCTTGGAACAGCCCTCTAGACCTTGTAATGACGACGTGAAGGAGTATGCCCTACATGGGCCCAAGCGAAGGCTTGGAAGTGCCCTCTAGACCTTGTAATGTATGACAACGTGAAGGAGTATGCCCTACATGGGCCCAGGCGAAGGCTTGGAAGTGCCCTCTAGACCTTGTAATGTATGACGACGTGAAGGAGTATGCCCTACATGGGCCCAGGCGAAGGCTTGGAAGTGCCCTCTAGACCTTGTAATGTATGACGACGTGAAGGAGTATGCCCTACATGGGCCCAGGCGAAGGCTTGGAAGTGCCCTCTAGACCTTGTAATGTATGACGACGTGACGGAGTATGCCCTACATGGGCCTCGGCAAAGGCTTGGAAGTGCCCTCTAGACTTGACAATATTGAAGTGAATCAGTCTACTCTATAGCCTCTATTGCTTTATTGATGAGACAATTAAGCTCATGCAAAGTATCAATAAAGCTGCTCCCTTCATGTCCTAACTCGTAGTGAATTCACTTAGACTGGAGAATCCTTAGAGTCCCTGATGGCTTTCTGGTACTGAGCCATGCATGCCATCACTGAAGTTAAGTGTAAATAAAACCATTGGTACTGAGCCATGCATGCCATCGATCACTGAAGTTAAGTGTAAATAAAACCATGTTACATGTACATGAAGCTGTAAAGTGTTTGGTATCTAAATAGTCTTGGGTGAAGTTTATGTCATTTCTGAAAGGTGTAGTATATAGATCTTGTATGGCATTTCAGACATGCTCAATTATCAAAATTGTCCTGTATATATAGACTACTACACACAATACTGTACATATAACTACTACACTCACACACAATACTGTACATATAACTACTACACTCACACACAATACTGTACATATGACTACTAAACTCACACACAATACTGTACATATAACTACTACACTCACACACAATACTGTACATATAACTACTACACTCACACACAATACTGTACATATAACTACTACACTCACACAATGCTAAATGTACATGATAACTGAAGCATATCCCAGAGCAATGTTTTGAGAAATGAGAAGTCTGGATTGATCACAAATTCACGTTTTAGATACAATTATACAGTTGACTTATTTAATATTGAGGTTTCCTTTTAACCTACCTGTTGTTTGGTCCACACAAAGTGCATTCTGTCCACATGGGTCTCTGCTACAACTCCTAACTACTGCCTCACACCTGTCCCCAATGAATCCGTCCACACAGGTACAGGTGTACCCCTCCACCCCAACATGGCATGTCCCTCCAAACAAGCACGGCCCACTCAGGCAGGGGTCCAGAAGTGTCTCACACTCAGCACCCGTGGCACCTATATAGCAGATGGTCATTTTCTGTCATTTTTCAAGTTTTGTTTTGATTTGTTATTCTAAAATTGGAAAACTTTTTTTTAGCAAACTTGATAAGCACTTACCCCAAGATTCCTCAGGCAAACTTTTTGTAAGGTTATATATATAGATAATGGCCTTGGAACTCAGATGATGTTTATAAAGATTCTAACATCTTTGACCTTTGATAACTTGTTAGTAGTTCAACATCATTCATTTCAATCAACTTGACAAGAAAGTCCATAGGCCTAAATGGTCAACTGACAAACACTTACAGTATAGGGACACACCCCTCAATCCGAAGGGCTCAACTAGCATCATTACCATAAATTGTCATTCGTAGCCAGTTATGTTTCAGATCAAATATGGTTTTTATCCATTTGGCTCAAAGGAGGAATAGCATCTTAAAGCAAAATTTCAGCCAAGTTATCGTTTTTGGGCGCTGACCTTCTGTCCTCAGGGGTTGGACCAGCCTCATTTACATAAAATATGAAGGGTTAAGGAGGATTGAGTTCTAAAGCAAAATTTCAGCAAATGAAAGTTTTAACAAATTCAACCCAGGTTATAAGTTGCTCAAAGAACATGCAGCCTTTGACAGACTCAGAGTACAGTCTTTCATAGACACAGAGTAAAGTCTTTGACAGACCCAGAGTAAAATCTTTGATAGCGACCCAGAGTACAGCCTTTGACGGACCCAGAGTACAGCCATTGACAGACCCAGAGTAAAGTCTTTGGCAGCCTTTGACGGACCCAGAGTAAAGTTTTTGACAGACCCAGAGTAAAACCTTTGACGGACCCAGAGTAAAGTCTTTGGCAGACCGAGAGTACAGCCTTTGACGGACCCAGAGTAAAGTTTTTGACAGACCCAGAGTAAAACCTTTGACGGACCGAGAGTAAAGTCTTTGATACACCAAGTGTACAGTCTTTTACAGACCCAGAGTAGTCTTTTACAGACCCAGAGTGGTCTATTACAGACCCAGAGTGGTCATTTACAGACCCAGAGTGGTCATTTACAGACCCAGAGTAGTACAGACCCAGAGTAGTCTATTACAGACCCAAAGTAGTCTATTACAGACCCAGAGTAGTCTTTTACAGACCCAGAGTAGTCTTTTACAGACCCAGAGTGGTCATTTACAGACCCAGAGTAGTACAGACCCAGAGTAGTCTATTACAGACCCAGAGTAGTCATTTACAGACCCAGAGTAGTCTTTTACAGACCCAGAGTAGTCTTTTACAGACCCAGAGTGGTCATTTACAGACCCAGAGTAGTACAGACCCAGAGTGGTCTTTTACAGGCCCTGAGTAGTACAGACCCAAAGTAGTCTTTTACAGACCCAGAGTAGTCTTTTACAGACCCAGAGTAGTCTTTTACAGACCCAGAGTGGTCATTTACAGACCCAGAGTGGTCTTTTACAGACCCAGAGTGGTCATTTACAGACCCAGAGTAGTACAGACCCAGAGTGGTCTTTTACAGGCCCTGAGTAGTACAGACCCAAAGTAGTCTTTTACAGACCCAAAGTAGTCTATTACAGACCCAGAGTGGTCTTTTACAGACCCAGAGTGGTCTTCTACAGACCCAGAGTAGTCATTTACAGACCCAGAGTAGTACAGACCCAGAGTAGTCTATTACAGACCGAGAGTAGTCTTTTACAGACCCAGAGTAGTCATTTACAGACCCAGAGTGGTCATTTACAGACCCAGAGTAGTACAGACCCAGAGTAGTACAGACCCAGAGTAGTCTATTACAGACCCAGAGTAGTCTTTTACAGACCCAGAGTACAGACCCAGAGTAGTCATTTACAGACCCAGAGTAGTCTTTTACAGACCCAGAGTAGTACAGACCCAGAGTAGTCTATTACAGACCCAGAGTAGTCTATTACAGACCCAGAGTAGTCTTTTACAGACCCAGAGTAGTACAGACCCAGAGTAGTACAGACCCAGAGTAGTACAGACCCAGAGTAGTACAGACCCAGAGTAGTCTATTACAGACCCAGAGTAGTCATTTACAGACCCAGAGTAGTCTTTTACAGACCCAGAGTAGTCTTTTACAGACCCAGAGTAGTCTTTTACAGACCCAGAGTAGTCTATTACAGACCCAGAGTAGTCTTTTACAGACCCAGAGTGGTCTTCTACAGACCCAGAGTAGTACAGACCCAGAGTAGTCATTTACAGACCCAGAGTAGTCATTTACAGACCCAGAGTGGTCTTTTACAGACCCAGAGTAGTACAGACCCAGAGTAGTCATTTACAGACCCAGAGTAGTCATTTACAGACCCAGAGTAGTCTTTTACAGACCCAGAGTAGTCTTTTACAGACCCAGAGTAGTACAGACCCAGAGTGGTCTTTTACAGGCCCTGAGTAGTACAGACCCAGAGTAGTCTATTACAGACCCAGAGTAGTCTATTACAGACCCAGAGTAGTCTTTTACAGACCCAGAGTAGTCATTTACAGACCCAGAGTGGTCTATTACAGACCCAGAGTGGTCTATTACAGACCCAGAGTAGTCTTTTACAGACCCAGAGTAGTCTTTTACAGACCCAGAGTAGTCTATTACAGACCCAGAGTAGTCTTTTACAGACCCAGAGTAGTCATTTACAGACCCAGAGTGGTCTATTACAGACCCAGAGTGGTCTATTACAGACCCAGAGTAGTCTTTTACAGACCCAGAGTAGTCTTTTACAGACCCAGAGTAGTACAGACCCAGAGTAGTACAGACCCAGAGTAGTACAGACCCAGAGTAGTACAGACCCAGAGTAGTACAGACCCAGAGTAGTCTATTACAGACCCAGAGTAGTCTTTTACAGACCCAGAGTAGTCTTTTACAGACCCAGAGTAGTACAGACCCAGAGTAGTACAGACCCAGAGTAGTACAGACCCAAAGTAGTCTTTTACAGACCCAGAGTGGTCATTTACAGACCCAGAGTAGTCTATTACAGACCCAGAGTAGTACAGACCCAGAGTAGTCATTTACAGACCCAGAGTAGTACAGACCCAGAGTAGTCTATTACAGACCCAGAGTAGTACAGACCCAGAGTAGTCTTTTACAGACCCAGAGTAGTACAGACCCAGAGTGGTCTTTTACAGACCCAGAGTAGTCTTTTACAGACCCAGAGTAGTCTATTACAGACCCAGAGTAGTACAGACCCAGAGTAGTCTATTACAGACCCAGAGTGGTCATTTACAGACCCAGAGTAGTCTATTACAGACCCAGAGTAGTCTTTTACAGACCCAGAGTGGTCATTTACAGACCCAGAGTGGTCTTTTACAGACCCTGAGTAGTCTTTTACAGACCCAGAGTAGTACAGACCCAGAGTAGTCTTTTACAGACCCAGAGTGGTCTATTACAGACCCAAAGTAGTCTTTTACAGACCCAGAGTAGTCATTTACAGACCCAGAGTAGTCTATTACAGACCCAGAGTGGTCATTTACAGACCCAGAGTAGTACAGACCCAGAGTAGTCATTTACAGACCCAGAGTAGTCTTTTACAGACCCAGAGTAGTACAGACCCAGAGTAGTCTTCTACAGACCCAAAACTTTATACACATATGCTGATATTGCATTCCTGTGTGAAACTATCACAATTTCTTTTTATATTAAATGATTGTCCGAAAAACTTTTACGGTACATGAAAGTAATGTGACACAAGTTTCTGTTGTTACCTGTAATGCAGGTACAAGTGTAGGTGCCATAGGTGTTCTGGCACATCCCGTACGGCTGACATGGTGGAGTTGTCTGGGTACACTCATTCACATCCTCCTGGCACGTCACACCCGAGTAGGCCTGGGGACAGAGACACACACCTCCCTCACATACCCCACCATTCTGACAAACAGGGCAGGAGATAGGACTTTCACAGTAGTCTCCAGTATAGCTGAAATATCAAAATAAGGTAATATATTATCATATTATAAAGAGGATAATTGACCTGGAATACAGAGATAATTCTACCCAGCAAATATCACCATTCTAGACCTGTTACAATATAGAAATTAGGACCTTAGTGAGTCGTTCCTACGCCAGAAATCTGATGTTTTTTAATCTAAGTGAGTGAATAAGTTTATTAGAAAGAGTCTCACAAAAAAAAAAGATTGCTTCTTCAATAAAGGCTGAGTATACAGTAAATAGTCCAATGTTATAAACATACTTCATTGCCATTGATTACCTCCCCTTGTAGAACTCCCATGTGACCACAGTGTAATTACACTACCGATGCCTGAGTAGTCCTATTTATCGGCAGTTCAGCGGGTTTCACAAACAGTGCATACAAATTAAGGTTTTGCCATAAAAATCCTTGGCTATGGTAACTATAGCCTCGTAAATGCCAGTTATCTATATTAGGGAGCAGGAATCTCCAAGGTTAACTTTCAATAAAATATATTACAGCCATCAGTTGTTTGCACGTTTACAATACTCTGAAATACTTATTTATTTACTAAACTCTGTAATACTTGTTTGTTAATTATACTCTGTAATACTTGTTTGTTAATTATACTCTGTAATACTTGTTTGTTTACTATACTGTGTAATACTTGTTTACTAAACTCTGTAATACTTGTTTGTTTACTATACTCTGTAATACTTGTTTGTTTACTATACTCTATAATACTAGTTTGTTTACTATACTCTGTAATACCTGTTTGTTTACTATACTCTGTAATACTTGTTTACTATACTCTGTAATACTTGTTTGTTTACTATACTCTGTAATACTTGTTTACTAAACTCTGTAATACTTGTTTACTATACTCTGTAATACTTGTTTGTTTACTTTACTCTATAATACTTGTTTGTTTACTATACTGTGTAATACTTGTTTGTTTATTATACTCTATAATACTTGTTTGTTTACTATACTCTGTAATACAAGTTTGTTTACTATACTCTGTAATACTTGTTTGTTAATTATACTCTGTAATACTTGTTTGTTTACTATACTCTGTAATACAAGTTTGTTTATTATACTCTATAATACTTGTTTGTTTACTATACTCTGTAATACAAGTTTGTTTACTATACTCTGTAATACTTGTTTGTTAATTATACTCTGTAATACTTGTTTGTTTACTAAACTCTGTAATACTTGTTTGTTAATTATACTCTGTAATACTTGTTTGTTTACTAAACTCTGTAATACTTGTTTGTTAATTATACTCTATAATACTTGTTTGTTTACTATACTCTGTAATACTTGTTTGTTTATTATACTCTATAATACTTGTTTGTTTACTATACTCTGTAATACAAGTTTGTTTACTATACTCTGTAATACTTGTTTGTTAATTATACTCTGTAATACTTGTTTGTTTACTAAACTCTGTAATACTTGTTTGTTTACTATACTCTGTAATACTTGTTTACTATACTCTGAAATACTTGTTTGTTAATTATACTCTGTAATACTTGTTTGTTTACTATACTCTATAATACTTGTTTGTTTACTAAACTCTGTAATACTTGTTTGTTTACTATACTCTGTAATACTTGTTTGTTTACTATACTCTATAATACTTGTTTGTTTACTAAACTCTGTAATACTTGTTTGTTTACTATACTCTGTAATACTTGTTTGTTTACTATACTCTGTAATACTTGTTTGTTGACTATACTCTGTAATACTTGTTTACTATACTCTGTAATACTAGTTTGTTTATTATACTCTGTAATACTTGTTTGTTTACTATACTCTGTAATACTTGTTTGTTTACTATACTCTGTAATACTTGTTTGTTTACTATACTCTGTAATACTTGTTTGTTTACTATACTCTGTAATACTTGTTTGTTTACTATACTCTGTAATACTTGTTTGTTTACTATACTCTGTAATACTTGTTTGTTTACTATACTCTGTAATACTTGTTTGTTTACTATACTCTGTAATACTTGTTTGTTTACTATACTCTGTAATACTTGTTTGTTTACTATACTCTGTAATACTTGTTTGTTTACTATACTCTGTAATACTTGTTTGTTTACTATACTCTGTAATACTTGTTTGTTTACTATACTCTGTAATACTTGTTTGTTTACTATACTCTGTAATACTTGTTTGTTTACTATACTCTGTAATACTTGTTTGTTTACTATACTCTGTAATACTTGTTTGTTTACTATACTCTGTAATACTTGTTTGTTTACTATACTCTGTAATACTTGTTTGTTTACTATACTCTGTAATACTTGTTTGTTTACTATACTCTGTAATACTGTTTGTTTACTATACTCTGTAATACTTGTTTGTTTACTATACTCTGTAATACTTGTTTGTTTACTATACTCTGTAATACTTGTTTGTTTACTATACTCTGTAATACTTGTTTGTTTACTATACTCTGTAATACTTGTTTGTTTACTAATACTCTATAATACTTGTTTGTTTACTATACTCTGTAATACTTGTTTGTTTACTATACTCTGTAATACTTGTTTGTTTACTATACTCTGTAATACTTGTTTGTTTACTATACTCTGTAATACTTGTTTGTTTACTATACTCTGTAATACTTGTTTGTTTACTCAATACTCTGTAATACTTGTTTGTTTACTATACTGTGTAATACTTGTTTGTTTACTATACTCTGTAATACTTGTTTGTTTACTATACTCTGTAATACTTGTTTGTTTACTATACTCTGTAATACTTGTTTGTTTACTATACTCTGTAATACTTGTTTGTTTACTATACTCTGTAATACTTGTTTGTTTACTATACTCTGTAATACTTGTTTGTTTACTATACTCTGTAATACTTGTTTGTTTACTATACTCTGTAATACTTGTTTGTTTACTATACTCTGTAATACTTGTTTGTTTACTATACTCTGTAATACTTGTTTGTTTACTATACTCTGTAATACTTGTTTGTTTACTATACTCTGTAATACTTGTTTGTTTACTATACTCTGTAATACTAGTTTGTTTACTATACTCTGTAATACTTGTTTGTTTACTATACTCTGTAATACCTGTTTGTTTACTATACTCTGTAATACTTGTTTGTTTACTATACTCTGTAATACTTGTTTGTTTACTATACTCTGTAATACTTGTTTGTTTACTATACTCTGTAATACTTGTTTGTTTACTATACTCTGTAATACTTGTTTGTTTACTATACTCTGTAATACTTGTTTGTTTACTATACTCTGTAATACTTGTTGTTTACTATACTCTGTAATACTTGTTTGTTTACTATACTCTGTAATACCTGTTTGTTTACTATACTCTGTAATACTTGTTTGTTTACTATACTCTGTAATACTTGTTTGTTTACTATACTCTGTAATACTTGTTTGTTTACTATACTCTGTAATACTTGTTTGTTTACTATACTCTGTAATACTTGTTTGTTACTATACTCTGTAATACTTGTTTGTTTACTATACTCTGTAATACTGTTTGTTTACTATACTCTGTAATACTTGTTTGTTTACTATACTCTGTAATACTTGTTTGTTTACTATACTCTGTAATACTTGTTTGTTTACTATACTCTGTAATACTTGTTTGTTTACTATACTCTGTAATACTTGTTTGTTTACTATACTCTGTAATACTTGTTTGTTTACTATACTCTGTAATACTTGTTTGTTTACTATACTCTGTAATACCTTGTTTGTTTACTATACTCTGTAATACTTGTTTGTTTACTATACTCTGTAATACTTGTTTACTATACTCTGTAATACTTGTTTGTTTACTATACTCTGTAATACTTGTTTGTTTACTATACTCTGTAATACTTGTTTGTTTACTATACTCTGTAATACTTGTTTGTTTACTATACTCTGTAATACTTGTTTGTTTACTATACTCTGTAATACTTGTTTGTTTACTATACTCTGTAATACTTGTTTGTTACTATACTCTGTAATACTTGTTTGTTTACTATACTCTGTAATACTTGTTTGTTTACTATACTCTGTAATACTTGTTTACTATACTCTGTAATACTTGTTTGTTTACTATACTCTGTAATACTTGTTTGTTTTACTATACTCTGTAATACTTGTTTGTTACTATACTCTGTAATACTGTTTGTTTACTATACTCTGTAATACTTGTTTGTTTACTATACTCTGTAATACTTGTTTGTTTACTATACTCTGTAATACTTGTTTGTTTACTATACTCTGTAATACTTGTTTGTTTACTATACTCTGTAATACTTGTTTGTTTACTATACTCTGTAATACTTGTTTGTTACTATACTTGTAATACTTGTTTGTTTACTATACTCTGTAATACTTGTTTGTTTACTATACTCTGTAATACCTGTTTGTTTACTATACTCTGTTATACTTGTTTACTATACTCTGTAATACTTGTTTGTTTACTATACTCTGTAATACTTGTTTGTTTACTATACTCTGTAATACTTGTTTGTTTACTATACTCTGTAATACTTGTTTGTTTACTATACTCTGTAATACTTGTTTGTTTACTATACTCTGTAATACTTGTTTGTTTACTATACTCTGTAATACTTGTTTGTTTACTATACTGCTGTAATACTTGTTTGTTTACTATACTCTGTAATACTTGTTTGTTTACTATACTCTGTAATACTTGTTTGTTTACTATACTCTGTAATACTTGTTTGTTTACTATACTCTGTAATACTTGTTTGTTTACTATACTCTGTAATACTTGTTTGTTTACTATACTCTGTAATACTTGTTTGTTTACTATACTCTGTTATACTTGTAGGTTTACTATACTCTGTAATACTTGTTTGTTTACTATACTCTGTAATACTTGTTTGTTTACTATACTCTGTAATACTTGTTTGTTTACTATACTCTGTAATACTTGTTTGTTTACTATACTCTGTAATACTTGTTTGTTTACTATACTCTGTAATACTTGTTTGTTTACTATACTCTGTAATACTTGTTTGTTTACTATACTCTGTAATACTTGTTTGTTTACTATACTCTGTAATACTTGTTTGTTTACTATACTCTGTAATACTTGTTTGTTTACTATACTCTGTAATACTTGTTTGTTTACTATACTCTGTAATACTTGTTTGTTTACTATACTCTGTAATACTTGTTTGTTTACTATACTCTGTAATACTTGTTTGTTTACTATACTCTGTAATACTTGTTTGTTTACTATACTCTGTAATACTTGTTTGTTACTATACTCTGTAATACTTGTTTGTTTACTATACTCTGTAATACTTGTTTGTTTACTATACTCTGTAATACTTGTTTGTTTACTATACTCTGTAATACTTGTTTGTTTACTATACTCTGTAATACTTGTTTGTTTACTATACTCTGTAATACTTGTTTGTTTACTATACTCTGTAATACTTGTTTGTTTACTATACTCTGTAATACTTGTTTGTTTACTATACTCTGTAATACTTGTTTGTTTACTATACTCTGTAATACTTGTTTGTTTACTATACTCTGTAATACTTGTTTGTTTACTATACTCTGTAATACTTGTTTGTTTACTATACTCTGTAATACTTGTTTGTTTACTATACTCTGTAATACTTGTTTGTTTACTATACTCTGTAATACTTGTTTGTTTACTATACTCTGTAATACTTGTTTGTTTACTATACTCTGTAATACTTGTTTGTTTACTATACTCTGTAATACTTGTTTGTTTACTATACTCTGTAATACTTGTTTGTTTACTATACTGTGTAATACTTGTTTGTTTACTATACTATGTAATACTTGTTTGTTTACTATACTCTGTAATACTTGTTTACTATACTCTGTAATACTTGTTTGTTTACTATACTCTGTAATACTTGTTTGTTTACTATACTCTGTAATACTTGTTTGTTTACTATACTCTGTAATACTTGTTTGTTTACTATACTCTGTAATACTTGTTTGTTTACAATACTCTGTAATACTTGTTTGTTTACTATACTCTGTAAATTATTATGTGTTTGTTTCTTATTACTTGTTTTGATATGAATGTTTTCCCTTAATAAGTCCCTAAACAGTATTTTACTGGATTATCAACAATTTCATTTAGATTAATTTATCTACAAGGGACTGTGAAGTTGGCTGGATCAATTACAATGTACTTTATAATGAGAAACCTGCTTCTAATAAATTTGATATGAAAAGCAAATACAAAGGGTTATGTATATTGATAGGTATAAAGTGAAAGGAAGTTACAGGAAAAAATTACACTTATTTGACCTTGACCTTGACAAAGCTTTGCATTTTGTCAGGTGGTGATGAAGGTATACAGCAACTTCCATTAAGATATCTTTAACCATTTAAAAGTGATTTCTTCGACAAGAATTATAGTAAAGATTTATTTTTGCTTGACCTTTGACCTTGACCTCTAGTATACTGCTAGCTTCAACAGTAAAGAAGTTATGGCTCGGACAAGAAATCATCAAGCATCATTGCAGAAGAATCAGAACCAGTACTTATACAATATGATATGTACAATGTAACATTATAATAGAAACAGTGTTGTTAGTAAAACAGTTTAATGTCAAATCATTGAAACTATAAAGAAATGATGATTTCAGAGTATCTAAGTAAACACAATTGAGACACAATTTTTTGTGTGTTTTTTGTGTGTTTTTTTTCGTTTTTGAATTAAAAGAAAATATTAAAGAGTGAAAAAATGTTAGAATATATGGTTGTTTTCAATCTTCATGATAGACTTACAAAAGTCTTACAAAAAGTGGAACGTTAGTCTGGAAGTCTAATGTGACAAATTGTCTAATGATTACTTAAAGTGTCATTAATCCTCACTATCGCACTGGGTAACATCAATGTTTTAAGTTATGCAAGACCAAATTCCAGTGATCTGTGAGAAGGATAGCAGCTATCATCAAATTACTTCTGAGTCATATGTGCTACAGCGGCACCCTTTTCTCATTTGACAGCGCATTCTTTCATTAAATCTTGTGGCCTCTGCTATGAAATTCTGGAGATCAAAGGAATTTTTTCGTTTGAAGTTTGGGACAACCAACAAAAAAGCCATTTTGCTTCCCTTATAATTACAATAGTTGTCAATCATGACCATTTTACAGCATTCTATTTATGCTTTGCTACCTCTAGACACTGGAGAGTTCCAATTCAACAAAGAAGCTTAATACCCTGGAAGCTGATCCTTAAAAGGCTGCATGTTTGGTTTCCTAATCCAGGAAAATTGATAGTTTTTGTCTGCACTTCCGATATTCTGCTTTCTTCAATTCCAAAACATGATCAAATATGAACATTTAGGATCGATGTTGTCTGGTTCTGATTCTACAGTACTGATACAATTTAATGAGAATGTGAGTGTATTTAGAAATAGAACAGTTTGAAACATTATTTTAACAAGCAACATTTACCTTTTGAGCTGATGTATCTTATAGTACAAGTCAAATGATAATGAATGCAGATCGAGTACAGACAGTTAAAGCCTGTACCCATATAGGCAGAGAGAGCATTAGGCATGGGTTCTACAAAATCTTCACAGAAAAGTAGGCAATTTGAACATGCCCTGGTTTTATCATTATAGGCAGATCCAGAGGATGAGTCTTAATAAGTTTAAACATAAACAAAATCTTTACTGAGTCTTTATCAATTAGACAATTGAAACAAGCCAAGGTTTCATTAGCTTAAATTTCTTAATTTTTTCAATAGGAAAGCATAAGTAAATGAAAATCTTGGTTTAGGAACTTTCTTTAATGCTTTCATATACAGAAAATATATCAAGTTTAGGAATTTCCTTCAGTTATATTAATTTTGTAAAGATATTGATTAAACTGAGATCAGTAGTCTCCAGGGTATGTATTTATTAGTCTCCAGGGTATGTATTTATTAGTCTCCAGGGTATGTATTTATTAGTCTCCAGGGTATGTATTTATTAGTCTCCAGGGTATGTATTTATTAGTCTCCAGTGTATGTATTTATTAGTCTCCAGGGTATGTATTTATTAGTCTCCAGGGTATGTATTTATTTACTATGTAACATTATTCACTAAAGACATGGACAGATAGAAGAAACAGTTTTATACAATTATTCTTTCTTCAGTATTATATCACTTTTATAACATTTTAACTTAAAATATCTCAATTAAATATAGCCATGAGAAGTTAGTCGAATCTGTAACAGGATGAACTTCACGGTAATCAAACAACAATCCCTCACATTTTGAAAATTATACAAAGTCCAGATGTAATAGATATAGAGCTTTTAAAGTTTGAGTTGACTGATGAAATATCTTCATCCAACATTGTCATGCATATCACTGACACAAGATGTTTAAACTGATCAAATCCGATTTCTATTAATGGGGATAAAACACATGCATCACCACTCCATGCATCTGTGGTTTGTAATAGACATAAAATTCTATCGGAGCAGGAAGAACGTAAACAGATGTTACGTGATTCTCTGTAAACCATAGGGAGTTGATGAAATGTCCTTTAATTGTATTTGCTGGCAGCTGCATTGTGCACTAATTAGTCGCCACAGTTGCAATGTGAGGCTGCATAGCCGAACAATACAGTCATCTCAGATCTCTTGAATACTGCTAAAAATCTCTGTTCAATTTAGGAAGTGTCTAAAGTTATCTAACTAGCCAACAGTCTTACTTACTCTTTAGGAATTGTCTAGAGTTATCTAACTAGCCAACAGTCTTACTTACTCTTTAGGAATTGTCTAGAGTTATCTAACTAGCTAACAGTCTTACTTACTCTTTAGGAATTGTCTAGAGTTATCTAACTAGCCAACAGTCTCAATTACTCTGTAAGAAGTGTCTAGAGTTATCTAACTAGCCAACAGTCTTACTTACTCTTTAGGAATTGTCTAGAGTTATCTAACTAGCTAACAGTCTTACTTACTCTTTAGGAATTGTCTAGAGTTATCTAACTAGCCAACAGCCTCGCTTACTCTGTAGGAATTGTCTAGAGTTATCTAACTAGCCAACAGTCTCGCTTACTCTGTAAGAATTGTCTAGAGTTATCTAACTAGCTAACAGTCTTACTTACTCTTTAGGAATTGTCTAGAGTTATCTAACTAGCTAACAGTCTTACTTACTCTTTAGGAATTGTCTAGAGTTATCTAACTAGCTAACAGTCTTACTTACTCTTTAGGAATTGTCTAGAGTTATCTAACTAGCTAACAGTCTTACTTACTCTTTAGGAATTGTCTAGAGTTATCTAACTAGCCAACAGTCTTACTTACTCTTTAGGAATTGTCTAGAGTTATCTAACTAGCCAACAGTCTCAATTACTCTGTAAGAAGTGTCTAGAGTTATCTAACTAGCCAACAGTCTTACTTACTCTTTAGGAATTGTCTAGAGTTATCTAACTAGCTAACAGTCTTACTTACTCTGTAAGAAGTGTCTAGAGTTATCTAACTAGCTAACAGTCTTACTTACTCTTTAGGAATTGTCTAGAGTTATCTAACTAGCTAACAGTCTTACTTACTCTTTAGGAATTGTCTAGAGTTATCTAACTAGCTAACAGTCTTACTTACTCTTTAGGAATTGTCTAGAGTTATCTAACTAGCCAACAGTCTTACTTACTCTTTAGGAATTGTCTAGAGTTATCTAACTAGCCAACAGTCTTACTTACTCTTTAGGAATTGTCTAGAGTTATCTAACTAGCCAACAGTCTCAATTACTCTGTAAGAAGTGTCTAGAGTTATCTAACTAGCTAACAGTCTTACTTACTCTTTAGGAATTGTCTAGAGTTATCTAACTAGCCAACAGTCTTACTTACTCTTTAGGAATTGTCTAGAGTTATCTAACTAGCCAACAGTCTTACTTACTCTTTAGGAATTGTCTAGAGTTATCTAACTAGCTAACAGTCTTACTTACTCTTTAGGAATTGTCTAGAGTTATCTAACTAGCCAACAGTCTTACTTACTCTTTAGGAATTGTCTAGAGTTATCTAACTAGCTAACAGTCTTACTTACTCTGTAAGAAGTGTCTAGAGTTATCTAACTAGCTAACAGTCTTACTTACTCTGTAAGAATTGTCTAGAGTTATCTAACTAGCTAACAGTCTTACTTACTCTTTAGGAATTGTCTAGAGTTATCTAACTAGCTAACAGTCTTACTTACTCTTTAGGAATTGTCTAGAGTTATCTAACTAGCTAACAGTCTTACTTACTCTTTAGGAATTGTCTAGAGTTATCTAACTAGCTAACAGTCTTACTTACTCTTTAGGAATTGTCTAGAGTTATCTAACTAGCTAACAGTCTTACTTACTCTTTAGGAATTGTCTAGAGTTATCTAACTAGCTAACAGTCTTACTTACTCTTTAGGAATTGTCTAGAGTTATCTAACTAGCTAACAGTCTTACTTACTCTTTAGGAATTGTCTAGAGTTATCTAACTAGCTAACAGTCTTACTTACTCTTTAGGAATTGTCTAGAGTTATCTAACTAGCTAACAGTCTTACTTACTCTTTAGGAATTGTCTAGAGTTATCTAACTAGCTAACAGTCTTACTTACTCTTTAGGAATTGTCTAGAGTTATCTAACTAGCTAACAGTCTTACTTACTCTTTAGGAATTGTCTAGAGTTATCTAACTAGCTAACAGTCTTACTTACTCTTTAGGAATTGTCTAGAGTTATCTAACTAGCCAACAGTCTCAATTACTCTGTAAGAAGTGTCTACAGTTATCTACATCAAACAGTAAAGCTAAAGGGAAGATCTCTCTTGTCAAGAAGCATAGTTTGTATATTGATATAACTGATATTTGACCTAAAAATTAAAAACCTGTAATATGGTCTGTTGTTTTTTGTATATTTGCTCCTCTAAAGAATGCTGTTAATATGATGTTCAGTAATAGTTACAATTTTTTATGTATTTGTAACACGTACAACATGGAAATCATCAACTCATAAAAGTTGAGTCAAATATTACTGGTGACTCTTACTCAAACAAAGTAATTTGAGTCTAAGTTGAGTCAAAGATTACTGGTGACTCTTACTCAAAGTAATTTGAGTCTAAGTTGAGTCAAAGATTACTGGTGACTCTTACTCAAACAAAGTAATATGAGTCTAAGTTGAGTCAAAGATTACTGGTGACTCTTACTCTAACAAAGTAATATGTGTCTAAGTTGAGTCAAAGATTACTGGTGACACTTACTCAAACAAAGTAATATGAGTGTAAGTTGAGTCAAAGATTACTGGTGAAACTTACTCAAAGTAATATGAGTCTAAGTTGAGTCAAAGATTACTGGTGACTCTTACTCAAAGTAATATGAGTCTAAGTTGAGTCAAATATTACTGGAAACTCTTACACAAACAAAGTATTATGAGTATAAGTTGAGTCAAAGATTACTGGTGACTCTTACTCTAACAAAGTAATATGAGTCTAAGTTGAGTCAAAGATTACTGGTGACTCTTACACAAACAAAGTAATATGAGTCTAAGTTGAGTCAAATATTACTGGTGACTCTTACTCAAACAAAGTAATACGAGTCTAAGTTGAGTCAAATATTACTGGTGACTCTTACTCAAAGTAATATGAGTCTAAGTTGAGTCAAAGATTACTGGTGACTCTTACTCAAACAAAGTAATATGAGTCTAAGTTGAGTCAAAGATTACTGGAAACTCTTACTCAAACAAAGTAATATGAGTCTAAGTTGAGTTAAAGATTACTGGTGACTCTTACTCTAACAAAGTAATATGAGTCTAACAAAGTAATATGAGTCTAAGTTGAGTTAAAGATTACTGGTGACTCTTACTCTAACAAAGTAATATGAGTCTAACAAAGTAATATGAGTCTAAGTTGAGTCAAAGATTACTGGTGACTCTTACTCAAACAAAGTAATAAGAGTCTAAGTTGAGTCAAAGATTACTGATGACTCTTACTCAAACAAAGTAATATGAGTCTAAGTTGAGTCAAAGATTACTGGTGACTCTTACTCAAACAAAGTAATATGAGTCTAAGTTGAGTCAAAGATTACTGGTGACTCTTACTCAAACAAAGTAATATGAGTATAACAAAGTAATACGAGTCTAAGTTGAGTCAAAGATTACTGGTGGCTCTTACTCAAACAAAGTAATATGAGTCTAAGTTGAGTCAAAGGTTACTGGTGACTCTTACTCTAACAAAGTAATATGAGTCTAACAAAGTAATATGAGTCTAAGTTGAGTCAAAGATTACTGGTGACTCTTACACAAACAAAGTAATATGAGTCTAAGTTGAGTCAAATATTACTGGTGACTCTTACTCAAACAAAGTAATACGAGTCTAAGTTGAGTCAAAGATTACTGGTGACTCTTACTCAAAGTAATATGAGTCTAAGTTGAGTCAAAGATTACTGGTGACTCTTACTCAAACAAAGTAATATGAGTCTAAGTTGAGTCAAAGATTACTGGAAACTCTTACTCAAACAAAGTAATATGAGTCTAAGTTGAGTCAAAGATTACTGGTGACTCTTACTCTAACAAAGTAATATGAGTCTAACAAAGTAATACAAGTCTAAGTTGAGTCAAAGATTACTGGTGACTCTTACTCAAACAAAGTAATACGAGTCTAAGTTGAGTCAAAGATTACTGGTGACTCTTACTCAAACAAAGTAATATGAGTCTAACAAAGTAATACGAGTCTAAGTTGAGTCAAAGATTACTGGTGGCTCTTACTCAAACAAAGTAATATGAGTCTAAGTTGAGTCAAAGGTTACTGGTGACTCTGACTCAAACAAAGTAATACGAGTCTAAGTTGAGTCAAAGATTACTGGTGGCTCTTACTCAAACAAAGTAATATGAGTCTAAGTTGAGTCAAAGGTTACTGGTGACTCTTACTCAAACAAAGTAATATGAGTCTAAGATTACTGGTGGCTCTTACTCAAACAAAGTAATACGAGTCTAAGTTGAGTCAAAGATTACTGGTGGCTCTTACTCAAACAAAGTAATATGAGTCTAAGTTGAGTCAAAGGTTACTGGTGACTCTTACTCAAACAAAGTAATATGAGTCTAAGTTGAGTCAAAGATTACTGGTGGCTCTTACTCAAACAAAGTAATATGAGTCTAAGTTGAGTCAAAGGTTACTGGTGACTCTTACTCAAACAAAGTAATATGAGTCTAAGTTGAGTCAAAGATTACTGGTGACTCTTACTCAAACAAAGTAATATGAGTCTAAGTTGAGTCAAATATTACTGGTGACTCTTACTCAAAGTAATATGAGTCTAAGTTGAGTCAAAGACTACTGGTGGCTCTTACTAAACAAAGTAATACGAGTCTAAGTTGAGTCAAAGATTACTGGTGACTCTTACTCAAACAAAGTAATATGAGTCTAAGTTGAGTCAAATATTATTGGTGACTCTTACTCTAACAAAGTTATATGTGTCTAACAAAGTAGTACGAGTCTAAGTTGAGTCAAAGATTACTGGTGACTCTTACTCAAACAAAGTAATATGAGTCTAAGTTGAGTCAAAGATTACTGGTGACTCTTACTCTAACAAAGTAATATGAGTCTAAGTCGAGTCAAAGATTACTGGTGACTCTTACTCAAACAAAGTAATATGCCACTCATCTACTATCAGTTACAGTACAATCATTTTTTCTTGTTTCTGTCAAAACAGGAAGTGCAAATTTAACTGGCCATACAAAATGCCATTCTAAAAATCAGAGGATGATTCTTAAATAAAAAGTCTTGACTATACACACTGCATGTCAATATTGTCTCAGTAAAAGTAATTTATATTAACAACAGTATGTACTATTTACAGTGATTCTGTTCCTTCCGTACACAATAATGTTTTGACCAAATGATAAGTCCCCTTCGGATACTTTGATCCTGACTTGGAGTGGATTATCGTTTCCAAACATATCCTGTAATTTGTAGTTATGATGTACTGGTCACCTATTTGACTTACCTGGGTGGACAAACACACTTAATGGTGGCATTGTCGATGAAACATGTTCCTCCATTAACGCAACTGTCTGACTGGCAGGTGAGCTGTCCGTCCAATATATCTGTAAC
This sequence comes from Pecten maximus, assembly GCF_902652985.1. NCBI lineage: Eukaryota > Metazoa > Mollusca > Bivalvia > Pectinida > Pectinidae > Pecten > Pecten maximus. The sequence continues at coordinate 6,159,611 of NC_047016.1, forward strand.
ATAAACAGTAACATGACATACGATCCTCTAACAGCACACCAGTGTCATTCGGACTGTCTACTGTCTGTAAGAGCACACCAGTGTCATTCGGACTGTCTATACTGTCTGTAAGAGCACACCAGTGTCATTCGGACTGTCTATACTGTCTGTAACAGCACACCAGTGTCATTCGGACTGTCTACTGTCTGTAAGAGCACACCAGTGTCATTCGGACTGTCTATACTGTCTGTAACAGCACACCAGTGTCATTCGGACTGTCTACTGTCTGTAACAGCACACCAGTGTCATTCGGACTGTCTACTGTCTGTAACAGCACACCAGTGTCATTCAGACTGTCTACTACCAGTGTCATTCGGACTGTCTACTGTCTGTACCAGCACACCAGTGTCATTCGCACTGTCTACTCTGTAACAGCACACCAGTGTCATTCGGACTGTCTACTGTCTGTAACAGCACACCAGTGTCATTCGGACTGTCTATACTGTCTGTAACAGCACACCAGTGTCATTCGGACTGTCTACTGTCTGTAACAGCACACCAGTGTCATTCGGACTGTCTATACTGTCTGTAACAGCACACCAGTGTCATTCGGACTGTCTACTGTCTGTAACAGCACACCAGTGTTATTCGGACTGTCTACTGTCTGTACAAGCACACCAGTGTCATTCAGACTGTCTACTTCCAGTGTCATTCGGACTGTCTACTGTCTGTAACAGCACACCAGTGTCATTCGCACTGTCTACTCTGTAACAGCACACCAGTGTCATTCGCACTGTCTACTGTCTGTACCAGCACACCAGTGTCATTCGCACTGTCTACTGTCTGTACCAGCACACCAGTGTCATTCGGACTGTCTACTGTCTGTAACAGCACACCAGTGTCATTCGGACTGTCTACTGTCTGTAACAGCACACCAGTGTCATTCGGACTGTCTACTGTCTGCAACAGCACACCAGTGTCATTCAGACTGTCTACTACCAGTGTCATTCGGACTGTCTACTGTCTGTACCAGCACACCAGTGTCAATCGGACTGTCTACTGTCTGTAACAGCACACCAGTGTCATTCGAACTGTCTACTGTCTGTAACAGCACACCAGTGTCATTCTTACTGTCTACTGTCTGTAACAGCACACCATTGTCATTCGGACTGTCTACTGTCTGTACCAGCACACCAGTGTCATTCGGTCTGTCTACTGTCTGTAACAGCACACCAGTGTCATTCGGACTGTCTACTGTCTGTAACAGCGAACCAGTGTCATTCGGTCTGTCTACTCTGTAACAGCACACCAGTGTCATTCGGACTGTCTACTGTCTGTAACAGCACACCAGTGTCATTCGGACTGTCTACTGTCTGTACCAGCACACCAGTGTCATTCGGACTGTCTACTGTCTGTAACAGCACACCAGTGTCATTCGGACTGTCTACTGTCTGTACCAGCACACCAGTGTCATTCGGACTGTCTACTGTCTGTAACAGCACACCAGTGTCATTCGGACTGTCTACTGCCTGTAACAGCAAACCGGTGTCATTCGGACTGTCTACTGTCTGTACCAGCACACCAGTGTCATTCTGACTGTCTACTGTCTGTAACAGCACACCAGTGTCATTCGGACTGTCTTCTGTCTGTAACAGCACACCAGTGTCATTCGGACTGTCTACTGTCTGTAACAGCACACCAGTGTCATTCGGACTGTCTTCTGTCTGTAACAGCACACCAGTGTCAATCGGACTGTCTACTGTCTGTAACAGCACACCAGTGTCATTCGGTCTGTCTACTGTCTGTAACAGCACACCAGTGTCATTCGGACTGTCTACTGTCTGTACCAGCACACCAGTGTCATTCGGACTGTCTACTGTCTGTAACAGCACACCAGTGTCATTCTGACTGTCTACTGCCTGTAACAGCAAACCGGTGTCATTCGGACTGTCTACTGTCTGTACCAGCACACCAGTGTCATTCGGACTGTCTACTGTCTGTAACAGCACACCAGTGTCATTCGGACTGTCTTCTGTCTGTAACAGCACACCAGTGTCATTCGGACTGTCTACTGTCTGTAACAGCACACCAGTGTCATTCGGACTGTCTTCTGTCTGTAACAGCACACCAGTGTCAATCGGACTGTCTACTGTCTGTAACAGCACACCAGTGTCATTCGGTCTGTCTACTGTCTGTAACAGCACACCAGTGTCATTCGGACTGTCTACTGTAAGTATGGAAATGAAATCTAAATATCTGAAATGAATTCTATGAATCAGGACTCATTATCAAAGGCAATAAACCATAAATATTCTATATAAATCTAGATGAATTCCTGTCATAAGATTCAGATTTTCAAAATTTGACCAAAGATATGTGTTATTAGAGTTTCCATTATATCATTGTAATTACTTTGAAGTGTAACAATTACAAATAACATAATGAATACATTTCTCAAAATATCAATGTAAGTAATAGTTTCTACATTTATAGCTAAAGCCATAACAGTGTTTCTATAGCCTGTATTATACCTGGTAGATGTTCATCTACGTCTAAACATTCATGTCCAAGTTAATGATACTATCATTCTAATGTTAAATAAACGTACAAAAACTGGTTCACTGTCACAGAAAATGATTTGTGTAATAAACATTTCCCATTATAAAATATGTGTTAAATATAACATTTCCCTCTGAAACATTGACTTAAGAGTACTAACATCAAGAAGAAAAACATTTTGATTCGATATTTTCAATGAATTGGATTTCCTTGGAAGGAAATCTTTTTATTTAAAAGATGTTCTGATAATACTGTGCTGCTGAGGCTCTAGCCTTGAAGTATTTTGATCACCAAACATGTAGTTGACATTTCTTTCATAAAGATTTAATCTCTAAATTTGGCATTGCTTAATTCCTAGTCAGTCCTTTACACATAAGAACACAGAAAACCAGACAAATATGGTTCCACTGTACGCTTCACCAATTAATTGGGAACTCTAGCTGAAACACAAATGGTTATCCTTGACATGGACTAACGACTCAGCTGTAACGTGATCGCAGATCTTTTTGTCTAGCTTCAGCAGTTACATATTAACAAATAATCAACAACATCAATTTGATAGTAATTGAATTTGAAAAATAAGATTCATTGAAAGAAACAATTAAACTGCTACAGTGCACTTCTGTGCACAAATAATTAAAACTGAATGAATTTTTACACAATTAACTCATTAATATGTTAATTGTACTGAAATTTAATTTGTTTTAAAAACTCAGGGGGAGGGGTTCTTAAAAGAAAGCCTAAAGACAAATGTCTAAGGGCATACATGGGTGGAATTACTGTACAGTAAGGTATCAAAGACATGCTGAATGTCTGAAAATGAATAATAAAGGACAGCACTGTGATGTCTGTCGCCATCACCACGGTAACTGGTGCCTACCCTAATCTCACCAGCCCACAGCCTCATGCAGTGTTTAATAGGTTATGTCTTCAGTCCATACAAGACTAGTGTTTCAATCAAACAGTGTGAAGAGTGCAAATGAGATGCGTCTGTCACAGCCGCCAGATGCTTCAGGGACCGTTTCCTTCTTCTGAGTCATGGGGGTGTTTGAATGGTTTATGGTTGAAAAGTAATTAAAAAAAGACCAAGAAAAATAGTTTTGGGATGACCAATGCCCTGAAAATGTTCTTTTGTTTCATAATCTTATTTCAATCATGATACTTCATAAAATTGTATTGGCACTTTCAAGTGTAAACATCTATATATAAAACAATAATATAATGCAAAGAGTTTTTCCAGATACATTTGTACATTATTAACACTGGGTACAATCGGCAATTAAATTACTGCACATGATCTGCTTTAGGCAGTATAGTCAAATTACTGAACACAGAAATTACAGTGAGGACAAAGGAATTCTAAAACATGAAGAAACATACCGGGTACTTAATGGAGCTCCATTTGTCTCAGTCTTCATATCAATTATGTGATAACTTAAGTAATACAGTGTCAAATTTTCTGAGGGAAATTCTTTTTCAAATCAGTGAAAAATTTGTTTGATGAATCACTTAATAGTAATACCAAGCTGAATATATCTGTGTATAAACACTAAGATTAATAGATCAGTAGCATTTTCTATCAATAATTTCTACAAAGCTATAGCTATTTATCAATTTTTTTGTTCTAAAGAATTCAGGGAAGATTAAGTTATAGCTGTCCAAACTAAATCAACCAGAACCATTCTGTTTTATCAGGGATTTCCATTTCGAATCCCTATTGTTTTTGTTACGTTTTTTCTTCTTTTTATTATCATTCTTTACACTTCTTGTGAACACTTTAATTCAAAAACAGGTAAAACATTAATATTTCAGAACATGATAGGAAACTATGAGCTGGTGATAACACGAATATTTTGGTGATCATAATTTTAAAGGTCAAGGTCACAGATCTAAAAATAGATTTAAAAAGTGTTTTGAACAAGCATAACTTCATAAGTAATCATTCTATTTCATTAAACGCTCAATGTGTCATGTAGTTCATTTTCGGGCTAGCTTTTCTCAATGCCATGTAATGAGAGAATGTGTCAAGGTCAATCAAAGTCCAGACCTTGCTTAGTATAATTGAGATCAAATTAGGTGAAAAATAAAAGTCTCAGATTGTGTAATTTGTCATCATATCTGTAAGAACATGATGCACTGAGATGTAATGTGCAAATTTTTAGTGGTCAATGGATGAAAGATGACAGAGATAATATGACACTTTGAGATAGATTAAAGATACTTGGCCAATAGTTCATTATCTGTTGCACTGGTTCTAGAAATTAGATACTGCTTAGTATTTAGTCAAGCTACAGAAAAATGATGAGTATAAAATTGTCTTGTGCCACAAATCTGATCTACTGTCTAGCACTATGTCTGACATGTATGACACTGATTTATGGTGCAGTCATCACAGTGTATCAGACTCTACCAAATTTAGAAATCTTCCGATATCCTAGTAGCAAGTTATCCCAATCCCCTATCCATAATTCCACATCTAACAGGCAAATTGATGCTGACTTCTTGACATATCCTAGTTCTCTCCCAATTATCCATCCTGCAAAATGCTGTGCTTGGCCAGGCCAGTATACCATTAAGTAAGTATACAGCTTCCTTTAATGTGTAGGAATGGTGATGAAGCTGCGTTAATATGTAGATGGCTCACAATGTATATGGACCGTAGAGGATGCTAGAAATCTATAGATCTGACATACGGCTTCAGACATGAAATCCCTAACCTAATTCCTTGTTTGTATGCTGAGCCACTGACTGGTCCAGCCCCATCGGACACACAATCAGATTACTACTAGTTCCCTTGTGGACACACAATTAGATGAAGACACAAAAATGACCTTTTGAAGGTCAATCAAGGTCACACAAACCTCTATAACTGTGATGGTTTACTCTCATACTAAACTCTCAGACCATTTAACTCTCAGACCATTTAACTCTCAGACCAATTTATTTCTTCCAAATCATGCAGTTTTTCACTTTCACGTACATGCCAATTTTCCAACCTGTATATATTATAAATTATATCAAATAAGAGGCTCAATGATGTGCATTATGTACTTTCACTAACCTGGTCCACAGATTATGAAACGTAGACCCAAAAGTCAGATTTAAAGGTCAGATTTGACAATGTTATGACAAACAGCTAATTTAAATTTCAAGGCTTTTGAAATCATGTAGTTATATCATGAAGAAAAAACTGGAATATAATTACTCAAACAAGATTTATACGTAAAAATGTCGATTGACTTATTTTGTTCTGTCTGTGTGACTGTGTATATGATATAGCATCACCAGAGTTGGTAACAAACCTATTTTATGGTGCAATTCAGACATTTAGTGTACGTTACATTAAGAGTTTTCAAATATCAGTAACTATATCATTGTACAATTAAGTTGTCTAACCCTATAACTTATCATTCAGCCTCATTGTTTACATATATATAGCAATACAGTTTACTATACTGCTGGGTAATAACAAAGAACCATACCAAACTGTTTATATGGACGTTGGATCTCCCACCTCCGGTATAGTTTACTATAATGTTAAAGAAGAAAAAGACATCATTTTATTACTAGGTACTATGTCAATGACATGTTGGTTTTTATTTCCAAAGTTGTAGATCTGATAATATGCTTCATCTGGAACTATTGCTATGGGGAAAAAAGCTAAAGATGAATTTCAAGATTGTTACCAGTTAATATTGTATAAGAATCATTTGCTTTCACATTGAGTTTGCAGATTCACCTCAAATAAAAGTAGAAACATGTCTATAAGACATGCATGCCCCTGCTGCCTAGTGACCTTTGCATGAAGTTTGACCAAAATCCATGAAATTGCTAAGTGTTAAAATTGAATTAGTTGATGATTTTCTATATATAGTAGCAAGTGAGATCTTAGCCTTGACTTTGGAACCCTGAAACACAATGATGTCTGAAGTATACTCAATCTTGACCTTTGTATAAAGTTTGACTAAAATCTGTCAAAGAATGAAGTTGTTAAGTGTTTACATTCAGGGTGGGATGGGAGGCAGCGCAACAGCATCAGCAACACTATATGTACAACCCCCTCCCCCCTTTTATGGTAGGGGCATACAAATTCAATGTTTCAGTAAAAGTCAGCAACATCAATGATAGATTGTGTCCTTAAAAGTATGTCCCTTAATTTACTGCCTGTATGTTTCCTGGGGCCGCAGTGGCCGAGTGGTTAAGGTGTACCGACACTTTAACACTAGCCTTCCACCACTGGGTTGCGAGTTCGAAACCTACGTGGGGCAGTTGCCAGGTACTGACCGTAGGCCGGTGGTTTTTCTCCAGGCTCTCCGGCTTTCCTCCACCTCCAAAACCTGGCACGTCCTTAAATGACCCTGGCTGTTAATAGGACGTTAAACAAAAACAAACCAAAAAGTATGTTTCCAATCACTACACTGATTACCATGTCTTTATATATACATCGATTACCATGTCTTTATATATACACCGATTACCATGTCTTTATATATACACTAATTACCATGTATCTAGATATACACCGATTACCATGTCTTTATATATACACTGATTACCATGTCTTTATATATACACTAATTACCATGTCTTTATATATACACTGATTACCATGTCTTTATATATACACTGATTACCATGTCTTTATATATACACTGATTACCATGTCTTTATATATACACTGATTACCATGTCTTTATATATACACTGATTACCATGTCTTTATATATACACTGATTACCATGTCTTTATATATACACTGATTACCATGTCTTTATATATACACCGATTACCATGTCTTTATATATACATTGATTACCATGTCTTTATATATACACCGATTACCATGTCTTTATATATACACTGATTACCATGTCCTTAGATATACACTGATTACCATGTCTTTATATATACATTGATTACCATGTCTTTATATATACACCGATTACCATGTCTTTATATATACACTGATTACCATGTCTTTATATATACACTGATTACCATGTCTTTATATATACATTGATTACCATGTCTTTATATATACACTGATTACCATGTCTTTATATATACATTGATTACCATGTCTTTATATATACACCGATTACCATGTCTTTATATATACATTGATTACCATGTCTTTATATATACACCGATTACCATGTCTTTATATATACACTGATTACCATGTCTTTATATATACATTGATTACCATGTCTTTATATATACACTGATTACCATGTCTTTATATATACATTGATTACCATGTCTTTATATATACACTGATTACCATGTCTTTATATATACATTGATTACCATGTCTATATATATACATTGATTACCATGTCTTTATATATACATTGATTACCATGTCTTTATATATACACTGATTACCATGTCTTTATATATACATTGATTACCATGTCTTTATATATACACTGATTACCATGTCTTTATATATACACCGATTACCATGTCTTTATATATACACCGATTACCATGTCTTTATATATACATTGATTACCATGTCTTTATATATACATTGATTACCATGTCTTTATATATACATTGATTACCATGTCTTTATAGATACATCCATTATCATGTCTTTATATGTACATCGATTATCATGTCTTTATATATACATCGATTATCATGTCTTTATACATCCCGCCTGGTCTATGCTCCAGTGAATAGATAACTACTAAATCATATAGACTCTGGTCATGTATTCATAATGTGTGGGTGATCAAATCTGTATTGCTTAAATATGACCAAACAGAAATTCAAGTTAATGTGGCTTAAAGAATACAATAATAAGGTTTTCTGTACAAAATTCTGCTGAATAGTCAGTTTAGAAATTTACATAAATTGTACAGACAAGTTCATATCCATTCCATGTTGAGCTCATAATACAGCATGCACACGCAGTAACGTCCATTTTAGTTTTGTTTATGACTTCTTGCTCATATCTCGTTAAGATTTAAACACAGGAAGAGGAATATATTGAACATAGTCTTGATTTAAAACATCATTAAGATGGTTTTATACATTTTACTACAATTTTAATGCAGGAATTCAGAAAGGGTATGGAGTAAATTAATTTTTGGGATATTTCTCATGAATAGTTAATGCCAATAAAAGCTAGTCAGAAGCACATTTTGTACAGTTCACTGAATAATTCAAGGATAAACACAGGGCTGTAGATCTTGGTCTATTAAGTTGCATATAAAAGTCAGCCTTATTTCACAACAGTACCAGAGACACATTGGTTCTCCGTAACCAACATGTGCACCACAGATAATCTGATCAGGAATCAATCCGTCAATAACCGAACAAATTTAGTCACAAGATTAAACTAAAACTTGTTAAAACTTTTCATTTAGATATTGAAAGTACACTGACATTGTGTAATTTCTTATTTCATGGTTTGACAATAAGTACCTCAAAGATACTCACCAATGTACAGTACTCGGATCGGGACAGTATGGAAAGCTAAAGGTCATGGAATGTTGCTTGTATATTCTAATTTTCTGCCCTTAGATTTTGATAACATTTAATTTAATTAAAATTAATAATGCAGACCTAAAATGTGATGTGATATATTTTAAAGGGTTAAATGTCTGAAATTAGATTTTCTGATCCAAACCAAATTGAAGCATGTTCAACTATGGACAAAGTGGATCATGCCTTTCACGGTGATCCCAGGATTTCTTTTTTTAATAATAGCAGGAGTTACAATGTTTACATTTAACATCCAGACAAAATCTGTGTAGTATTGCCTCAAGGCCTTATTACTACATTCCAGTGTAAATGTTAATTGCGCTTCTATCATTTCTCAGAAACTACTCAGATTATGATAAACTGTCCCTTGTTCCTTAGATCTGCAAAACATTCCAATATAGATTGAAAAGATCATCTTAAGACTTTAGATTTCAGGTTTGTAATTTCTCAGATCAAAACAAAACATGACCTAGTATGGGCCTCAATTGGCAATCTGTAAAGACCCCCCAAAAATAACCAAACAGATTTCCTTTTCTCAGAAACTTAACCTGCGATAGTTTCATTGATATAAATCGAAAGGATTGCTGTATCACAGACTAGACATCCAGAAGAATATATATCACCAAAACTGGCAAAAGCAAAGTTCAGATGAGGTCATGAGCACCACTGTCATGACAAAGAAACACAGATTCTCATCAAAATGAATTGTCCAGGATAATCTATGTATGGCTTTGTGACACTGGCTTTAGAGAACCTTTTAACTGGCTATAACTTGTAATCAACTCCAACTTTATCCTACGAAACAATAGAAAAGTCGTAAGGAATATTGATAGTATGGCAATGATTTCTTATTCAGCTATTAAATGACCTTTACAAACAAACGACCGAGCATTATATCTGTACTCTATTATCGACTGACCAGCACAAAATGGTCCGGCCTAAGTGAGGACATGCCCTGGACAATCCAAATGTCTTTGATCACAGAATAACACACAAATAGATGGTGAAAAATGAGCCCCCACGATAAAAGGCATGGAGGCCAGTCACACTATCATTACCGGGCGGCAGTTATACACGGATCGAGATCAGGCAGATCCATGATCGCCTGGCCATATCCCTCCGAGAGATGCATGATCGTCTGGCCATATCCCTCCGAGAGCAAACATTATGTAAACAAATTTAACAACATCATAATATGAAACCTGGCAATTGAAGTGAGATATTTGAATGTGACAGTATCTAATGGAATGAATCTGTAATTTAAGAGTTTGCCAGAATATAACTTAAAACAAGAGATCCCAGGTGCCCATCATTGAATGATCTTTATTGGTTCTATGTCAGACTGATAATCTCTTTATTTTTCCCTTATTTCTTCTTTTCCTCTTAACAATCTGATAACAAGAACAAGTGGAATGTACATGTGAAGTTAGAAAAACATATCCCTACAGTTAAAAAAAAATAGCGATAATTAACAAACGTTAATTTTCAATATCTAAGATGGTCCCCCTGTCACCCATTTTAGTTTATCTGATCTATAAGTTGAATTGGCACAACTAGGGCGAAGGAGACCTACACATGATGTTTGAGGAATATCCCTCCAGCACTTTTCAAGAAATAGCGATAACAAACTTCAGTTATCAAAATCCAAGATGGCTGACAGTCAGTCAATTTCTTTTTCTGATCAAAAATCTAAATTGAATTGGGTCAACTAGAAACCAAGGGGAACCTAACACATGAAGTTGGAGAATATACCTAGAGTACTGAGTGCTTTAGAAAATAGCAATAACAGACTCCAATTATCTTGGATATAAAATAAGGGTCGGCCTTGGATATAAAACGAGGGTTGGCCTTGGATATAAAACGAGGGTTGGCCAGGCCCTTTGACATTAGTGAGGTAGAAAACAAGATATGGCTTCGGGTAGAAAAACAGATTGAACCCTTTGACATTAGTGAGGTAGAAAACAAGATATGGTTTCGGGTATAAAAACAGGTTGAACCCTTTGACATTAGTGAGGTAGAAAACAAGATATGGTTTCGGGTATAAAAACAGGTTGGCTCCTTTCACAAGTGAGGTAGAAAACAAGATATGGCTTCGGGTATAAAGACAGGTTGAGCCCTTTGACATTAGTGAGGTACATGTAGAAAACAAGATATGGCTTCGGGTAAAAAGACAGGTTGAGCCCTTTGACATTAGTGAGGTACATGTAGAAAACAAGATATGGTTTCGGGTATAAAAACAGGTTGAACCCTTTGACATATTAGTGAGGTAGAAAACAAGATATGGCTTCGCAGTTCGGGTAGAAAAACAGATTGAACCCTTTGACATTAGTGAGGTAGAAAGCAAGATATGGTTTCGGGTATAAAAACAGGTTGAACCCTTTGACATTAGTGAGGTAGAAAGCAAGATATGGCTTCGGGTATAAAAACAGGTTGAACCCTTTGACATTAGTGAGGTAGAAAGCAAGATATGGCTTCAGTTGTTAGAACAGGTTGGCACCAGATTATATATGTATACATGTATATATACAAGGATATAGGCTTCGTTTTAAACAAGGGTTAGCCCTCGGTTATAAACAAGGACTTGGCTTAATTGGGTATAAATTCATAAAACAAAACATAGTTTGTTACAACTGTATAAATACTGAGTTTGAAAGATGCCTTGGAATTGATACTTTCAAGAATTATTATTAATGTCAGACTGAAGACTCGCTAAATCTATAATACAATGACAAAGAGACCAGTAATTCGGCAGTCTTCGTGAGATATATAAGGTTGTGTTAATAGATTAAAAAGAAACCTGAACCCATAATATAGAAGCTACTTTATTATGGTTTCCTAATATCTTGGTGCGATGTATCATATTTTATGCCCTCAAGCTCTGAAATCCCACCGAGACTATTTGCATTATACCAAATACAAATTACTGATCACGTCTTCTATAGTGAAATTACTACAGAGGCTCATATACAACCTCTATAATATTGGTGCTACACTGTTCTAATGAAAAATATATATGACAAGGAAATAACAAAAGCTCCGCAAGCGGGAATATGATACACAATGTCACTGGAAAAGCTACCACAGGAACATGTACATGTAGCATCGTTGACGGGTGTATAAAAAAGACCTAATATATGTTGAACATTATAAATTACTTCTTGCTGTAGTGAAAAAAATCTTAGAAGAATAGAATAAGAAATAAAAAACTTGCATTTTCTACACAATGCCCATATTTGGCAATAAAAGGGAAATAACTCTATTTAAAATAGTCACAAAATTCCATAACATGAACTTGTTGGAGCTATTGTGGTATGTAATATCTGTAGCGAGTTTCATATAAATATACTGATAAATAAAGGAAAGAGAGTGCTAACAAATAATAGTTAATGAATGAGCTTTACCTGAACAGATAAATTATACCATGCCGTTATGCCAATTTTAACAAAATATACCATGCCGTTATGCCAATTTTAACAGACGAGCCAAAACCCTTAATGTATGTTAAACGTAATTGCTTCAAGTTCTTATGTGCAAAACCTTAGAGAAATTGAATAAAAAAGTTTCTTGCATCTTCTACACAATGCCCATATTTGGCAATAAAAAGGGGCATAACTGCTGAGTGCTGAAAATAATCGCAAAATTCCGTAACACAAACACGCTTGAGCTTTGCCATAGAATATTTGTAGCAAGTTTTATAAAAATCTGTTAGTAAAGGCTAATGGCACTAACAAGGTAAAGTTATTGGACGAACATATGGACAGTGCAGGGTATACTATATAATACGAACCATTGTTGAGGGGCGTATAAAAACATCTCACTGCAGTTATTAACCCAAGGTGGACACATTTTTTCTGAGACTGAGATAAATATTTTCTGTTAACCTTGAATGAGGTTGATCATTGTCATATTATTGTAAAAAATAATAATGCAATAAATTTTTACATTGGTAATAGTCTACAAAGTCAACTGATACAGATTTGTAAAAATCAATACTTTTTTCCTTCGCTAATCAAATTTTCGACTGAGGTATGGGTATGACAGAAAGGGATTTTCTATTTCTGTGTTTTAAGACAATTTCATCAGAGCCTCAGCCATCATTTAAAATTCTAGTTAAATTGTAAGTGGAATGCGGGGATGTCTGAAGTGGTTTTTTGTACAGATCTTAGTGAGGTGGATCTCATCACTATATCCTGATTTTACTGGTCATGTGGCTCTGTTCTGTTCCTTACTCTGAAGCCTACGTAGATGTCGAACCACAGCACATAACCATAGCAGGAAGTTCTTTGAGAATCTGAGTCCATTGGGAGATTACTCTTCTTGTTGTTATTCCCTACTCTGTTCTCTCCTATGTCTATATTACAGTGGACCCGCGATAATCCGGACGCCGATAGTCCGGAAAACTCACAGTCCAGACGGAAATGCACGGGAACGGATTTCCGTAACGTTATTTGTACTCAACAGTCCGGAAATTCGGATTCCGATTCCGGAAGCCCATTTTGGGAACGGAACGTACTTTTCATTAGTAAATTTCCCGCAATAATCCGGACGATTTTTTCACCACGAGGAGAAAAAAATGTCGGGGCAAGTCACCCGTGTCGACAGCTGTACAGACTATGGCTTGACACTGTGTGTAGTCATAGCGACCGCTGCCAGGTCATAGCCCCGGGTGTTTACCTGTGGTACAATGTGTAGCTTTTGTTTTTATAACGGTACATTACTTTTTCTCTATGACCTTTTTAAATGTTACAGTATAAAAGGATTTTATAGTATAGCCTGGTCTTGCCTTTATCAACTTGACGTACAATATCTATTATAGTTATTTTACAGACGGCAACTTTTATAGGAACACATATTGCTATTTCGTAGTTAGCAAGAATTTACGCACAAACATACAGTACGTGATACGATAATTAATCAATCTCAAATACATGTAATAAATTTATGATCGGTAACTAACATCATTAACACTTGTATTGGGTAAACACGGATATCGGCTTGTAACACTGTTACGTGAAACGACGACTCATTGAAAGATGCATGTTATTAATTACATACACATTTACGTATTAAGCAGTGATCACAAGAACTGGGTTGATTACACACAAATTAGTCAATAGTCGTCTGATACTTAATTAAGCGTCACATTGTTAAGTTGATACGGGTTTAATAATTATCGGACATCTGGGGTAGTTCTCGCTGGTGTCGCGTACTTTTAAATAGATAGCTTGGGGTTTCTGGTACGTAAAAATCATAAAAAAAACATGGACTGGTGGTAAGTTGTAAAATCCGGGTCTTTATTTAAGGTATTTAACGTTTGTAATTTCTACTTGTTTGTGAACCTCCGGGACGTGACACATGTGTGTTGTTTATAGGTCACATATGCCCGCTATAAATAAAACAACTTTCACTTTACATGTTCTTTTAAAAACATAGTTTATTTTTTACTTTCTACAATAGAAAACAAGAATCATTCAGAAACATAAGTATATTTATTGTTAAAAAGTCTGACAATTAGACGTGTTTATGAAACGTCCCGGTTGTATATAATCAAGGGAGATAACTCTTACACGACAATTTTTTTGACCTGGTAGACGAAATTCGGCAGTCCGGAAAACTCGTAATCCGGACGGTTTGGACTGGGAACGAAGGTGTTCGGATTATCGAGGGTCCACTGTATATAGTAAACGGCGGTTACAGTGCCAAAAGAGGATTTATATAGTAAACGATTACAGTGCCCAAACAGGATTTATATAGTAAACGTTGGCAGTGCCCAAACAGGATTTATATAGAAAAAAGCGGTAGTGCCCAAACAGGATTTATGAGAGTCTTCACCTGTATGAGGGTCCTGACCTGATGTAGTATCCATTTTATATTGGATCTGCACATCTTAAGGGACTGACATTACTTTGGGCCCGATCAATACATTTCATTATTATTGTTATTAGTTCACTCCTATAAATATATTTAACATGCAATTTCAGTACATGTAAGATTTACTCAAAGAGGCCTGCAAGATATATGGCCATTTTGTTTTGCTAAGAGTACAATTATTAAGATGAGAAATACGTGTAGCTGCAAACTTTCAATTATAAGGCAAACTCCAAGATGACTACCTGTCAGCCATTTTGTTTTACTGAATTATTAGACTAATCTCAGATGATCTGGTGCAGCTACTTAATGGGATTTGGTTTACACAAGGCATAAAACTGGTCAACAGATAAAAGGCAGCAGCTTTATATTATAGCTGATCAGCATACAAATAAAAACCCATATATAACCAGATATGTACTAGTTGGTGGTACTTTATTTGTGCAATTTAATCTACATACTCTATACTTACTGTCTATGATATAAATATGGTAAGGTTTATACCACAGTTCCTAAAGTGATACCTGGGTATATACTAGAAACGTATTACACCACTGACATTCCTCAGTGACTTTGTCTGAAAGGATTGGCTCCTAAAGTGATTCATTACATTCCTCAGTGACTTTGTCTGAAAAGATTGGCTCCTATAGTGACTCATTACACCACTGACATTCCTCAGTGACTTTGTCTGAGAGGATTGGCTCATATAGTGACTCATTACACCACTGGCATTCCTCAGTGACTTTGTCTGAGAGGATTGGCTCCTAAAGTGATTCATTACATTCCTCAGTGACTTTGTCTGAGAGGATTGGCTCATATAGTGACTCATTATACCACTGACATTCCTCAGTGACTTTGTCTGAGAGGATTGGCTCATATAGTGACTCATTACACCACTGACATTCCTCAGTGAAATTTGTCTGAAAGGATTGGCTCCTAAAGTGATTCATTACATTCCTCAGTGACTTTGTCTGAGAGGATTGGCTCATATAGTGACTCATTATACCACTGACATTCCTCAGTGACTTTGTCTGAGAGGATTGGCTCATATAGTGACTCATTACACCACTGACATTCCTCAGTGAAATTTGTCTGAAAGGATTGGCTCCTAAAGTGATTCATTACATTCCTCAGTGACTTTGTCTGAGAGGATTGGCTCATATAGTGACTCATTATACCACTGACATTCCTCAGTGACTTTGTCTGAGAGGATTGGCTCATATAGTGACTCATTACACCACTGACATTCCTCAGTGACTTTGTCTGAGAGGATTGGCTCATATAGTGACTCATTACACCACTGACATTCCTCAGTGACTTTGTCTGAGAGGATTGGCTCATATAGTGACTCATTACACCACTGACATTCCTCAGTGACTTTGTCTGAGAGGATTGGCTCATATAGTGACTCATTACACCACTGACATTCCTCAGTGACTTTGTCTGAGAGGATTGGCTCATATAGTGACTCATTACACCACTGACATTCCTCAGTGACTTTGTCTGAGAGGATTGGCTCATATAGTGACTCATTACACCACTGACATTCCTCAGTGACTTTGTCTGAGAGGATTGGCTCATATAGTGACTCATTACACCACTGACATTCCTCAGTGAATTTGTCTGTGAGGATTGGCTCCTATAGTGACCCATTACACCACTAATATTCCTCAGTGACTTTGTCTAAACGGATTGGCTCCTATAGTGACTCATTACACCACTGACATTCCTCGGTGACTTTGTCTGAGAGGATTGGCTCCTATATTGACTCATTACATTCCTCAGTGACTTTGTCTGAAAGGATTGGCTCCTATAGTGACTTATTACACCTCTGACATTACTCAGTGACTTTGTCTGAAAGGATTGGCTCATATAGTGACTCATTACACCACTGACATTCCTCAGTGACTTTGTCTGAGAGGATTGGCTCATATAGTGACTCATTACACCACTGACATTCCTCAGTGAAATTTGTCTGAAAGGATTGGCTCCTAAAGTGATTCATTACATTCCTCAGTGACTTTGTCTGAGAGGATTGGCTCATATAGTGACTCATTATACCACTGACATTCCTCAGTGACTTTGTCTGAGAGGATTGGCTCATATAGTGACTCATTACACCACTGACATTCCTCAGTGAAATTTGTCTGAAAGGATTGGCTCCTAAAGTGATTCATTACATTCCTCAGTGACTTTGTCTGAGAGGATTGGCTCATATAGTGACTCATTATACCACTGACATTCCTCAGTGACTTTGTCCGAGAGGATTGGCTCATATAGTGACTCATTACACCACTGACATTCCTCAGTGACTTTGTCTGAGAGGATTGGCTCATATAGTGACTCATTACACCACTGACATTCCTCAGTGACTTTGTCTGAGAGGATTGGCTCATATAGTGACTCATTACACCACTGACATTCCTCAGTGACTTTGTCTGAGAGGATTGGCTCATATAGTGACTCATTACACCACTGACATTCCTCAGTGACTTTGTCTGAGAGGATTGGCTCCTATAGTGACTCATTACACCACTGACATTCCTCAGTGACTTTGTCTGAGAGGATTGGCTCATATAGTGACTCATTACACCACTGACATTCCTCAGTGACTTTGTCTGAGAGGATTGGCTCATATAGTGACTCATTACACCACTGACATTCCTCAGTGAATTTGTCTGTGAGGATTGGCTCCTATAGTGACCCATTACACCACTAATATTCCTCAGTGACTTTGTCTAAACGGATTGGCTCCTATAGTGACTCATTACACCACTGACATTCCTCGGTGACTTTGTCTGAAAGGATTGGCTCCTAAATTGACTCATTACATTCCTCAGTGACTTTGTCTGAAAGGATTGGCTGCTATAGTGACTTATTACACCACTGACATTCCTCAGTGACTTTGTCTGAAAGGATTGGCTCCTATAGTGACTTATTACACCTCTGACATTACTCAGTGACTTTGTCTGAAAGGATTGGCTCCTATAGTGACTCATTACACCACTGACATTCCTCAGTGACTTTGTCTGAGAGGATTGGCTCATATAGTGACTCATTACACCACTAACATTCCTCAGTGACTTTGTCTGAGAGGATTGGCTCCTATAGTGACTCATTACACCACTGACATTCCTCAGTGACTTTGTCTGAAAGGATTGGCTCCTATAGTGACTTATTACACCACTGACATTACTCAGTGACTTTGTCTGAAAGGATTGGCTCCTATAGTGACTTATTACACCACTGACATTCCTCAGTGACTGTCTGAAAGGATTGGCTCCTATAGTGACTCATTACACCACTAACATTCCTCAGTGACTTTGTCTGAGAGGATTGGCTGCTATAGTGACTTATTACACCTCTGACATTCCTCAGTGACTTTGTCTGAAAGGATTCGCTCCTATAGTGACTCATTGCACTGACATTACTCAGTGACTTTGTCTGAGAGGATTGGCTCCTACAGTGACTCATTACACCACAGACATTCCTCGGTGACTTTGTCTGAGAGGATTGGCTCCTACAGTGACTCATTACACCACTGACATTCCTCAGTGACTTTGTCTGAGAGGATTGGCTCCTATAGTGATTCCTTACATTCCTCAGTGACTTTGTCTGAAAGGATTGGCTCCTATAGTGATTCATTACATTCCTCAGTGACTTTGTCTGAGAGGATTGGCTCCTACAGTGACTCATTACACCACTGACATTCCTCAGTGACTTTGTCTGAAAGGATTGGCTCCTATAGTGATTCATTACATTCCTCAGTGACTTTGTCTGAAAGGATTGGTTCCTATAGTGACTCATTACACCACTGACATTCCTCAGTGACTTTGTCTGAGAGGATTGGCTCCTATAGTGACTCATTACACCAATGACATTCCTCAGTGACTTTGTCTGAGAGGATTGGCTCATATAGTGACTCATTACACCACTGACATTCCTCAGTGAATTTGTCTGTGAGGATTGGCTCCTATAGTGACCCATTACACCACTAATATTCCTCAGTGACTTTGTCTAAACGGATTGGCTCCTATAGTGACTCATTACACCACTGACATTCCTCGGTGACTTTGTCTGAAAGGATTGGCTCCTATATTGACTCATTACACCACTGACATTCCTCAGTGACTTTGTCTGAAAGGATTGGCTACTATAGTGACTGATTACACCACTGATATTCCTCAGTGACTTTGTCTGAAAGGATTGGCTACTATATTGACTCATTACACCACTGACATTCCTCAGTGACTTTGTCTGAAAGGATTGGCTACTATAGTGACTGATTACACCACTGATATTCCTCAGTGACTTTGTCTGAAAGGATTGGCTCCTATAGTGACTCATTACATTCCTCAGTGACTTTGTCTGAAAGGATTGGCTCCTATAGTGACTGATTACACCACTAACATTCCTCAGTGACTTTGTCTGAAAGGATTGGCTCCTATAGTGACTCATTACACCACTAATATTCCTCAGTGACTTTGTCTGAGAGGATTGGCTCATATAGTGACTCATTACACCACTGACATTCCTCAGTGACTTTGTCTGAAAGGATTGGCTCCTATAGTGACTTATTACACCACTGACATTGCTCAGCATTCTCTATTGAGTGTGTGGTGTAATTCAGGTAGAAACTTGATATTACTGTAACATTTTATACTCAGGAAAAGTGAATTCTTCCAATAGATATTGAAATACGGTGTTAATTACATGTATAGGTATGCATCTTAGTCTTCGGGATATAAACATTGTTTACATGCAGAGAAGGCCAAATAGGGTAATGTTGATGTATTATTTAACTTTTGTCAAATTTAGTCAGTTAGAGCGCTTGCCTTGTAACCTCAGGTGAAGACCTGAGGTGTGTGGTTTGATGTTTGATTCCTACCCGTGTCAGCGTTTGTTCCTTGGGAAGCTGAGAAACAGGCCGGTCTGTGGTGTCATGGTTGTGTCTATAGGCAAGACCAACACTTGACCCTAATTGTTCTGGATGGCATGTGACAGGCCTCCTGTATGTCTATCAGTGAGGCAGTCACCAGCAACTACAAGGAGACCCAAGCAAACAAACAAACATTTGCTAAAACAAAACTGGATTACGAGGTAATCAAAGACACGAACAATGTAATATAATTGCCGTCCCTAAAACTTTCTATAACTTTGACCGAAGAAATTAGTTACAACATATTGCATTTTGTTGTATTCATAAGGGTTTTGTAATTGAACAGATCAATGGGTTTTAATACTTATTTACTTGGACAAAGCATGACACCACTGCATAGCCTCAGCTGGCAATATCATTTACCAGACCCCAAGAGGTGCATAATGCTATTCTGCTGCCTTGAGCTAAACCATATCGACAGTTGTTCCTCATTTGCTTCCATGCACTTTACGTTAACATTAGCTAAGTCAATTGTGCTACCACCTTTTAAAATATAAAAATTTCAATACTATTTCTTTTTTTTTTTTTTTTTTAAATTTTATGACTATATATACTTAACCACAATTTGTTTTCAAGTTGATTTAGAGCGGAATATTATACTGATCACTGAACAATCTTCCAATTATTATTCAATCAATACTGAAAGTCTAATGGCCCATTAAAGTTAAGACTGTATCAAGTTTCCACGGAAATCCACAACTACACCTATCCACTTAGCACGCCAACTTTCTTGTTAATCTATCCTTCAATGCCCTGATTTCTTTCTTGTTATTACTGGTATATGTATCATTAGTCTGAACATTTCTGCTGTAAATTGACACAATGAAGCAATTTCACTGATATTTTACAGAAAAAAAAAATTAATTCTAAAAATAGGTCTCATTAAAGGTGGAGTAAATGTTCACTACAAATTGAACAGGATTGTAAAATCATCTGAAATATAATTACGGAAAAAATCATTGTGATGCAACTGTAACAACAAACTTGATTGTAAATTCCAGCCATGATGAACCTTTTAACAAGATGGGACTAATAAAAGTTATGTTTCAGTTTTCAAAATTTTAAAGCCTCCCTATGTTCTTGTTTATAAATATAAGACTTAATCCAGTTTAACTTAATAATCCCTTATGGGATCTTCATTTATTTTCCTTCAAATCTGCTTAGTTATGTCAACGCTACATAAGTAAAGTATGTAATAAACATCTAAAAATAGAATGTAAACCAACCCTGCACATGCTCTATATTTTTGTCTTTTCATGTTTAACCTATCTATATTTTTGTCTTTTCATGTTTAACCTATCTATATTTTTTGTTTAACAGGCTCAGGTTGACTCTGTAAGTCATAGATAATGTTCTGATATTTCACCCAATCCTTTTCTTTGCCTCCCGGTAGCAACCAATATGTCCGACAGACTTTTGGATTCTGATGCGTGGGCTCTGATCGCAAGTCCGCCATTCCTTAAAACAAACCAGCTTGTGCATGCCTGCATGACATATTTTCTGCGGCTCATTTACATATAGAGTGGAGCACCAGTCATTAGAGAATCCCTGTAACCAGTGAGTAGTGTCCCACTTTTAATTGCAATTATAACTAAATGAAGAGCTACAGCATTAATTCTCATATTATCTCATCAATAGGGTATATTTTCTATCATTCAACAAATTCTTGTAATTTTGTCATAATTCATATGTTACAAAAACTTTGAGACCTAATCCTAAACACAAAATAGTAATGCAAATGTTTGTGTTTTGAAATTGCTTTTTGGAGTGAATTCAGAACATTTCTGTGCTTGGAGTTAGTGAAATCAGAACATCATCAGTTTTCAGTAAAAACTTATCTGTATATCTCCTTAGTAATCATGCTTCAAACATGAATTTTTTTTTTTAATTTCTTGTTTTTTCAAGAGTTATTTAACGATGCACAAAAGATATATTGATGTCAATATAAAAAATTGCATCCATACACCACCAAACTCGCTTCCATTTAAAGTTGTTACTATTGTTTTTTCATAAGGATATATAAATAGAAGAAAGAAAGAAAGATATAGAGAGCTAGGGAATGAACATTTCGACTGACAGGCATAGTCAAGACTGTTTGCATCGTTCTTATCATGCACAACAAAACTAGATAATATCTGTAAGACATAAATACCCCTGCTACCACTTGACACATCGAAACTTTGGGTTTGGTTTGTTTTTGTTTAATGTCCTATTAACAGCCAGGGTCATTTAAGGACGTGCCAGGTTTTGGAGGTGGAGGAAAGCCGGAGTACCCGGAGAAAAACCACCGGCCTACGGTCAGTACCTGGCAACTGCCCCGGGTAGGTTTCGAACTCACAACCCAGAGGTGGAGGGCTAGTGATAAAGTGACGGGACACCATAACCACTCAGCCACCGCAGCCCCACAGACACATTGAAACACAGTTTGGTGAGGATTGCATCAGCAGTTGCTGAGATTAGCTATATTACATTGGGACAGGAGGGGACAAGATGGGATGGGTATGGGTAACACGGCCTGTACTATATTAACCCATCCACACTCCCTTTTCAAGGCCCAGGCATAAAAAAAAAAGGTTTAAGGGTATAATTGGGAAAACTAACTTTAATTGGTTCATTGAAATTGTTAAGATATTTCTCAACAGTCCATATAAGTCCATGATACTGAAGATAATTACAGATTGTACCATGAATGTCGCAAAATTCATTATTAGTGAAAAAGAAACAAGAAGCAATTTTCATTAAATCATGTATGAGTGTTATTTCCTTTCTAAAGGACTCACACAACTAAATAATTTACTATTATATGTTATTACTAGTGACCCCATCCCTTCATTCGCTCGTTTGAAGTTCAAATGATGTGAAATTTATATCAAATTAAAGTTTGAAGTTTTTTCTATCGGATAAATGTTGTTATTGTATAGGTTTAATGGCATATTAGAGCACACGGGTACTCGAAAGACAGTAACCCTGACATTAACAGTACACTGGGGAACCCCCACCTGGGGAATTCCCGCCTTTTTACACCTCGAATCCTACGCCATTCTATTTTCAGTAGGAGTGTATATTTTTTATTTTCCAAACCTCAAGACGGGCCTACACTTTATTCTCATATATAGAAAGTACCCATTTCATATGTTATTTACTCAGGAAAACAGCTACAAACCTAAGAAAAACATTTTCCTCAGGGACTTGGTTCGGGTGAAACACCAGCAGCTGATTGGCTGCATGATTTAGTTGTGGGAGTGCTAAAAATAATTGTTTTATTTGCAAAAGTTATATTTTTGTTATGCCATAAAACAAAATAAAAAAATATTGATAAAATGATATGTGGAAAGTTTTCCCCAAAAGGAATCTGCCGTGATTTTAATGGTATGCCAAAACTTAATTTCTGGTGTTCTTAACACAGACTACAGTCACCATCACTCTCTCTCTCCCTCTTTCTCTCTCTCTCTCTCTCTGCAGTAATTAAGTGTAGTGTAGGGAAATGCAGACTTTTCTGGAGCCAACATCCATTTTCAAGATATAGAAAGTGAGTATCATACAATTGAAAGTCCACATGAAATATCATATAAGTACAAATCTCCTGTTAAAGCCACATACTCCCAAATAACCTAATATTCTAGTTATACACATGTATTAATGGCAATCCAAGATGCTCATTCATGCTCTCCTAATATTAAAATGACTGTTGGACTGATGCTTGACCGGCGGAATCCTTGCGACATCAGTGTATAAAAATAATTTTTTATTGCTAGATTTGTCACAGAGCTGAGAACGAGGCTACAATTCAACGTACACTTCACATAAACTACACACATATAAGGCTGTTGTTTACACATCGAGTATTCATGCATGAACTTGCCTATTAAGTCTGAAATCTGTAAAGAGGTCAAAATGTAAACATTTATGTATATTTCTTTGGGAGTATGTGGCTTTAAGATTGTCGATATTCCTCTGACATACAGACTTTTGTGTTGCAGATGAAGGCAGAACTGAGAATAAAACTTATGTATTCTGACTGAAGAAAATGTCACTGGTTTCTTTAACTAGAAATAAGGAGGAAAAAATACAAGGCAATCACGCCAGCAGAAACCCAATTAATGAAGCACATCCGAAATAGATTGAGTTTTTTATTCAACAGCACAATCCGAGAAATGTCACAGATATTTGGAATAGCATTTAGGA
Source organism: Pecten maximus (assembly GCF_902652985.1). Taxonomy (NCBI): domain Eukaryota; kingdom Metazoa; phylum Mollusca; class Bivalvia; order Pectinida; family Pectinidae; genus Pecten; species Pecten maximus. The sequence goes on from NC_047016.1 coordinate 6,183,639, forward strand.
CGCAGACAAAAGAAGAAGACATAGGAATTAAAATCAATGTCTCTAGGACAGCCAGGTTTTATGTACAGGCATAGCCGTTCTCACACTCGCCAGCCTCTTTGTGTATCATTATCGAAGTAAGTAGTCGAAAATACGCGAAAATTAAAACAAATATCTTTTCAGAAGATCCTTTAATGGGTTAATGGACAATTTTCTTTGGGATGGGAACCGTAGCGACAGTGCTGAACGTGATTACAGAGTAGAGCCGAGTAGTGATTACTCTCAGTAATTCCATCACACAGGAAACCTAAGGCTACACTGATCGCTTCCTCCAACATGGTGTAGAAACTAACACGTGTCCCTCTGTAAAAAATATAGACACTGATCGCGTAATTCCTCCAACATGGTGGAGAAACTAACACATGTCCTTCTGTAAACAATATAGACACTGATCGCTTCCTCCAACGTTAATGAGACAAACATGACGACTGACAGACTCACCTGTACAAGTTAATGAGACAAACATGACGACTGACAGACTCACCTGTACAAGTTAATGAGACAAACATGACGACTGACAGACTCACCTGTACAAGTTAATGAGACAAACATGACGACTGACAGACTCACCTGTACAAGTAAATGAGACAAACACTATGACTGACAGACTCACCTGTACAAGTTAATGTGACAAACATGACGACTGACAGACTCACCTGTACAAGTTAATGAGACAAACATGACGACTGACAGACTCACCTGTACAAGTAAATGAGACAAACACTATGACTGACAGACTCACCTGTACAAGTTAATGAGACAAACACTATGACTGACAGACTCACCTGTACAAGTTAATGAGACAAACATGACGACTGACAGACTCACCTGTACAAGTTAATGTGACAAACATGACGACTGGCAGACTCACCTGTACAAGTTAATGAGACAATCACTATGACTGACAGACTCACCTGTACAAGTTAATGAGACAAACATGACGACTGACAGACTCACCTGTACAAGTTAATGAGACAAACATGACGACTGACAGACTCACCTGTACAAGTTAATGAGACAAACATGACGACTGACAGACTCACCTGTACAAGTAAATGAGACAAACATGACGACTGACAGACTCACCTGTACAAGTTAATGAGACAATCACTATGACTGACAGACTCACCTGTACAAGTTAATGAGACAAACACTATGACTGACAGACTCACCTGTACAAGTTAATGAGACAAACATGACGACTGACAGACTCACCTGTACAAGTTAATGTGACAAACATGACGACTGACAGACTCACCTGTACAAGTTAATGAGACAAACATGACGACTGAGAGACTCACCTGTACAAGTTAATGAGACAAACACTATGACTGACAGACTCACCTGTACAAGTTAATGAGACAAACATGACGACTGACAGACTCACCTGTACAAGTAAATGAGACAAACATGACGACTGACAGACTCACCTGTACAAGTTAATGAGACAAACACTATGACTGACAGACTCACCTGTACAAGTTAATGTGACAAACATGACGACTGGCAGACTCACCTGTACAAGTTAATGTGACAAACATGACGACTGACAGACTCACCTGTACAAGTTAATGAGACAAACATGACGACTGACAGACTCACCTGTACAAGTTAATGAGACAATCACTATGACTGACAGACTCACCTGTACAAGTTAATGAGACAAACACTATGACTGACAGACTCACCTGTACAAGTTAATGAGACAAACATGACGACTGACAGACTCACCTGTACAAGTTAATGAGACAAACATGACGACTGGCAGACTCACCTGTACAAGTTAATGAGACAAACATGACGACTGACAGACTCACCTGTACAAGTTAATGAGACAAACACTATGACTGACAGACTCACCTGTACAAGTTAATGAGACAAACATGACGACTGACAGACTCACCTGTACAAGTTAATGAGACAAACATGACGACTGACAGACTCACCTGTACAAGTAAATGAGACAAACACTATGACTGACAGACTCACCTGTACAAGTTAATGAGACAATCACTATGACTGACAGACTCACCTGTACAAGTTAATGAGACAAACATGACGACTGGCAGACTCACCTGTACAAGTTAATGAGACAAACATGACGACTGACAGACTCACCTGTACAAGTTAATGAGACAATCACTATGACTGACAGACTCACCTGTACAAGTTAATGAGACAAACATGACGACTGACAGACTCACCTGTACAAGTTAATGAGACAATCACTATGACTGACAGACTCACCTGTACAAGTTAATGAGACAAACATGACGACTGACAGACTCACCTGTACAAGTTAATGAGACAATCACTATGACTGACAGACTCACCTGTACAAATTAATGAGACAAACACTATGACTGACAGACTCACCTGTACAAGTTAATGAGACAAACATGACGACTGACAGACTCACCTGTACAAGTTAATGAGACAAACACTAGGACCAGGTGTACCCTGTAATAGACTCTGCCCATGATGTGTTTATCTTCATTGCTATATCTTCTTCCCTACATCCTTCTTCCTCTCTGTTCATTGCACCTCGATCTATCTGCAATCAGGAACATACAATGTACATAATATAAGAGATAAAATCAATGTCAAACACCGGTTATAATTTATTTTGGTAATGGATAGAAAGGAAAAACAATGTTAAGAAGTGTGTTTTCCAAGTTTGAAATATTGTAGATCTGCCTTTAATCATGCAGAATACCACATAAGAGAAGTACATTGAGCTTGGTGTTTATGGCCAAGAAATTAAGAGATAAATGAAAAATTAAGCCAAAGTTCAAATCATGTTAAAGTTGGAAAACATTCTAGACCATACAAGAACTTTGATGTAAAATATCTACATCCATTTGTACATGTAAGTGTCGCAATGGCTGACTGACACAGTCTGCAAAACTTTAACCTGCTGGTCTAAATTATCTCCCCTGGTTAAGGTTTTGGGGTGGGATGGCTGTGATGTAACCATGAGCAGCGATAACAGGTGGCCATGAATGATGAATACACCTGGTACCAATACAAGTTACATACAATACACCTGGTACCAATACAAGTTACCTACAATATACCTGGTACCAATACAAGTTACATACAATATACCTGGTACCGATACAAGTTACCTACAATATACCTGGTACCAATACAAGTTACATACAATATACCTGGTACCAATACAAGTTACATACAATATACCTGGTACCAATACAAGTTACATACAATATACCTGGTACCAATACAAGTTACCTACAATATACCTGGTACCAATACAAGTTACCTACAATATACCTGGTACCAATACAAGTTACATACAATATACCTGGTACCAATACAAGTTACATACAATATACCTGGTACCAATACAAGTTACATACAATATACCTGGTACCGATACAAGTTACCTACAATATACCTGGTACCAATACAAGTTACATACAATATACCTGGTACCAATACAAGTTACATACAATATACCTGGCACCAATACAAGTTACCTACAATATACCTGGTACCAATACAAGTTACCTACAATACACCTGGTACCAATACAAGTTACATACAATATACAAAATGTACCTGGTACCAATACAAGTTACATACAATATACCTGGTACCAATACAAGTTACATACAATATACCTGGTACCAATACAAGTTACATACAATACACCTGGTACCAATACAAGTTACATACAATATACAAAATGTACCTGGTACCAATACAGTTACATACAATATACCTGGTTCCAATACAAGTTACATACAATATACCTGGTACCGATACAGGTTACATACAATATACCTGGTACCAATACAAGTTACATACAATATACCTGGTACCAATACAAGTTACCTACAATATACCTGGTACCGATACAAGTTACATACAATATACCTGGTACCGATACAAGTTACATACAATATACCTGGTACCAATACAGTAACATACAATATACCTGGCACCAATACAAGTTACCTACAATATACCTGGTACCGATACAAGTTACCTACAATATACCTGGCACCAATACAAGTTACCTACAATATACCTGGTACCGATACAAGTTACATACAATATACCTGGTACCAATACAAGTTACCTACAATATACCTGGTACCAATACAAGTTACATACAATATACCTGGTACCAATACAAGTTACATACAATATACCTGGTACCAATACAAGTTACATACAATATACCTGGTACCAATACAAGTTACATACGATCTATCCTTAAAATCATCTGAATTGGATATTTAAAAAAATAGAATCCTTACATATTCCCTTCAAACTATATCTGACCAAAATTACAATATCCATTCAAACCATCACATTTTTAACTTCCCCCTATATACTTACAACCCTATACATAACACAGAGGTTAAAATCTCCCCTGAGATCTGATCTGTTCCTATCAGCATACATAAATATTATTTCTTGAAGATTTTATACACAAGTCTGCCTGAAATATCTAAACGCCTACCAGTAAATGTGAAGCGAAAATTCACTTGGAAACCAGATAAAATACAAAATCTAGGAAAAAATATATTTTTAGAGTGTTATAGCTATCAAAGAGATGCTGACAGATACTGGAACAGTCGCTATATGTCTACAGGGGCACCTTCAGCCTCCTAGTAAAGCCATCAGTTTTATGGATTACTGTAGGCCAAGAATGTCTATTGGTGAGTCCTCTCATCTTAACTGTGCTACTGATCTCACAGGAAGATCACTGTGACAGTCTGCTACTGATCTCACAGGAAGATCACTGTGACAGTACTTTATTATGGTTGTAAAACGTTTACTGCTATATTTTGTCCTTCTCCAATTGAATTTTTGTTTTTAGATGAAACATCTATCTGGAAACCAGCTATAAAATAAGTGCTGTCCCCCTTAGCCATCCCCTTCAGATTTAACGGAAAGGGGCCAATGGGAAACATCTGATTAAATGAAGTGATACCTGCATGGGTAAATTTGATCTCCTGATCTGCACAAGGTTTTGGAAACAACATCAATTTTCTACATAATTTAACACTGTCACACTTGTATAATTCCTCTTTTGTTTATAAGCATATTTGCGACCTATAATTAGCCCACGGTAATAAGACAAGATGATCAAATTCTGGTATTACTTCCAACAACTAACACAATAAATATCATATACTATGCTATACTAGTATACATCTTGTATTCTGTTGTCCTTCACAACTTTATTTTGGCGCACACAAATTTTAGCATAAAACTGAATCTAAACTGATTAGGTAGGATAACTTAGCCCACCTGCTGTATCTGTCATAGAATACATAAAACAAGCTAAGTGGACAAAACCCACTGTACTAATATATACTGTGTCCTTATTGTCATGTCATGATCTGTCTCCAGGTGGGCCTTCCATTTATATACCAATGACACCCATTCTATTGTGTACAAACAGAACATTTGGACAAACAGAAGCAGAGGGATTTCAAAAGGATTTACATCTTTTTCCCTATTTTGGCCAACAAGTCCCACTGTCCCTGATTGGGTCAAGACCCTTTGTTTATACAAATCCGTCATGATAATCTCATTAAAATCCCTTTATCTGAGCAACAGAACATGTATTTTAAAGGTTTGCCCCTGTTCCTATGGGACCCATGATTATCTGCAATACAGAATAAATCACAAAGCTCTAATTCAATTTTGTTTGAAATTGGAAAATCAAATTATAACTCTGTAAAAACTTTCTGTAAAAAAACACTCTGAAACAATAACACACATTTTATGGAGCTGTGTTAATGTATCTAATCTGATAGGAATAATAAATATTATACAAACACATCATCATCCTATTTCATCCAAATACATCATCATCATCATCATCATCATCATCACCATCATCATCCAAACACATCATGTGTTTGGATAATGATGATGATAATGATGATGATGTGTTTTTGGATGATGATGATGTGTCAAGGATAATTCATGAAATGAGTTGTTTCATCAATTAGATTATTAATTTATATTAATTATATAAACACATGTTAACATAGCAAAACATAAAATCTGACATAGTTATATGCTAACATTGCATAATCTAAAATAATTGTAACCAGATTAAGACACTATTTTAAAATGAATGAAGATGCTTGGCAAGCTTTTGTTTAAAACTGGAAAATGTATAATAGCCTTCAATTCATCTGAAAGTCCATTCCAAAGTTGGATAATGGCAATAAACAAGAGGCCCAAAGGGCCTTAACGGTCACCAGAGATTTGAAATATTTCAGTTAATTTAATTGACCCTTTTTGGCCCCACTCATCAGTCCTTGGGGTCACTCAGGGCCAATATGTGCATATCATTAAGCTGTCATCCCATGCTGGTAATTTTAAGAAAGTTAGAATGAATTCCAATAGAAATAAACCAAATGATTGTCAAAAATATGAATTCCCTATATAAACTATAGCAAAGTTTACCCTCTCCCTAGGGGCAAACGTGAGACCCCAGGGTCATGAAATTCACAATTTAAGTAAACCACCATGAAACCCTTCCTTCTATGAAAAGTACCGTATTTGATTCTATCTTATATATGTATTGAGAAGAAGATTTTTGAAATTTCAGTCAATTTGACCCTTTTTAGCCGTGCCCCTCAGCCCCTGGGGGTCAGTCAGGGACAACATATGCATACCATCAAACTGTTATCCCATGCCGATAATGTTGACCAGGTTAGAATGAGTTCCAATACAAATCCAACAAATAATAGTCAAAAATGTGATTTCCCTATATAAACTATTGTAAAGTTTACCCCCTCTCCAGGGGCAAACATGAGACCCCAAGGGTCATGAAATTCACAATTTTGGTAAAGCACCATAAGAACCTTCCATCTATGGAGAATTTTTGATTCTACCAAATATGAGAGTAAAGAAGAAGATTTTTGAAATTTCAGTCAATTTGACCCTTTTTAGCCCCGCCCATCAGCCCCTGGGGTTCAGTCAGGGTCAACATATATTCATACCATCAAACTGTTATCCCATGCTGATAATGTTATCCAGGTTAGAATGAATTCCAATACAAATCCAACAAATAATAGTCAAAAATGTAAACTATACTAAAGTTTACCCCCTCCCCAGGGGCAAATGTGAGACCCCAGGGTCATGAAATTCACAATTTTGGTAAAGCACCACAAGACCCTTCCATCTATGAGGAATGTTTGACTCCACCATATCTGAGAGTAGAGAAGATTTTTGAAGTTTTAGTCAATTTGACCCATTTTGGCCCCACCCCTCAGGCCCCTGGGGGTTGGGGACCATATATAATTCACAATTTTGGTTGACCTTCAGCCATAGTAACTTTCTGCCAAATTTCATTGAATTTGGTTAAGTGGTTTTGGAGAAGAAGTCGAAAATGTAAAAAGTTTACGGACGCACGAACGACGACGCACAGCGACGGACAAAAGGCGATTAGAATAGGTCACTTGAGACTTCGTCTCAGGTGACCTAAAAACTGCTTAGAATAAAATGTTGTTCTGTGTTTTGGAACACTGATGTTATTTGCCGCCAAAACCTAGTGTGTCTGGAATGGACAATTTGTACTAAACAAAATTTTTCTGTTAAGTATTCAGGTACAGCTCCATATAGGCATTTAAAAATCATACATAATGTTCTGATCATGAATTTCAGATATTTTTCTATAGGCATCCATTTCAAGGTTATAAACCTATCCTTGGATGGCGTGTCATATGGAACTTCAAGAATAGTTCTGGCTGCCTGTTTTAGAGCCATTGATAGTTGATTAATTAATTTGGCTGTACACCCTGACCAAACTGTGCTACAATATATGAAATTTGGAAATATACAGGAGGTGTAAAACTTTAATCTTCCACTAATTAGAAAATATTTATGAAATAAGGTTACCCTTACAAATTATCTTCATGGCATATTTAACATTTTTGTCAATCAATAATCTTATGTATAACAACAACCATGTTTGTGAAATTTTTTGAAAATTAATAAAAAATGAATTAAAAATAATATACTTCTATCCAAGTTTTATATATCTGTCCTCTATTTTTCAAACATATTTTGTTAATTAAGTGAATGGTTAATGTTGAAAGATGGTAGGGCTGAGTTTCAATAGCGAGATTAATAATAGGTAAAAAGCCTTAGAAATCTTCGTATCACAATTGGCCCACATTCTACATGTTAATTAACAGATAGATTACATTAAAAAACACATGCAGAATTTTCTTTCATGTACAAATTGTCCACAGCCTTAAGTTCTTACAGTTAGCCTTACAAAATCCAAACCAACTATTGCTTTAGGTCTCAACAATCCTGTCATTAAATTTATAAAATGCAGTCTGAAGGAATCAATATTCCAATCAATTAGCGATGAAGACTTCAATTTAAACCTCATTTTAAACTACCAAATCAACCCGTTAGAAGTACTTAAACAGATGAAAGATACCGCCCAGATTCCCCGATACCGATTAAAAACAAAACTGATGAGTTTTAGAAAGAAATTATCAGACCAGCATGTCATGCTATGAGAGACGGAAGTACACAAATACACCAACAATAGGATAGCGTGACAAAGATACATTGTAACATATAAAAAACTCCCTGATTAATTTGTAGGATCAAAACATACAAACTGTCAACACATACTGAATCATCAACACAATAAATAAACCTGTACTATGTAATAGTTTAGTAATCAAACAATCTCCACACATCTTTTTCATTTCCTTTACATCATTTTTATTTCCTTTATCAATAATAGAAATAACTTATTAAAAAAAGGAATTCTCAGACCTCACCTGTATTACTATCACTTAATTCTTCCAGGAGATTGTTCAGAATGTTTAGCAAAAAAAAAAGTTAATATCATTGTTAATAATGTAGTGATACCTTAGTATTTTGTCAGCTTCATTATCCTCTATACTCCAGGGGTTATGTGATCGTAACTCCAGGGGTTATGTGATCGTAACTCCAGGGGTTATGTGATCGTAACTCCTGGGGTTATGTGATCGTAACTCCTGGGGTTATGTGATCGTAACTCCAGGGGTTATGTGATCGTAGCTCCAGGGGTTATGTGATCGTAACTCCAGGGGTTATGTGATCGCAACTCCAGGGGTAATGTGATCGCAACTCCAGGGGTTATGTGATCGTAACTCCAGGGGTTATGTGATCGTAACTCCAGGGGTTATGTGATCGTAACTCCAGGGGTAATGTGATCGTAACTCCAGGGGTTATGTGATCGTACCTCCACGGGTTATGTGATCGTAACTCCAGGAGTTATGTGATCGTAACTTTAGGGGTTATGTTATCGCAACTCCAGGGGTTATGTTATCGCAACTCCAGGGGTTATGTGATATACTCTACCAGAGTAAATACTCTATCATGTAAATCTAACCACCTTATATACATTATACTCTACCATGTAAATCTTACCACCTTATATACATTATATATTATATCACTTTTTACAAAATCTCAAATTATTTAAATATTCACACTAGTTGAAATTTTTAAATAGTTGTCATGTAGTTAGTGTAATTCTGATTAGCAAATTTAACACAACTACCTGATGCAAGGTAGAACTATTTACTGTACATGAAATGATCCACAGAATCCCCTATGATTCATAATATCTTCACTGTTAACTTCCAATTTGTCAAGCAAAAAAACCAGAAACAATTGTGTAAAAACTACTTGAATTGATTTGTTTGATCAGACTGGCAGTGATAAGATCACAGGGAAGTGATGTCATGCCATATCACAATAAATGACACCATGATATGTCTAGGAGTGTGGTAGGGTCACTAAACATCTGCTAGAGAGAAAATGGAAACAGGTAATGAGATGACATTACATCATGCATATGTCTATTATGTAGGTTCAATGTGAGAAACAGAATATGAAAAGAATGAAGAAATAACACATTTAACTGTTAATGTCTAAATTCACAATTTAGACAAGTTTAATATTTACACCATTAGTTATAGGAAGCTTGGAAACAACACACACCATCAGGTATAGGTACTGAAGCTCAGAAACAACACACGCCATCAGTTATAGGGACTGAGGTAGAAACAACACATACCATATGTTATAGGGACTGATGCAGAACAACACGTACCATCAGTTATAGGTACTGAGGTAGAAACAACATACACCATCAGTTATAGGTACTGAGGTAGAAACAACACGTACCATCTGTTATAGGGACTGAGGTAGAAACAACACATACCATCAGTTATAGCGACTGAGGTAGAAACAACACATACCATCAGTTATAGGGACTGAGGTAGAAACAACACATACCATCTGTTATAGGGACTGAGGTAGAAACAACACATACCATCTGTTATAGGGACTGAAGTAAAAACAACATACACCATCAGTTATAGGGACTGAGGTAGAAACAACACACACCATCAGTTATAGGGACTGAGGTAGAAACAACACACACCATCAGTTATAGTGACTGAGGTAGAAACAACACACACCATTAGTTATAGGGACTGAGGTAGAAACAACACACACCATCAGTTATAGGGACTGAGGTAGAAACAACACATACAGTTATAGGGACTGAGGTAGAAACAACACACACCATCAGTTATAGGGCCTGAGGTAGAAACAACACCCACCATCAGTTATAGGGACTGAGGTAGAAACAACATACACCATCAGTTATAGGGACTGAGGTAGAAACAACACATACAGTTATAGGGACTGAGGAACAAACAACACATACCATCAGTTATAGGGACTGAGGTAGAAACAACACATACAGTTATAGGGACTGAGGTAGAAACAACACACACCATCAGTTATAGGGACTGAGGTAGAAACAACACATACAGGTATAGGGACTGAGGTACAAACAACATACACCATCTGTTATAGGGACTGAGGTAGAAACAACACATACAGTTATAGGGACTGAGGTACAAACAACATACACCATCAGTTATAGGGACTGAGGTAGAAACAACACATACAGTTATAGGGACTGAGGTAGAAACAACACATACCATCTGTTATAGGGACTGAGGTAGAAACAACACACCATCATTTATAGGGAGTGAGGTAGAAACAACACATACCATCAGTTATAGGGACTGAGGTAAAAACAGCACATACCATCATTTATAGGGACTGAGGTAGAAACAACACATACCATCTGTTATAGGGACTGAGGTAGAAACAACACACACCATTAGTAATAAATACTGTGGGAGAAACAACACACATCATCTGTTATAGGGACTGAGGTAGAAACAACACATATCATCATTTATAGGGACTAAGGTAGAAACAACACACACCATTAGTAATAAATACTGAGGGAGAAACAACACACACCATCAGTTATAGGGACTGAGGTAGAAACAACACATACCATCAGTTATAGGGACTGAGGTAGAAACAACACACACCATCAGTTATAGGGACTGAGGTAGAAACAACACATACCATCAGTTATAGGGACTGAGGTAGAAACAACACATACCATCAGTTATAGGGACTGAGGTAGAAACAACACACACCATTAGTAATAAATACTGAGGGAGAAACAACACACACCATCAGTTATAGGGACTGAGGTAGAAACAACACATACCATCAGTTATAGGGACTGAGGTAGAAACAACACACACCATCAGTTATAGGGACTGAGGTAGAAACAACACATACCATCAGTTATAGGGACTGAGGTAGAAACAACACATACCATCAGTTATAGGGACTGAGGTAGAAACAACACATACCATAAGTTATAGGCACTGAGGTAGAAACAACACATACCATCAGTTATAGGGACTGAGGTAGAAACAACACACACCCATCATTTATAGGGACTGAGGTAGAAACAACCCATACAGTTATAGGCACTGAGGTAGAAACAACACATACCATCAGTTATAGGGACTGAGGTAGAAACAACATACACCATCAGTTATAGGGACTGAGGTAGAAACAACACATAAGTTATAGGCACTGAGGTAGAAACAACACATACCATCAGTTATAGGGACTGAGGTAGAAACAACACATACCATCAGTTATAGGGACTGAGGTAGAAACAACACATACCATAAGTTATAGGCACTGAGGTAGAAACAACACATACCATAAGTTATAGGCACTGAGGTAGAAACAACACATACCATCAGTTATAGGGACTGAGGTAGAAACAACACACACCATCATTTATAGGGACTTAGGTAGAAACAACACACACCATCAGTTATAGGGACTGAGGTAGAAACAACACACACCATCAGTTATAGGGACTGAGGTAGAAACAACACATACCATCAGTTAAAGGGACTGAGACAGAAACAAGACACACCATTAGTTATAGGGACTGAGGTAGAAACAACACATACCATCTGTTATAATGACTGAGGTAGAAACAACACATACCATCTGTTATAGTGACTGAGGTAGAAACAACACACAGCATCAGTTATAGGGACTGAGGTAGAAACAACACATACCATCAGTTATAGTGACTGAGGTAGAAACAACACACAGCATCAGTTATAGGGATTGAGGTAGAAACAACACATACCATCATTTATAGGGACTGAGGTAGAATCAACACACACCATCAGTTATAGGGACTGAGGTAGAAACAACACATACAGTTATAGGGACTGAGGGAGAAACAACACATACCATCAGTTATAGGGAGTGAGGTAGAAACAACATACACCATCAGTTATAGTGACTGAGGTAGAAACAACACATACCATCAGTTATAGTGACTGAGGTAGAAACAACACACAGCATCAGTTATAGGGACTGAGGTAGAAACAACACATACCATCAGTTATAGGGACTGATGTAGAAACAACACATACCATCAGTTATAGTGACTGAGGTAGAAACAACACCCACCATCAGTTATAGGGACTGAGGTAGAAACAACACACACCATCAGTTATAGGGACTGAGGTACAAACAACATACACCATCAGTTATAGGGACTGAGGTAGAAACAACACATACAGTTATAGGGACTGAGGTACAAACAACACATACTATCAGTTATAGGGACTGAGGTAGAAACAACACACACCATCAGTTATAGGGACTGAGGTACAAACAACATACACCATCAGTTATAGGGACTGAGGTAGAAACAACACATACAGTTATAGGGACTGAGGTACAAACAACACATACTATCAGTTATAGGGACTGAGGTAGAAACAACACATACAGTTATAGGGACTGAGGTAGAAACAACACACACCATCAGTTATAGGGACTGAGGTAGAAACAACACATACAGTTATAGGGACTGAGGTACAAACAACAGACACCATCAGTTATAGGGACTGAGGTAGAAACAACACATACAGTTATAGGGACTGAGGTACAAACAACATACACCATCTGTTATAGGGACTGAGGTAGAAACAACACATACAGTTATAGGGACTGAGGTACAAACAACATACACCATCTGTTATAGGGACTGAGGTAGAAACAACATACACCATCAGTTATAGGGACTGAGGTAGAAACAACACATACAGTTATAGGGACTGAGGTAGAAACAACACACACCATCAGTTATAGGGACTGAGGTAGAAACAACACATACCATCAGTTATAGGGACTGAGGTAGAAACAACACACACCATCAGTTATAGGGACTGAGGTAGAAACAACACACACCATCAGTTATAGGGACTGAGGTAGAAACAACACACCATCAGTTATAGGGACTGAGGTAGAAACAACACACACCATCAGTTATAGGGACTGAGGTAGAAACAACACATACCATCAGTTATAGGGACTGAGGTAGAAACAACACATACCATCAGTTATAGGGACTGAGGTAGAAACAACACATACCATCAGTTATAGGGACTGAGGTAGAAACAACACATACCATCTGTTATAGGGACTGAGGTAGAAACAACACATACCATCAGTTATAGGGACTGAGGTAGAAACAACACACACCATCAGTTATAGGGACTGAGGTAGAAACAACACATACCATCATTTATAGGGACTGAGGTAGAAACAACACATACCATCAGTTATAGGGACTGAGGTAGAAACAACTAATACCATCATTTATAGGGACTGAGGTAGAAACAACACATACCATCTGTTATAGGGACTGAGGTAGAAACAACACATACCATCTGTTAAAGGGGCTGAGGTAGAAACAACACACACCATTACTAATAAATACTGAGGGAGAAACAACACACATCATCTATTATAGGGACTGAGGTAGAAACAACACATACCATCATTTATAGGGACTAAGGTAGAAACAACACACACCATTAGTAATAAATACTGAGGGAGAAACAACACACACCATCAGTTATAGGGACTGAGGTAGAAACAACACATACCATCAGTTATAGGGACTGAGGTAGAAACAACACATACCATCAGTTATAGGGACTGAGGTAGAAACAACACACACCATCAGTTATAGGGACTGAGGTAGAAACAACATACACCATCAGTTATAGGGACTGAGGTAGAAACAACACATAAGTTATAGGCACTGAGGTAGAAACAACACATACCATCAGTTATAGGCACTGAGGTAGAAACAACACATACCATCAGTTATAGGCACTGAGGTAGAAACAACACACACCATCAGTTATAGGCACTGAGGTAGAAACAACACATACCATCAGTTATAGGCACTGAGGTAGAAACAACACATACCATCAGTTATAGGCACTGAGGTAGAACAACACACACCATCATTTATAGGGACTGAGGTAGAAACAACACATACCATCAGTTATAGGGACAGGGACTGAGGTATAAACAACACAATTACCATCAGTTATAGGGACTCAGGTAGAAACAACACACACCATCAGTTATAGGGACTGAGGTAGAAACAACACATACCATCTGTTATAGGGACTGAGGTAGAAACAACACACACCATCAATTATAGGGACTGAGGTATAAACAACACATACCATCAATTATAGGGACTGAGGTAGAAACAACACATACCATCAGTTATAGGGACTGAGGTAGAAACAACACATACCATTAGTTATAGGGATTGAGGTAGAAACAACACATACCATCAGTTATATAGGTACTGAGGTAGAAACAACACATACCATCAGTAATAAATACTGAGGGAGAAAAAACTGTCTTCAGTACACGATCATTATGCAACTGAATTTTGTATTACCTAAGCTTATAATTGTTCTTGGTTGATTTTCAATTATAATATGAATGAAATGTTAAAATTGATAAGTGTTTATTGTGATTTTCTTTCTCATGTATAACGTGGTAATTAGGTAGTAACAGGCAACTGCATTAACAAGCTAATAAAGTAAGAAATAAAGGCAATGTAACAAATGGAAACTGTGCAACATCCCATTCAAATGTCAAACCATAACCCCTAATTATTGATACATGTTTAAATATTCTATTACGATTTTCTAAACACTCATTTAAAGTTAGGGAATTAGAAATTAAAACAGATGGGAATGTTATTTTTAATGTTTAATTTTCTAGTGGACAGACAGAACGACTAACTAAATACTTAAGATAATTATATTTTAACTCTTTAATGCCATACACCAAGTAAACCATAAGATTTTCCAGCATAAGATTCCAATTTTTATTTAAAAAGTTAAATCTCATGCATCACATAACTAACATGTAAGTCTACAGGTAAGGTAAAACTTGTACATTTTCTCAAGATTGTTATCATTCACATTATTTATGTCGTTAATAAAATCATTAGTGAATATTGATTGTTATCCACAAAATTATACATACGTCGCTGAATATAATTTTAAGTTAATTATAAGTAGCACATCAATGTTAATTAACAGGTAAATCCGAAACTCAGGTAAAAATCATTATGTTTGTCACATTGACAACTCACAGAATCATTTATATGATGTTCTAATTGGTCCTCTCAAGGATACACATATGAAATATATATAGGTGAAATATTCAAAACAGAAATGGGAAAAGCCTTTCATTATTGTACTATTATTGGTCAAATAAATAATAAGTATCATCAAATATGGACAATGTGTATATATACTTATAATTATCCCACATCAGGATAAGCTGGATAATCTTTCAGCGCTTATTAACTTACCTACACAATTGCATTATCACAGTTTCACATTGTAAAAGCCTCCTCTGGAGAGATGATTCGGGAAGTGGTACTGATTTTTACAATGACGTATCTTTCTATTTAGGACAGCAGAGGTTCTCTAGGTGGAGAGGAAGAGTATGCAGTTTTATCTGCCAATTTATACAGAGGTCTTATACAATTCCAATCTTAAGACTTCCATCACTACTCCTTCATATTTCCATTCCGACCATCAAGAACGAGTGAAATCAAATTAATTGCTGTTAAATCTATAATGTTTAAATCAATTTTTAATGAAAGAATCCTATGTACATGTATTATGACATTGACTTTAGCTTTCTTACCATGTGTAGGAGAAGGTTGGAAGTTCCATCAATAACAGTCACGGGAATGTTTGACTTACAATCACGGAGGTTATATCCTTTGTCACAAGTTTACATTAAGTTCTGTATGCGCCGCTCCCCGTTGATCACACAAGCCAACAAAATGCTCCCTACAGTTGTAGGAAGTGATCACATCTGAGCCTGTAATCACAGTGTTAGGTGACAGATGTTTCCGATGTCTATATCTACACAATACTGGGATATCATCAATAAAACCAAATTACTCACACTCTCACTCAGATTTTTTTTAAGTCATCTATACACGTATCACCACAATTAAGAGTTGTTTATGTAGTTAGTATTGTACAGGTCTATACAGATGCTATCAAAACAGATGTATAGAGAATGGCACTCCAATTGACTCGGACATTCACCAACACCTAAGAATAGCTGTAACTAGCATACATTGCGTCATCCCATCAGACAAATCATGAATTTATCGTAAACATCTCCATCCTAGTTGGTGACACATCACCGTTGAATGGCTCCGAGTGAAGTTTCACAAAATCACAGAAAACATTTCTTCTCACACTGTTTACTTCTCACTGAAAAACGTTTGAAAAATGTCCTCCTCTGTGATGAAATATACCAGTAGGTTAAGTCTGGACCGGAGCATGATAGAACATCACTGGGGTTTAAACGATATACTTCTATATCTCCATTGGAATCCAAGTCCTCTGCTCTGTGGAAGTCAGTTTTGACCACATTTAACTGTATCTATCTTATACCTCAGTAACTGTTTCACTGTGTGAATGACAATCGTACACAAAAGAGGTTTATAAAACACTGAATCTCATTAAACTCTAAAGCGCATCTGATGAGACTTCATTCAACGTAGCTTTTTGTTAAGATACCAACAATGAATGAAGCTGTTTCTTTTACCACTAGAACTGCCTGTACCCTTCATTGATCGATCCAACACAGCGTGGTGTGGTAGAGCCGTCGGTCAGAGGTCAATCAGAGTAACTCACATGTACCCTGAATAGATGCCAAGGACTAAAAGTATGGTTACCTTTACATTTAATTATTACAACATTTTTTAAGAAACGTTTAATTTAATTCAAGCATTTCTATTTGGACAATAAATAATCCCTGAGACATTATTGTAAATGAAATATTTGAAATATGATCTGTATAGAAGTTTTTATTATTTTGTGTTGAATTAATAAAAAGGACCCCCATGATTAAAAACATATATTACGTAAAAGATCAAGCTAACAAATCTTTGTGAAGCAATCTGATGGGTATTGCTGTGCTATCCTATACTGACGTCCATCTGATAAAATTGGGCGAGATTGGTGAGATTGAATAGATATTTCCTATTGTCATATATGTGACAGCTTCATTGTGGAGATGATGACATCCTAATTTTGGCTGGTCAGTCACCAATCACCAATATTTCTACATCACACCCTTGTACCTCAGCCTTCCATGGCTAAATTCTGGAGTCGATTTACATGTTTTATAATCTCCGGTAGGTGTAGAATATTTATCACACCTGAATGCACACAGAAAATAGGTTTAACAACGGCATGACTGTTTAAGATGCATTAAACAATTTAAGCTTCAGAAATAAATATTCATTTGGCTTATCATTTACATGGAACCACACTGCACCATGTACCTATAGATCTGACTTGGTAAAGTCTGTGGACACTCCCATCACGCTAAAATATCAAACGGTACTCAGAGAGCTTGCTGAAAACCTTTTGCTTCACAACAGTCTATCCATATACTACATATCACAAGTCTTGAAATTCAATATCATAGCCTGAAACCCTGCGATCAGGACATGATGATAATCAAGGAGACTTATAATGGCACCAATTCCCAACCTTTTCGTCTGTATGTGTATGGAAAATGAGGTTAGAAATTGGGGCCATGTCCCTGTGGGTACTGGCCATGATCAAGGTGAAATGTCATATCGAGACAGTAGCATTTCCATCTAGGCATATGTATATGTATGTGATTCAGATCATTCTCATAACGAAAATGTCTTTAAAACACACTGACACAACAGAAGTGAAGATGTAATTTAGCAACCCACAATGCTCTCACATTATATACAGATACAGTATGTATTAATCCACTTACTCTAACATTACAGCAGTAAATAGGCATTGTCTTTCAAACACACTTGACTTCCTTATAAATTTCTTTTTCCCTTTCGGGACCCCTCAACTGCTTCAACATGCTTCCTACTGCTATAACAATACCCATGAATAATGGATGAAATCCACTGATCAAGCAATGTTTGCCTTCAGAAAACAGCTACTTCAACAATATATCTACATGAAAATGTATAATGATTCTCAAGAAATTCACAATCATTATCTCAGGAGTTTCTTCCTTTTCCTGAACATATTCATTATGAGCCCTAAGGGACCACATCCCAACCTAGGAAATAATTTCACGTTTATAGCTATAGACATGAAAGATATATATATAGAAATAAAGACACGGATACCAGTAATACGGTCTGGCCTATCCAGCATGTCACATACTGCTAACAAAAGAATTTCAAAACCAAACTTGACATAGAAATAACCATTACATTATCCAGTATGTACATTAGTGCAGAGATGTTGCCATGCTTTGTTGATAACATTGGGTGTATACCGGGTAGGCACCAAGGCGGTACACAGATGTTGTCATGCTTTGTTGATAACATTGGGTATATACCGGGTAGGCGCCAAGGCGGTACACAGATGTTGTCATGCATTATTGATCACTCTTTAACCAAGTTACTGAACAGGTACATGTATGCATACTGACTCACTGTCTGGACACAGTTTTTGTTCCATAGCAATGTTTATAGCAAGTCTTTAATCAAAAGTATTATTAATTGTTATCACTACAATTACCTGCTAAAACTATCATTATACGAGGAAAACTAAAGCTTTTTATAAACAAAATTCAAAAAAGGAAGTTTATAAGGAATCACCCAGTAAGAGCAAATGACTTTGAGAAACAAGAGTGCTTCGGCCAGTGCGGGGTGGACAATATATATCCGGCAAATACCATATACGATCTCATATGAGAGGGAGTTGGTTAATTCAGGTTGTCACTAAGACAAGTTTGACTGTATTGTTATATACAATCTTGTATTAAAATAAAAGATTTGCATCACTTTATTGTAGCCAGCTGATATGATATAAATCTTACTTTTCACTTCAATGTCAATGATTAATTTTCTTGCAACACAACTATCTGATTGTAAGTCTTTCAAAGAAATTGATAGAAAACTGTAGGAGATCAAGATCATCGGACAAGATTCAAGAATTAGATATAAACAAGATCATCGGACAAGATTCAAAAATTAGATATAAACAAACGCAAGAAATATTACAAAAAATATCAAAATCAAATTTTTGGGGGGTTGATTTATTTATATATATAAACATAACTTTTTATGTATAATTGACTACAATTTATTTCAAGTTTGAAAGAAAGCAGTCAAGAAATTGTGACCAAGGGCCCTGGGCAAAATATCAAAAACTAAAATAAATATTCCAATCAAAATTCTTATCAAGGCAACTCAATAACATATAATTATAAAGCCTACCAAATTTCAAAGGAATCAGTCAAAAAATCTAGGAGATCTCCAAAACAAATAATTTAATAATGAATTCGAAATAAAAAAAAGGGGAATAACTTTTGCCAAAATAGTCTACCTGGTAATCAAAATTCTTTTCAATAAAACACAACAACATAATTAAAGTCCACCATATTTTAAAAGGAATCAGTCAAAAAATCTAGGAGATCTACGGACAAAATTAAAACAATAAATTGAACAAAGGGCAATAACTTCCATAAAATTAGTATAAAAATGCACATCATCTTAGTATGACCATTGTGCGTTCATCAAATTTCACTACCCAATTTCTAAATGTAAGCAAAGTTATGAACTGGATACAAAATTCTAACAGCAATATCTGTAAATAAGGGGTTGAATATAGACAATACATTGCCTTAGTTTAAATGAATACACAGATTCATGATCTTTGTTGTACTGTTCTTTGGGCAAAGTTAATGCTCCTGACATAAAAAAGTTGGACAGATGACAAAGTAGCAACTAAATCAAATGATGTTAAACACAATAGTTATAGTGTGAGAGATATGTCACCCTGATATCATCACACTGACTATTTCCCAATAGTCATCTGTATCATATCACAATACATTAAACAACTCAGTTTTATTTTTCCTTAATAACAAATCAGTTCATATTTCACTATATAATCACAATAAATCACACACATTGGATACATAATATCATTAAACATTGAACACTTGTAATTGTTCTATCCAAACAGTGATATTATTTGAACTGTTTGTAACAAACATATCTCAAATTCTCAATGATACTTCAAGTTGAGCTCACTCAATTAGCAAGTTTTTCTTGAATCAATGATCAAGTTGGAATCACCCAAAGAGGCCCAATGGGCCTGTATTGCTCATCTGAGTCTACAGTAACTTTGAAGTTGATCTAGGTTGATCATATCTGCAAATACTAATTAAAGTTGATTACCACTTTTGGCACTTTATTCAAATATCAGAAAGGCTAGGTTTGTTCATGTCTAACATTATATACTTAAATTTCAGCACACAATAGCCTAATATCAGGTTTCAATCACTTAAATTGGCTATCAAGATAGCATTGTTTAAAGATCAATTTTAGCTTATTTGGCCCTTGTGACCATGAATGTAGGTCTAGGTCATTCATTTGAACAAATTTGGTAGCCTTGTAATTCACCACAGCATGCTACAGACCAAATATCTATCTAATTCCTGGACCTCTTTGGTTATTGAAAAGAAAATGAAAATGTAAATTGTTTACAACTAATGCTGCACGATCCCGGACAATTTCAACGGATGCCCCATGACCCCAGACAATTACAACGGATGCCGCACGACCCCGGACAAAAGATGATTATAATAGGTCACTTGAGACGGGATATTTTTCATTACTCCTTCCTATTACATACATGAAGCTATATTATTTCTCAACAGGAATCTGACTTTTTATATGCAAATTTTATTATAGAACTTAAGTACAAGCTGGATTCAAATTGATGTTTTTAAGTCAGCTATTTCTACAGAGAACTAAAATTCTGGGTCTTTAATTCCATATTAGTGAACCTTTAAATTTACTTTACATTAGCTAGCCCACATGTCTGTTAATAATTGACTTATTATGCTGCATAAGCTTTTTGTTTGTATCATCTTTAATCAATTCATGTTATTTAACTATCTATTCCACTATGTGTGATGTATGATTCCATTGTGACATTTGATGTACCTACGTGTAAATAAGAGTACTCATGTCAGTATATATATAGGTCACCTTAGTATTAGCTCACGCCAGCAGGAATTTTCCTTTAGCTCAGTCATGATCACTCTCCTGTTACATTTGGTGCTGTTAATTAAATAACCACTCCAAGTGTAAGCTATAGGAGAATAAGAGTCTTCCTTGGAGCTTAAGAACCTGGATTGGGGTGGTCTTTGGGGTCAATGACTTTATGAAGGAGGGAGTAGTGTACAAGCGGAATTTCCCTAAACTTATAGTAGTAGGAGGTTTACCTACTGATTTTAAAAAAAGTTACTTAAGATTAATGTTAGATGAAGATTTCTTTTTGGTGCTTTTTTGATTTGTTTTTGTTTAACGTCCTATTAACAGCCAGGGTCATTTTCAGTCGTATGACAGAATGTTTCGATATTTTTCACTCATGCTTCGCACTCGTGAAATATTGATATTCTGTCATAAGTTGTGAAATATGTTAACTATATTAAACAGGAAACAATTCAATATCCTGTATATATTTTTCACTGGCAAAAATGCAATAAAATAATGGCAAAAATGCAATAAAATAAAACCTTGCACAAGATATATATTTACATAAACAATCGCGGATATGAAACTTGTACATTATTTTTGCAATTGGAACGTGCATGTGTATATTGACACTGATGCACAGGCGCCTGTAGTTTATATTGAACAATTCGAGTGAAGTACCAATATCCACAGTCCAGGTACAAGGGCCTGTGGACTGATGACGGTTTGTTAATCATATTTTGTAGTTACCTGTTTAGGCTACCGATGTTTACATTATGCATACGACTTCGATGTTGAAGAGACAAATTGAGATGCAATCCTTTGTCGTTATTATAGCGCACCTGTCACTCCACGTGTGGTTTCACTGTTCCCGCAAATAAAATTGAATAGGGCTTTTATTGATTTCTTTTGTAAAAGAACTACAACACCTTTCATCTGGGTCTTTTGAATGTTGGGTTCGGACGGACTCATTAATGGTTCAAGCGTCTGTAAGAGTTTAAAGGTAAATAAAAGGTAAAAACATAAACAAAGCTCAATGGCGGTTCAAGGCCAGGTCAATCGAAAAAGTTTTGGTAACCAAATTGCAGGTAAAAAGTATATCCAATATAGTCTAGTCCTCTCCGTATTATTGTCGTTCCTTTTTTAACCAATGGCAGAACCGTGAAAGATAACGTTATATGGAATACAGTCAGTGTATAGATGAACTAGTAGGCCTAACGTGTTATAACTTTTTTGATATGTTGATGTTCGTCCATCGTCCATGGCGCATTTATTTAGTAAGGAAACATCATACATTTGCAAAAAAAAAAATATTTGCACGTCAGAAAGTACCAAAAAATTGATGCAATACTTCCGGTTGAGTAACATCAAAGTTTTGAGTAGGGGGATAACGCTATTAAAACTATCTAAATAATTACAGAGACCATACTTCAGTACAGTACTCGGGTACTAGACTAGTACTGTATTCGATTCATGCACGTTCAGTTTTCTTTTTTCTTTTACAGCAATATTTTAATAACATTACATGTAAACATGGAAGAGTTAACTGAATGAATGATTTATTATGAAATTTTGTAAATAATTATCGAAATCAAAGACAGAGTTGAAGAAATTTAAACCACTTACCATTCAGCAATTTATTTAGAATGAATTTAATGGTTTGGGATGGCTTGCTTTGTAGCGAAGGGAGACAATCCCTATGAAATGTTTGCATGATTTTTACACAAGTAATATAAATAGCAGTACATATTTAGTCAAGTTTATTTCAAGTACAGAAGGAAGATGTTTTGGAGTGGCCTATTGTCCCTTATCTTTGGAGCTTGTTGCTCCACATTTGAAGAAAACCTTCTGCAATATAATATTGCAGATATTTTTTTGTTATCTTAAACACCTGCATATCATGTCTCCCCTAGCCTGTTTCTCCTGAAGACTATTTCTCCCCAGACTCTTCTGAAGGGTATGTCTCCCGCTGACATTATAATTGATCCTGATATGAAGTTGTCACTTGTGTCTAGATCTCCTTCAAAAGAATTCCAATTCAACTGTTTTTGCAAAATAAGTAATTCCTCTTTATTAATTTCAGTATTCTTTTTGTCCAGAGATCATGTCCTACATTTTCCAACCAATTTCTTTGAAGTTTGCAGGTAGGCTTTGAAATCATGATATGTCAGTGTGTTTCCCTGAAAAGAAATTTAATTCAATGACTTTTGCAAAACTTATTTCCTTTTGTTTATTTCAATATTTGATTTTTGCCTCGAGATTTCCTCCTATATTTTCTGACCGATTTCTTTGAATCTTAAAATGCATTGAGTGTCATGATAAAAAGTTGTTTCAGAAATTAAATATTAAATTTGTAGTGAGAATTATAGCATGCCAGATAGTCACTTTTAATAGGTAATGCAAATCTTATTTTGATACGTACACGATAGTATATTATACAAATTTATCATCTGTGTCTGTGCAATAGTCCAGAATGTTTGTACTGGTATGTAATCGACCGCTGTTCTATTGCATGAGGCCAAAACAGACACCCATGATATAGTTGTTTTACTACATAATCACTAAAATACACTTAGAATCACTGAAATCTTAACTTTCCTGTCGGCCTAGAAGTCGCCATGACTGTCGTCTGGCAGTGTTGACATCTGAGTGACTAATTCCGAAACGTCATAGATATATAGGTGTTCAATAGTTTCGTACGTGACCAAATTCCGAAGCGTCTCAGGTGTTCATTAGTTTGCATGTGATCATGAAATAGTCATTTTAGCTGTGTAATAATTCATTATATACCTTATGCGTAAAGTTAAAGAAAATCAAACGCATTATGTAATAAGTAACAATATGGCATTCAACAGGCCTATATTGTTCTGCCCTGCGATACTCTTGTTAGGTTAATTCATTTTCAAAGCACTTTTTTTTTGTAATTAATATATTATAGTGTAAATAAAACAACTGTGTTTTTTTCTTCAGCAACCTGACTAAACAATTGAAATTAAAGCTATAGACTGATGACAGGCCTGTACACGATGGGATTTCTCTGCTGTCCACAAGTGTCATTTCTCATCGTGCTAGCATTTATATCGTCTCCTACACAAGTTTTTAGTGATTCATCTTTCAATGATCGGTTTGAGTATAGTGAAATCCTTTCACGTGTGGCATCAGCCCATCTGATGCAAGAAAGTGTGGTCAAAGAACATTTAGTAAAAAAGATTGGCTGGGACCAGACACTGAGTGAAAAACAGGGAACATTTCTTGATCAAGGAGATGCCATACTGGCCTGGGCCAGGAGGAATAATACAGTGTCCGAGGAATGCACTAATGTACTGGGACTTCTAATTAATGCCCTGGGTGATCAGGAACTCTGGGCTGTAGAATGTGAGTAAATGGTTTATCCATTGAACATTTTCCTTTACTTAGCATTAATCTAAAAGATTGTTTCATGGTCATTAAAGCTTTAATGTTAGCGTGATGATCATCTACATAACATCGTACACAGGTTCTTTATCAGGCATCCAGTGACCATTGATTTTTCATGATTTTAGAAGTCAAATCACTATTTCTCAGAAATCTGAAGGATCAAAACATAGTTAAATAGATATGTTCCTTCAACCCAAAGAGTCAGATCTGAATTGTGAGAGTCAAAACATACTCCCAAGTGTCTACTCGATGCCCAGTTTGTCATACATATGTAACATTCTATATAAACTAAGGCAGTTTGTGGGATACCGTATACTGCATCTCTAAATATGTGTGTCTAAATTTTTGAGGAGTATTATAAAAACAGACCAGTACAAACTAAAGGATTTTACAGTTGCATTGTTAAGAGAAACTTCATGCATGAAGTTTCTCTTAACAATGCAACTGTAAAATCAATGGTCACTGGATGCCTGATAAAGAACCTGTGTACGATGTTATGTAGATGATCATCACGCTAACTGAACAGGTGCATTACCATTACAGTTACAACAGCTGTAAATGTGCATTAGTTCAATTTGATAGTTTTAATCATATTTCAGTTATTTTGCGCTAAAGACATTGTGTGGGCTCGCTGTTTTATGTTCACATTCCTTGGAATTTTGGTGAAACCTATTGTATACACCTATATCAATGGCATATTTATTATGATTATGATAATCAAAGTTTTGTAATTATATTGTTTTGTGTGCAATGCATAAGACATGTATAATTTGGCTCTCTGTTGAAGATTAATAATTATATAATCCGCTAATATTTGAGTGTGAAAAAAAATATGAAGATTTACAGTAAAGCGATTTTATGAAACTTGCAAATGTCTCTAAGAGACTTGTTTCATAAAATCACATTAAGTTCCAAAAAAAAGATCCTATCCTGTATATATTTTATACTTTGATCTTTTAATTAATCTATTCAAAATTAATTGAGCAGTTCTGGATGCAGTTGGTAAGCCCCCTAGTGGAGTACTTCAGTTTGACTTGATATGGCCTGGTCAGTATGATCAGTGCATCGACATCTCGGCCAGGATCAACAACACCAACCTCAACAAGATGGTGGACATCCAGGGAATGTACTACCGCCTTGAAATCAGACTGGCTCTGAACCTGCCACCAAGCATGTTTGTAGAGACGGTAAGGACAGACTTATTTGTAATTACATTTCATATTAGGAAGACATCTTTAGGATGTGAGGGTATCTATGAATCCTATGCTTCATGTTAAAATTAGTTTATGTAAAAGTTAATCTGAAATGCTTAGGTGAAAGAATCTTACAATTTTTTATCTAAAATTTTTGAAACTAATTTATCTTTGTGATTAATTTGATTTTCAGCCACTTTTAGCTATTTATTTGAAAGACTTGACGTTTGGAGTGTGTGTACCCTCCCAGTGTAGTAAGACTGACATCATTGGTGTTTCTGCAGCAGGTAATATAAGTTATACTACGTAACAGTGGTTTACTACACTGTACATGTAATAAGAATATTTTTTCCATGGCTTTAGTATTTTCCCTTCCCAAATATTGATGTGTTGCCTTTCAACTTATAGGTAACTGCTGCATTACAATCCACATCAGTTATCTTTCGAGCAATCAGTTTTTAAATTACCCCAGACAAGTGACCTATTTCAATTGCTTTTTGTTCTATATTACAAAATAATTTGAAATGATTTTTACAATTTCAGCAAATGCTGTGCTGAATCCAATTCTACCAGGCACACTTAAAAATGCAACTATCCAAGGAATAGACGACCCACACCCCGCTGTGTTTGAAAATCGCCCTGAGACGGTAGCCACACTGTAAGATGGCATAACACGTTAATCTCTTGTCCTATAAGATTAATTGTCTTGTCTGGAATTTCTACATCAAAGGCAATCACAACCCCAGCTACTGCCAGTAACCATTATCCTGTCAAAGATTTAAATGTTACATCATCACACAATTCTATAAAATATTGAGGAAAGTTAAGGGTCTTTGTTGTCAGATTAAAGTGAATAATATGATAAAATTAAATTTCTCAGACAGTTGTTTTATAATTTTATCAATTGAGTGCAATGCTATAAGAGAGTTAATTTAAATCATATTTTGCAGTTTCACTTGAAATTATTGCTTTTATGCTGTACTGAACCAGATGATTTTTTTCTTCTACTTTGCTTATCATTGTTAGATTTGTCGGCTAATTAACAGTATTAATGGTCTGAAATACTCAATCTCTTTAATATGTAGCACTATTTGAACCATACACATCAATGCCTACAATGAAAATCTAAAAAAAATTGCTCCTTATGGAAATATTGTTAAATGTCAATTTAATGATTAAAAACAAATCAATAGAAAAAGGGTGCAAATACATTTGCAACTCTGATATATATCCATATTTATCTTATATATCATATATGTTTCTTCTGAAAAATATTTTTTTTTTGTTGATTCAGGTTGATGAGTTTTCACGTGTCCATTTGTAAATTCAGTAAAAGTCAATAATTGTATCATATATATCATTCATGTACAGTGTCATTGGTTCCCTTCTGGCATTTTTCCTGGTGATTGGAACGCTGTATGACCTCTTGATCAATCAACCTTCCCTAATAGAAGATACTAGTCTATCAAATGGTATCGAGCAGAGGTCACAGGTCAACACCAACGCCCAGGATCTCAATGCAACCCTGATCAGTTACTCAGAAAGCACAGAGACTGAACTCCTAAATGATGGTAAACAACTCACGACGGTAACCATCCGACACAAAATTACGAGTTATGGTAAGGCTGCTGGAGATTCTCTTAACAGTTACTTTTCAAAACAAATAATAATCATAGTTAAGTAAAGCAGAGTATGATTACCTCAGTCATAGTTAGATATGGCAGTTTGACAGTAAAACTGGTGAAAGGCAGAGAACCAGTGTTTGTGTGAAATAACAATACTATAAGATAAAATGTTTTTGGACAGCAGTGGATAGTTATGCTTAACACTGTTAATACAAGTAGTCAAATATCATTGTTAGTTCTCTCTCATATAATGAAAGTAATTTTGCAATTTCCATTTAAAAAAAAAAGTAAAAAATAGCCTTCACAAAAGATATTAAACACTACATCTTTTTCTTTGATTAGAAATACAGTTTATGTTACCCTGACAATATCACATTTTCATTAGAGACCATAGGAAGGTTCCTGATGGGCTTCTCTATGTATACCAATGGCTACAAGATACTGAGTACAGAGACAAGTCCGAGTCAGATCAAGGCCGTCAATGGCATCCGAGTACTCAGTCTCGGCTGGGTCATACTAGGCCACACCTACTATTTCACCTCCAGTTTGTGTAGTAAGTATCCGCCATCCGAGGCCACACCTACTATTTCACCTCCAGTTTGTGTAGTAAGTATCTGTCATTCTAGGCCACACCTACTATTTCACCTCCAGTTTGTGTAGTAAGTATCTGTGTCATTCTAGGCCACACCTACTACTTCACCTCCAGTTTGTGTAGTAAGTATCTGTGTCATTCTAGGCCACACCTACTATATCACCTCCAGTTTGTGTAGTAAGTATCTGTGTCATTCTAGGCCACACCTACTATATCACCTCCATTTTGTGTAGTAAGTATCTGTCATTCTAGGCCACACCTACTTTTTCACCTCCAGTCCGTATAGTAAGTATCTGTCATTCTAGGTCACACCTACTATTTCACATCCACTCTGTATAGTAAGTATCTGTGTCATTCTAGGCCACACCTACTTTTTCACCTCCAGTTTGTGTAGTAAGTATCTGTAATTCTAGGCCACACCTACTATTTCACCTCCACTCTGTATAGTAAGTATCTGTGTCGTTGTTGGTCACATAGCTACCTATATGTGTATACCTACAAAATATGTGTTTACTTAATCTCCATCCATGAAGTTCTGTGTTAATACCTATAGTTTCTGTAGATACGTAATTATGGTATAATATAATGACAGTAGTTTGCATACTTTGAATTCAACAGTTTGCAAAGGAAAGCTAAATGCTTGTAAAATTGTTACTACTGTTTAATCTCATTATCTCAATGTCAGGAGGGGTCATTACTTCAGCTAGCTAAAGGTCTCTGGCTATTGTTTGGTTCTGACGCCAACCGACCTTTAACAACCGAACCCTATTTGACCCTGCGCAAGTTCCGTCCTGATTTCAGGGCGGAAAGAAAGACACAATAATATCGGTATTCATAAGTCTAAACTTGATGACAACGGTGTGTACTTACAGTTTAGGTATTATATATCCCATTTAAACAGTCCAATCACTGATTCACACCAAGTTAATAATACTTTGACACAAAACACTTTGCTACAATATTCCACCGCTTCACGTAACCTATTTCGAATATGGTGGCATTGGTTGTAAAAAATACGGAATGTGTGTACCAAGCGGAACAAATATAAAGTGTAAAGCAAATAGCTTTTTCGTTTGTTTTGCTTTATAAAATGTATATACATCATATGCATGTATGTTACTGATAATGTCTGCTTTTAGAAAATCTGGTTGTGGCACAACAATGGGCTCCACGCTGGACATTCCAGGCTGTACTTAGTGCCCTGTTTTCTGTCGACTCATTCTTCCTTCTCAGGTAAGCCATCAAAATATATAAACTTTTACGTACCAGTTGTTAGTAAGTATTTCTGTTAATCAGGAGAGGATATTTTTTTTTACCGTTACGCCACCATTATATTTTAAAGATTTTGATATCTTGATTTTTATGCTCAGAAGATGAATAAAAACTTATTTCTGAAGTCAGTGCAATCCTACATTATCAGTTAAGATCACTTTCTTCGGTCATTCTGGTACCACCAGCTGGTGGAGTCTAGCCGACAGATTTCCCGGATTATCTCCCCTTCGTTCAATATGCGTTCCTATACACTGTAAATCTACTTATATTTCAGTGGCATGTTGGGATCTTTCCTAACTTTGAAAGAAATGCAAAAGAGAAATGGCAAGATCAACTGGCTGATCTACTACTTCCATCGCTTCTGGAGGTAAGAGAATCACATTACATATGCTTTGATAAAACCTCTGATCATTGTTTTCCTTTATGCAAATTGTGATGAATGGGAACTCATATGAAATGCATACACATATATCTTGTTTTTTTAAGAGTTTAATTAGTTGAAACGAGCATTCTTTTTTTATATCATTAGCCTATTGACACCAGCCTACATGTTGATATTGGTGACATATATAGAGCTATTCCACTACCGGTTGATGATATTGTATGATATTTCAGATTGACACCAGCCTACATGTTGATACTGGTGACGTATATAGGCCTGTTTCACTACCGGTTGATGACATTGTATGACATTTCAGATTGACACCAGCCTACATGTTGATAATGGTGACGTATATAGGCCTGTTCCACTACTGGGGAGATGGACCTTTCTGGCCTCAGTTTGCTCCTGGTTATGATGTCTGTATCAAACATTGGTGGAGAAATCTACTCTACATACAGAACTTCTTCCCTGTCACAGAGCAGGTTTGAACCATTAGATTATTTAGGATCAAAGGGGCAAAGGTTTGGACTGATTTGAGTGTTTCAAAGATTCTGAGCTCATGAGGCAGGAAGTGACAGTGGTCACACATATATAAGTCTTTTAGCATTATCTGGAAAACCATCAAATATTAACAAACTATTTTGTTAAATCATTGCATGATATTCATGTGGTTGATACACTCTAATTTTCACCTTCATAGTTATAATAATTGACTTTAAAAAAATGTGTCTTTATATGTAATATAGAAGTACAGGTGAATAATGTTCTACAGGTAAATCATTCTTATTTCATCTGATAAATTGTACATTCAGCTGGTAAAAATTAGGTGCAAAGTGAAAATGCAATCCTCTCTATATACAATCTACATAATGTGACTTGTGTCAAATAGTGTCATTTCTGTTGTAGTGTATTGGGTGGTCATGGTATCTAGCCAATGACATGCAGTTTTTTATCATCACCCCACTCATCCTGATCCCCCTGTACAGGTAAGACATCCCACTCATCCTGATCCCCCTATACAGGTAAGAAATCCCACTCATCCTGACCCCCCTGTACAGGTAAGAAATCCCACTCATCCTGATCCCCCTGTACAGGTAAGAAATCCCAAAATCATCCTGATCCCCCTGTACAGGTAAGAAATCACAAACTCATCCTGATCCCCCTGTACAGGTAAAAAATCACAAACTTACCCTGATCTCCCTGTACAGGTAAGAAATCCCTAACTCATCTTGACCCCCCTGTACAGGTAAGAAATCCCTAACTCATCCTGATCCCCCTGTACAGGTAAGACATCCCACTCATCCTATCCCCCTGTACAGTTAAGAAATCACACTCATCCTGATCCCCCTGTACAGGTAAGAAACCCCAAAATCATCCTGATCCCCCTGTACAGGTAAGAAATCCCAAAATCATCCTGATCCCCCTGTACAGGTAAGAAATCCCAAAATCATCCTGATCCCCCTGTACAGGTAAGGAAATCACACTCATCCTGATCCCCCTGTACAGGTAAGACATCACACTCATCCTGATCCCCCTGTACAGGTAAGAAATCACACTTATCCTGATCCCCCTGTACAGGTAAGACATCACACTCATCCTGATCCCCCTGTACAGGTAAGAAATCACACTCATCCTGATCCCCCTGTACAGGTAAGAAATCCCAAAATCATCCTGATCCCCCTGTACAGGTAAGAAATCCCAAAATCATCCTGATCCCCCTGTACAGGTAAGAAATCCCAAAATCATCCTGATCCCCCAGTACAGGTAAGAAATCACACTCATTCTGATCCCCCTGTACAGGTAAGACATCACACTCATCCTGATCCCCCTGTACAGGTAAGAAATCACACTCATCCTGATCCCCCTGTACAGGTAAGACATCACACTCATCCTGATCCCCCAGTACAGGTAAGAAATCCCAAAATCATCCTGATCCCCCAGTACAGGTAAGAAATCACACTCATTCTGATCCCCCTGTACAGGTAAGACATCCCACTCATCCTGATCCCCCTGTACAGGTAAGAAATCCCACTCATCCTGATCCCCCTGTACAGGTAAGAAATCCAAAACTCATCCTGATCCCCCTGTACAGGTAAGAAATCACAAACTTACCCTGATCTCCCTGTACAGGTAAGAAATCCCTAACTCATCTTGACCCCACTGTACAGGTAAGAAATCCCTAACTCATCCTGATCCCCCTGTACAGGTAAGACATCCCACTCATCCTATCCCCCTGTACAGTTAAGAAATCACACTCATCCTGATCCCCCTGTACAGGTAAGAAACCCCAAAATCATCCTGATCCCCCTGTACAGGTAAGAAATCCCAAAATCATCCTGATCCCCCTGTACAGGTAAGAAATCCCAAAATCATCCTGATCCCCCAGTACAGGTAAGAAATCACACTCATTCTGATCCCCCTGTACAGGTAAGACATCACACTCATCCTATCCCCCTGTACAGGTAAGACATCACACTCATCCTGATCCCCCTGTACAGGTAAGAAATCACACTCATCCTGATCCCCCTGTACAGGTAAGACATCACACTCATCCTATCCCCCAGTACAGGTAAGAAATCACACTCATTCTGATCCCCCTGTACAGGTAAGACATCACACTCATCCTATCCCCCAGTGCAGGTAAGAAATCACACTCATCCTGATCCCCCTGTACAGGTAAGACATCACACTCATCCTGATCCCCCTGTACAGGTAAGAAATCACACTCATCCTGATCCCCCTGTACAGGTAAGACATCACACTCATCCTGATCCCCCTGTACAGGTAAGACATCACACTCATCCTGATCCCCCTGTACAGGTAAGAAATCCCAAAATCATCCTGATCCCCCAGTACAGGTAAGAAATCACACTCATTCTGATCCCCCTGTACAGGTAAGACATCCCACTCATCCTGATCCCCCTGTACAGGTAAGAAATCCAAAACTCATCCTGATCCCCCTGTACAGGTAAGAAATCACAAACTTACCCTGATCTCCCTGTACAGGTAAGAAATCCCTAACTCATCTTGACCCCCCTGTACAGGTAAGAAATCCCTAACTCATCCTGATCCCCCTGTACAGGTAAGACATCCCACTCATCCTATCCCCCTGTACAGTTAAGAAATCACACTCATCCTGATCCCCCTGTACAGGTAAGAAACCCCAAAATCATCCTGATCCCCCTGTACAGGTAAGAAATCCCAAAATCATCCTGATCCCCCTGTACAGGTAAGAAATCCCAAAATCATCCTGATCCCCCTGTACAGGTAAGAAATCACACTCATCCTGATCCCCCTGTACAGGTAAGACATCACACTCATCCTGATCCCCCTGTACAGGTAAGAAATCACACTCATCCTGATCCCCCTGTACAGGTAAGAAATCCCAAAATCATCCTGATCCCCCTGTACAGGTAAGAAATCCCAAAATCATCCTGATCCCCCTGTACAGGTAAGAAATCCCAAAATCATCCTGATCCCCCAGTACAGGTAAGAAATCACACTCATTCTGATCCCCCTGTACAGGTAAGACATCACACTCATCCTATCCCCCAGTACAGGTAAGAAATCACACTCATCCTGATCCCCCTGTACAGGTAAGACATCACACTCATCCTGATCCCCCTGTACAGGTAAGAAATCACACTCATCCTGATCCCCCTGTACAGGTAAGACATCACACTCATCCTGATCCCCCTGTACAGGTAAGAAATCCCAAACTCATCCTGATCCCCCTGTACAGGTAAGACATCACACTCATCCTGATCCCCCTGTACAGGTAAGACATCACACTCATCCTGATCCTCCTGTACAGGTAAGTCATCCCACTCATCATATCCCCCTGTACAGGTAAGAAATCACACTCATCCTGATCCCCCTATACAGGTAAGACATCACACTCATCCTGATCCCCCTGTACAGGTAAGACATCACACACATCCTGATCCTCCTGTACAGGTAAGACATCACACTCATCATATCCCCCTGTGCAGGTAAGACATCCCACTCATCCTGATCCCCCTGTACAGGTAAGACATCCCACTCATCCTGATCCTAAGGTACTGGTCACAACTCCATAAACAGATATTATGTAATTATACAAACACTCTGAATTTATATTAATGTCGGCATGAACACATTATTATACAAACACTCAGAATTCACATAAATACCAGTTTAGATGCAACAGTTTGGTAAAATAAAGATAGCAATGAAACTGAGCTGTGGACTGTTACCTGTACTGACAGCTGTCTCTGTTACAGGAAGCCAGTGGTAGGATATATCATCATCGGTGTACTCATCATGGAGCAGTTCCTGTTTCGTGGTCTCATCTCTGTGTACTATGGCTTCAAGATGAATATTCCTGACCCCCAGTAAGTATCCTTCAGATGATCCCGCATTTAAGGTATTAGGAACTTCTCCAAACTGGCTTCAGACAAGAACTTTAGAATGATTTAGGCAGGGAGTGATTTTGGTTTGCAGACCCAAGATTTATCAGCCTGCCTGTAACTAGATATAGATGCTCCAATAGCATTTTGTAACATTACACTCACTATTTCCTCTTTTGAAGGCACCAATTGGATTGGTTCAATGAGATGTACCAGAGACCATACTCCCGTATCAGCCCGTACCTTATAGGTATTTTAACCGGCTATGTTCTGTGGAGGACAGATCGCAAGGTTCAAATGTCCAAGGTAAATCATAATTCTAAAGAGACAATAATCTCAGTCATGGCCAGTAACCACACATGTCGATTGTCAGTCCTGTGTCCAAGATTCACATATTATGTCGTACATGTATGTCAGTCCTGTATCCAAGATTCACATATTATGTCATACATGTATGTCAGTCTTGTGTCCAAGGTTCACATATTATGTCATACATGTATGTCAGTCCTGTGTCCAGGATTCACATATTATGTCGTACATGTATGTCAGTCCTGTATCCAAGGTTCACATATTATGTCATATATTTATGTCAGTCCCAGTCTCAATGTCATCAAATTGGATATGTAGCAGCATGAATCTTTTATGACTTTTCTTTGAGTTTTTGAGGACAATCAACACAAACCTACCAAAGACTTTAGCTCTGATCAATTATGGTACTATTTTGATAGTGATATTTTAAACTACATTAACACAATAGGTAGATAATGTGTGACTTTGAGATTTGGTTCCTTACAGCTGACTGTTTTGATTGGCTGGGCGCTGTCCTTGACCTGTGTGATTTCGGTTGTTTATGGAACCCTACAGGAGAACAAGGGTCATCTTAACTCTCTACAAGTTGATGGTGTGTACAATGCCGTCTGTAAAACCGTTTGGAGCCTCGGCTTAGCCTGGATCATCTTTGCCTGTAATACAGGATATGGAGGTATATTTAACATTTAAACGCTTGGTAGATTGTATTTATTGGCAAGATCAATGCAATCTGAGTGACTGATAAATAGAATGACTCCCATTAGGTTAGAGGGGCGGACCAATACAGGAAATAAAGGATGTAGCCTTCCTGTAGTTAGAGGGGTGGACCAGTACAGGAAATAAAGGATGTAGTTAGAGGGGTAGACCAATACAGGAAATAAAGGATGTGGCCTTGATGTGGTTAGAGGGGCGGACCAATACAGGAAATAAAGGATGTGGCCTTCCTGTGGTAAGAGGGGTGGACCAATACAGGAAATAAAGGATGTGGTCATCCTGTGGTAAGGGGGGTGGGAAATACAGGAAATAAAGGATGTGGCCTTCCTGTGGTTAGAGGGGTGGACCAATACAGGAAATAAAGGAAGTGGCCTTCCTGTGGTTAGAGGGGTGGACCAATACAGGAAATAAAGGATGTAGCCTTCCTATGGTTAGAGGGGTGGACCAATACAGGAAATAAAGGATGTGGCCTTCCTGTGGTTAGAGGGGTGGACCAATACAGGAAATAAAGGATGTGGTTAGAGGGGTAGACCAATACAGGAAATAAAGGATGTGGCCTTGATGTGGTTAGAGGGGCGGACCAATACAGGAAATAAAGGATGTGGCCTTCCTGTGGTTAGAGGGGTAGACCAATACAGGAAATAAAGGATGTGGCCTTCCTGTGGTTAGAGGGGTGGACCAATACAGGAAATAAAGGATGTGGCCTTCCTGTGGTAAGAGGGGTGGACCAATACAGGAAATAAAGGATGTGGCAATCCTGTGGTTAGAGGGGCAGACCAATATAGGAAATATAGGATGTGGCCTTCGTGTGGTTAGAGGGGTGGACCCGGCCAATACAGGAAATAAAGGATGTGGTTAGAGGGGTAGACCAATACAGGAAATAAAGGATGTGGCCTTGATGTGGTAAGAGGGGTGGACCAATACAGGAAATAAAGGATGTGGCCTTCCTGTGATAAGAGGGGTGGACCATTACAGGAAATAAAGGATGTGGCCTTCCTGTGGTTAGAGGGGTGGACCAATACAGGAAATAAAGGATGTGGCCTTCCTGTGGTTAGAGGGGTGGACCAATACAGGAAATAAAGGATGTGGCCTTCCTGTGGTTAGAGGGGTGGACCAATACAGGAAATAAAGGATGTAGCCTTCCTATGGTTAGAGGGGCGGACCAATACAGGAAATAAAGGATGTGGCCTTCCTTTGGTTAGAGGGGCGGACCAATACAGGAAATAAAGGATGTGGCCTTGATGTGGTTAAAGGGGTGGACCAATACAGGAAATAAAGGATGTGGCCTTCCTGTGGTAAGAGGGGTGGACCAATACAGGAAATAAAGGATGTAGCCTTCCTATGGTTAGAGGGGCGGACCAATACAGGAAATAAAGGATGTGGCCTTCCTTTGGTTAGAGGGGCGGACCAATACAGGAAATAAAGGATGTGGCCTTGATGTGGTTAAAGGGGTGGACCAATACAGGAATAAAGGATGTGGCCTTCCTGTGGTAAGAGGGGTGGACCAATACAGGAAATAAAGGATGTGGCCTTCCTGTGGTTAGAGGGGTGGACCAATACAGGAAATAAAGGATGTGGCAATCCTGTGGTAAGAGGGGTGGACCAATACAGGAAATAAAGGATGTGGCAATCCTGTGGTTAGAGGGGCGGACCAATACAGGAAATAAAGGATGTGGTTAGAGGGGCGGACTAATACAGGAAATATAGGATGTGGCCTTCCTGTGGTTAGAGGGGTGGACCAATACAGGAAATAAAGGATGTGGCAATCCTGTGGTAAGAGGGGTGGACCAATACAGGAAATAAAGGATGTGGCAATCCTGTGGTTAGAGGGGCGGACCAATACAGGAAATAAAGGATGTGGTTAGAGGGGCGGACCAATACAGGAAATAAAGGATGTGGCCTTCCTATGGTTAGAGGGGCGGACCAATACAGGAAATAAAGGATGTGGCCTTCCTATGGTTAGAGGGGTGGACCAATACAGGAAATAAAGGATGTGGTTAGAGGGGCGGACCAATACAGGAAATAAAGGATGTGGTTAGATGGGCGGACCAATACAGGAAATAAAGGATGTGGTTAGAGGGGCGGACCAATACAGGAAATAAAGGATGTGATTAGAGGGGCGGACCAATACAGGAAATAAAGGATGTGGTTAGAGGGGCGGACCAATACAGGAAATAAAGGATGTGGCCTTCCTATGGTTAGAGAGATGGACCAATACAGGAAATAAAGGATGTAGCCTTCCTGTGGTAAGAGGGGTGGCCTTGATATCATTAGAGGAAATGTTGTGGCTTACTATTACTTGTATATGGGTTTTTTTAGGTATAGTTACAGAGTTCCTTTCATTGTCTGTTGGCACCATTCGTTTATATTTTAATGTACATGTATAATTACAGAGATCCTTTCATCCAGTTTGTAGGGAGCATTTGTTTATTTTTAGTTATAGTTACGGAGTTGCCTTTGCCCGGTCTGTAAGGAGCATTTGTTTATTTCTAGGTATAATTACGGAATTCCTTTCCTCTGGTCTGTGGGGACCATTTGGAAGGCTGACCTATTGCGCCTACCTGATTCATCCGATAATGATGTATGCATTTATCTTGAACCAGCGCTACCCTATCTACTTCACTGATGTCAATATGGTAAGTGTAATGTGTATACTTATTCAAAGTTATACAGGTACTTCCTGCCCTATCTCATAACCCTTTCTGTTTCCTTCTGTTTAAATAATTTTAGAAATTTTTGTTTCTGAAAGTCTTTTGGATCACATACATCTAATGGTCTGCGTTTGTATATTTACAAATTAATAATGTGAAGAGAATTGTTAATAAATCACTGCTTTTAATCTTATATATAAGATTTTATAATATAAGATAGCTTTAGCTATATGCATGTTAACTGGTAGTCTCCCCTTACCCATGATTATTCAATCGGAACTCCTCGGCTGTGCTTCGTTGCATAGTTACATTCGAGGAGTTCCGAGTGATGATTGCTATTTTCAGTAGATCATAAGATCTATACAAAACATTTTGAAATGAAAATGTTGAGATTTAGATATTTTGAAGCAATATGTCGTTTGTAACTGTTAAACCAAGTGAATTGCATGTTAAAGAGAACCTGTCTTCTTCTTTGCTAATGTTGTCAGTGTATGACATGTTCTGAGATGTCATTTAAAAAGGATTCCTCTTCTGTACATCTTTGTTTTCTCTCGTCTCTTATATAGGACCCCTCTTCTGTACATCTTTGTTTTCTCTCGTCTCTTATATAGGACCCCTCTTTTGTACATCTTTGTTCTCTCTCGTCTCTTATATAGGACCCCTCTTCTGTACATCTTTGTTTTCTCTCGTCTCTTATATAGGATCCCTCTTTTGTACATCTTTGTTCTCTCTCGTCTCTTATATAGGACCCCTCTTTTGTACATCTTTGTTTTCTCTCGTCTCTTATATAGGACCCCTCTTCTGTACATCTTTGTTTTCTCTTGTCTCGTATAAACGCCCCCTCTTCTGTACATCTTTGTTTTCTCTCGTCTCTTATATAGGACCCCTCTTTTGTACATCTTTGTTCTCTCTCGTCTCTTATATAGGACCCCTCTTGTGTACAATTTTGTTTTCTCTTGTCTTCGCTCGTCTCGTATAAACGCCCCCTCTTCTGTACATCTTTGTTTTCTCTCGTCTTTTATATAGGACCCCTCTTGTGTACAATTTTGTTTTCTCTCGTCTTTTATATAGGACCCCTCTTCTGCACATCTTTGTTTTCTCTCGTCTCTTATATAGGACCCCTCTTGTGTACAATTTTGTTTTCTCTCGTCTCTTATATAGGACCCCTCTTGTGTACAATTTTGTTTTCTCTCGTCTCTTATATAGGACCCCTCTTTTGTACGTCTTTGTTTTCTGGTCTGGTATAAAGGACCCCCTCTTCTGTACAATTTTGTTTTCTCTTGTCTTCGCTCGTCTCGTATAAACGCCCCCTCTTCTGTACATCTTTGTTTTCTCTCGTCTTTTATATAGGACCCCTCTTGTGTACAATTTTGTTTTCTCTCGTCTCTTATATAGGACCCCTCTTGTGTACAATTTTGTTTTCTCTCGTCTCTTATATAGGACCCCTCTTTTGTACGTCTTTGTTTTCTGGTCTGGTATAAAGGACCCCCTCTTCTGTACAATTTTGTTTTCTCTTGTCTTCGCTCATCTCGTATAAATGCCCCCTCTTCTGTACATCTTTGTTTTTTCTCGTCTCGTATAAATGCCCCCTCTTCTGTACATCTTTGTTTTCTCTTGTCTCGTATAAACGCCCCCTCTTCTGTACATCTTTGTTTTCTCTTGTCTCGTATAAATGCCCCCTCTTCTGTACATCTTTGTTTTCTCTTGTCTCGTATAAACGCCCCCTCTTCTGTACCTCTTTGTTTTCCGCTGGTCTTTTGAATAGGGTCCCGCTTTTTTAAATTTTTGTTTTCTGTTTTCCAGGTTTACATGTTTCTGGGTCACTGGATTATGTCATACTGCCTGGCTTTCTTTGTCTCTCTGGCTTTTGAAGCCCCAATGATTGGATTGGAAAAGATTCTATTTCAAAGAGAAAAACGCCATTGAATAATCTAAACAAAAACTGTTCAAGTGGAGAAAAGCTATGAAGCTCATAATGTACTGCTGGTTTGTTACTGATTAAGAACATTGCGATAATATAGAGTTTGTAACAAGTTTGTTTACTCATAGAAGTATTAGGTTGTAGTTTATGTTAAGAATGTATGGTCTGTAGAAGGTCGGTAAATGTATAACATATGTTCATTGGTTGATAGAGGAAATAAAGTTGATAAAAAGAAAGCTCCTTAATGCACCGATAAATAGGATGTTTCTTGATAAGTTGACAAAAAGTTGGTTTATTGATGAGTTGATAAACATGATGTTAATTGATGAGTTGATGAATAGGATGTTAATTGATGAGTTGATGAATAGGATGTTAATTGACGAGTTGATAAACAGGATGTTTATTGATGAGTTGAAGTAAATAGGATGTTAATTAATGAGTTGATAAATAGGATGTTAATTGACGAGTTGATGAATAGGATGTTAATTGACGAGTTGATAAACAGGATGTTAATTGATGAGTTGATAAATAGGATGTTTATTGATGAGTTGATAAATAGGATGTTAATTGATGAGTTGATAAATAGGATGTTTATTGATGAGTTGATAAATAGGATGTTAATTGATGAGTTGATAAACAGGATGTTAATTGACGAGTTGATGAATAGGATGTTAATTGACGAGTTGATAAACAGGATGTTAATTGATGAGTTGATAAATAGGATGTTAATTGATGAGTTGATAAACAGGATGTTAATTGATGAGTTGATGAATAGGATGTTAATTGACAAGTTGATAAATATGATGTTAATTGATGAGTTGATAAATAGGATGTTAATTGATGAGTTGATAAATAGAATGTTAATTGATGAGAGTTGATAAATAGGATGTTTATTGATGAGTTGATAAATAGGATGTTAATTGATGAGTTGATAAATAGGATGTTAATTGATGAGTTGATAAACAGGATGTTAATTGACGAGTTGATGAATAGGATGTTAATTGACGAGTTGATAAACAGGATGTTAATTGATGAGTTGATAAATAGGATGTTAATTGATGAGTTGATAAACAGGATGTTAATTGATGAGTTGATGAATAGGATGTTAATTGACAAGTTGATAAATATGATGTTAATTGATGAGTTGATAAATAGGATGTTAATTGATGAGTTGATAAATAGAATGTTAATTGATGAGAGTTGATAAATAGGATGTTTATTGATGAGTTGATAAATAGGATGTTAATTGATGAGTTGATAAATAGAATGTTAATTGATGAGAGTTGATAAATAGGATGCTTATAGATGAGTTGATAAATAGGATGTTAATTGACGAGTTGATAAATAGGATGTTAATT
The DNA here is from genome assembly GCF_902652985.1 of Pecten maximus. NCBI lineage: Eukaryota > Metazoa > Mollusca > Bivalvia > Pectinida > Pectinidae > Pecten > Pecten maximus. Next base: position 6,225,344 of record NC_047016.1, read on the forward strand.
GACGAGTTGATAAATAGGATGTTAATTGACGAGTTGATAAATAGGATGTTAATTGACGAGTTGATAAATAGGATGTTAATTGACGAGTTGATAAATAGGATGTTAATTGATGAGTTGATAAACAGGATGTTAATTGATGAGTTGATAAATAGGATGCTTATTGATGAGTTGATAAAAAGGAAGTTTATTGATGAGTTGATAAAAAGGAAGTTTATTGATGAGTTGATTGATAGGATGTTAATAATTCCCCACTATGTACTTTATACCAATAATGAGTAGTATCTCACTGTATTGAAACAGACACATTATTTTGTACTGTACCAGGTATGTACAGTATTTTATACTGTACCAGGTATGTACAGTATTTTGATGGCGAAACAGATGTAATTTTATTCAGTTTTATTTTCTAATATAAAGACTTTACCATTTAAAAATCAAAATACTGTTGCATTATACTTGTGACAGCTGAGAGTACCACAATATTTTAAAGGTTATTTAACTACATTCACATTTTATCTATTTAATTTTTTTTTTTTAATTTCTAAGAAATGTTTATGTTGTGAAAATGAAAACGGATTTCCTTAGGTCTCCAGCTTAATTGATTATGACTGAAACAGTTTATTGTTTCTTTAATAAACTACTTTTAAAATGATATTGATTATCTAGTCATGATCCCAATTATACCTGAATTGTATAGAACCACCATCGTGGTATTAGACTCGGGGTAGAGAGTTACAGTACATGTATGTGTCTTTTGCACTAACAACATATTTTTGTATCATAGGAAAAAAATGAAATTCTGCTGGAGAGAGACCTGTCTAATCTGAATATTTTAGGGCTAATACATGTGTCTGTTATATGTGATTACTGGAAGTTTTATTGTTTTACTTTTGTTTAGACAATTATACAGGTATACCTACATGTATACTCATATCTACAGATTAAAAAATATAGGCACTGTAATATCAATATGTGACTACTGACAAACATATATACTTTATATACATATATAATGTTACTTTCTCTTTTTATGATAATTATTATCAAACGTTTTGTATATTTTATCTTGTATATTGTGTCTTTAGAAGTAAAATGTATTCACTTGGTATAATCTGAAACCTTATTGAATGATCTGTAATTATAACTGCCTTATACTTTATGTATCTCTAGAAGACTTTACAAACTATTTTATTGCTGTATAATTACCAGATGTATACATTTCATACCTCAGTTTAGATCAGTTATTTAGATTTTAATATGAGATTTTACACTATCATAATATTATATATATTTGAAATAAAACAATTCAAAATAATATTGATGTGTTTTTATCAGTTATTTAGAGAAAACAAAACAATCATAATCCAAAAGTCTCGATGACAATGATGATTTAATAATCATTTGGAGTTTTATGTACCACTATATACATCACAGCAACATAGCCATCTCAAGTAGTTCACAAATCACAAAGTGATGGTGTAGGAATTCAGCTGTAACCAGAACAAAGATTAATTATAAGCTATCCATCATCGACATCGTTGGTGGCTACACTGTATATATAGAAAAGCTAAAAAAAAATGGCATCATGACGAAATCACCTTTATATGGAAGGAAAAGGACTCAAAAGCAGCGCTCCATGGGACTCCGTTTAAAGTATAAAAATCCAGGTTATAAGAAGTGGTAATGCCATATTAAATGAAAAATCTCGCTCTTGTCCACAAGCGCCTTTGACAAAAACACACAACATTGCTTCCAGGGTCCCTATGCAAGTGCCAATGTAACGGGTAATAAAAATAGTTTCACCAACTCTTCTAGGTTTCGGATGGTAATTGTCAGTTCGTTTTACCGCACCGATATACATGAATTATATATTTGGAAAGATGTTAATCTTAATCACAAACAGCGATTTTCAAATGTCCAACAAAGAGCCTTGAAGAATATTCGGCGATGGAAGTGTCGACTACAGGTAGTCCGGAGGACGGTTGAGTCCGTACTGTGTTAGAATATTCGGCGATGGAAGTGTCGACTACAGGTAGTCCGGAGGACGGTTGGGTCCGTCCTGTGTTAGAATAGTGTTTCCAGCTGTCTATGTTTTGATGTTCCTTAAGACGTGTTCACAATCACCGTCCATTTGCACCTGCGTAACTGTGATTGCAGACGTACGTACAAACGGTAGAACATGGTCATTGGTCCACTTCTTTACACACTTTGTCGTATAAGGATGTGACCGTCAGTACCCCATAGAAGTATGGTATGGTGACCTTGTTTGGTGTTGTGTCGTCGTGTGAGGATGCGACTTTCAGTGCCCCTCAGAAGTATGGTATGGTGACCTTGTTTGGTGTTGTGTCGTCGTGTGAGGATGTGACCCTCAGAAGTATGGTATGGTGACCTTGTTTGGTGTTGTGTCGTCGTGTGAGGATGTGACCGTCAGTGCCCCATAGAAGTATGGTATGGTGACCTTGTTTGTTGGTGTTGTGTGGTCATGTGAGGATGCGACCCTCAGAAGTATTGTATGGTGACCTTGTTTGATGGTGTTGTGTGGTCGTGTGAGGATGTGACCCTCAGAAGTATTGTATGGTGACCTTGTTTGATGGTGTTGTGTTGTCGTGTGAGGATGTGACCCTCAGTGCCCCTTAGAAGTATGGTATGGTGACAGTGCCCTTTTCTTTTCTCTCCGTTGTTCCGTTTCTGTTTCTAAGCACTGTTATTTCCATTGCTCTTCATTTTCTCATTCTTTCTTATCGGTCATTCTTGATAACCACGGATTGTAAGAGCCAGCTAGATATGCACTTTTTATTATAACCACAGATTGTAAGAGCCAGCTAGTTATGCCCTTTTTAGCTCACCGGTTACGAGTAACCGAGAGCTAATGCTGTCACCCTGGCGTCGGCGTCGGCGTCCCACCCCAAAACTTTAAAGTTTTTGGAGTACGTTTTTGGAAATCTTTTAAGTCCAAAAGTATACACCCCATGCCCTTGGTTTATACATTCAGTAGAGGTCTAGGAATGATGTTATGGCAAAATCATGCAGAAAAAATTGTGATTTTTTTCGCATTTTACCATTTTGTGGACTTAACTTTTTTGGCACCAAAACCCACTTTAAAGTTTTTGTGGTCAGTTTTTGGAAAGTTTGTAAGTCCAAAAGTCAGTCTACACCTCATGCCCTTCTAAGTTGGTTTATACATTCATTAGAGGTCTAGGAGTGATGTTATGGCAAAATCATGCAGAAAAAAATGTGATTTTTTCGCATTTTACCATTTTGTGGACTTAACTTTTTTTGCACCAAAACTCACTTTAAAGGTTTGGGGTCAGTTTTTGGAAAGTTTGTAAGTCCAAAAGTATACACCTATCACCCTTCTAATTTGGTTTATATATTCAATAGAGATCCAGGAGTGATGCTGTGGCAGATCATGCAGAAAAAAATTTAGTGGACTTACTTTTTTGACACAAAAACTTACTTTAAAGATTTTGGGGGTTAGTTTTGAAAAGCTTGTAAGTCCACACCCTTCTTATTTAGTTTATACATCCATTAGAGGTCTAGGAGCGATGCTTATACATACATAAAAAGTGAATGCATAGTGTGATTTCTGCCGCCGATGAGCTTTCTCAATCATTGATAGCACTTGTTATTATAACCGCTGATTGTAGGAGCCAGCTAGTTATGCCCTTTTTATTATAACCACGGATTGTAAGAGTCAGCTAGTTATGCCCTTTTTATTATAACCACGGATTGTAAGAGCCAGCTAGTTATCCCCTTTTTATTATAACCACGGATTGTAAGAGCCAGCTAGTTACATGTATATTCTTTTTTTTATAACCCCGATTTGTACGAGTCAGCTAGTTATGCCTTTGTTATTTTAACCACGGATTGTAAGAGTCAGCTAGTTATGCCTTTGTTATGATAATCACGAATTGCAGCTAGCTGTCCTCCTTTTCAGTTGTCAAGATTAGATTGGTTTTGTATTGTTTAACGTTCTATCAACAACTGTTGTCATATAATGACGGCCTCCTCATGTGTGAGTTGTATGCTTGTGGTGAGCATGTTTTGGGAAGCTGTGGTATGTGAATATTTTTACTTGTAATATCGCGGAACTGATGCCAAATTGATAGTGCTACCTTGATCACTAAATCATACTGCCGAAGACACCCTAGCTGGACACCCCACCAGACACATAATACTGACAACTTGTCCGACTCCTTGAATACAAATGTAGCAGGCGCTACAATTTTAGAGACTCGGGTATGTCGACCAAGGAACAGAACCCAAATATTTCTCTAAAGGGGCGAACGCTCAACTTAATGCTAAAGGTGAAGCAGGGTAAAGGAAGACATTAGGAAAAAGAAAATTGTTCAGATAAAGGAGAAACGATAATATCCCAAATTGAGCCGCCTCTTAAGATTATGAAATAGGGGCAGAGGTGGGTACCAATCTTGTCAAAAAGAGTGAGTGCAACTTCTAATGCAATGGCTGATGTGACGTAGAAATGATGTACTGTTCAGTGTAGTTTCCCACTGTACTTTTACCAGTAGTTTGATGGACCCATCGGACCATCTTACGATCAGAGCATCCAGGAAAGGAATCTGTCTATAGCTGACTCTGGAGTTCTTGTTGTATACTGTCTGGTCAAGGTGAGAAGTAAGGTTGTCTACCTCGCCTGTCCTGACTGCTTCCAAGATCACATCAACACATATTTACCATAGTTTGGGACGACACTCCATTTGAGCAGGTGCTCCATATAGGACTCTGTATTGTTACCCCATACGTTTGTTGAAAAATAGCTCTCTATATATCCCAACAGTCTTTATTTTTAGCTCACCTGAGCCGAAGGCTCATGTGAGCTTTTGCTATGGGGTATCGTCGGGCGTCTGTTGTGCGTCGTGCGTCGTGCGTTGTCCGTTAACTTTGTTTAACCGAGAGTGTTGAAATTCGCATTAAATAATTAGTTAGAAGGTCCTGACTAGATATTTGTATATATTAAGTGAAAATAAAATTCAAGATGGCTGCCATGATCGCCATCTTTGAAATTATGTTTTTCCTTATAACGCCAATATTATTTGCTTCGTAGTAAGAAGACATTCTAGGAATGTTCTAGTGACATTTCTGAATAGGAGGTGTTGTTTCAAAAATTCGTTGAATTTACAAGATGGCCACCACTGCAATTATCATCTGATGAGCTATTGAAAAGTACTTTATTTTTTGTTTGTGACCAAGATATCTAATGACTGGAACATCGTTTAGAGTTGATTTTCAATAACAAGGTTCAGATAGTGATGATAAAGAGACGAGTTTAATTTCGAGTACGTATAATAAGTGGTTGATTTTTTATTAATTTAATTGTATGGTTTGTACCTGTCTGTACCCACTGTATATATCTTCAGTGTGAACATTGCTGCTAGGGGTCCCAAATGGGGGGTTCTGTAGAACATTTCTTTGTTTCGGATAACTAGGCTTTTGGATTTTCTACTCTCTGATACCAGTTAGTTTTGATGAGAAAACCTGTTAGCTTAATCTCTGCATGAAACCATAGTATTGCTGGTTTAGGGTCACACAGGAAAACAATAAAATTAATTAGATAAAGGACAGCAGAGGTCTGGAAATGGAGCCCTATCTCCAGAGCTGCCCAGTTACCCAGTGTCTAGCTTTATTGTGTAAATATGGTAAATATCAGAAAACTTCTGATAATTTAAATCAAATTTGGAGAGAGTCTAAAGGTTTCTAATTCATTAGTCATATACATATATATTATGTAGTGATACTGTGCAAGTGGAAAGCATGTCACATTGATACTATTTATGTCTTTACATTGCTCTATGTTGTGACTTGTGCAAAGGAAAAGTAGGAATGATGATAGGACAACATCAACTGACAGCTAGGATGATAATTGCATGCTGATAGCAAATATTGCAAAATTAGGTCACTGTGACCTACTTTTTCTATGATTACATTAGGGCAACAAAAATAGACATCAAGGATGGGAAAGGCATGCCGATAACAAAAATTGCAAAATTAGATCACTGTGACCTCCTTTTTCAATAATTACATTAGGGCAATAGAAATGTACATCTAGGATGAGAAAGGACTGCCGATAGCAAATATTGCAAAATTAGGTCACTGTGACCTACTTTTTCAGTAATTATTTTAGGGCAATAGCAATGGACATGTAGGATGTGAAAGGCATGCCAATGGCAAATATTGCAAAATAAGGTCACTGTGACCTACTTTTCAGTAATTATGTTAGGGCAATATAAATTGACATCTAAGATGAGAAAGGTATGCCGATAGCAATATTGCAAAATTAGGTCACTGTGACCTACTTTTTCAATAATAACATTAGGGCAATAGAAATGGACATCTAGGATGAGAAAGGCATGCCGATAGCAAATATTGCAAAATTAGGTCACTGTGACCTACTTTTTCAGTAATTATGATAGGGCAATAGAAATCGACATCTAAGATGAGGAAGTAATGCCGATAGCAAATATTGCAAAATTAGGTCACTGTGACCTACTTTTTTCAGTTATTACATGTGGGCAATAGAAATGGACACTTAAGATGAGAAAGGCATGCCGGTAGCAAATATTGCAAAATTAGGTCACTGTGACCTACTTTTTCAATAATTACATTAGGGCAATAGAAATGGACATCTAGGATGAGAAAGGCATGCCGATAGCAAATATTGCAAAATTAGGTCACTGTGACCTACTTTTTCAGTAATTAAGATAGGGCAATAGAAATGGACACTTAAGATGAGAGAAGCATGTCAATAACAAATATTGCAAAATTAGGTCACCGTGACCTACTTTTTCAATTATTACATTAGGACAATAGAAATGGACATCTAGGATGAGAAGGCATGCCAATAACAAATATTGCAAAATTAGGTCACCGAAACCTACTTTTTCAGTAATTATATTAGGGCAACAGAAATGGACATCTAGGATGAGAAATAGTGTCCGCCGAATATGAAAATTGGTCTTTTGAGGTACAATCTAATTAAAATCTAGATGGTCATTCTCACTATGTTACATGGACATCTAACAACATCCCATAAGGGGTCCCGTTCCGATGACCTCCGAGATTTATCTATTTCACTTTCAGGGCGAATTGGCATTTTGTCGATGTCATCGAAGCAAAACATTTCGTCACAGCATGCATCTGAAGCAAACCATTTCGGCACAGTATATAGCTTTATTGTTTATGGGACGAAATGACTTGAACTAAATTCACAGATTATACAAGCTATGCACTCTAATCATGCTAATTCGGACATATAAAAATTCACTTCCAAGATTCTGGAAGTAGTCATTTGATTGGTTAATCCAAAAGGTCACCCTGACGTGACCCCTTATGGGATGTTGTTAGATGTTCATGTAACGTAGTGATAATGACCATCTTGATTTTAATTAGATTGTTTGAGGTATAAATTGGTCGTAATGAGAAGCCTAAGTGGATTGTTTGCCCACAGTATAGTAGACCTTTTTGTATTGCTCATCACTGAGAGTGCTTTTATCTTAGAAACTATGTTGACTTATTGTTGTTTTAATGTTGGTGTCATTTTTACCTGGCCCGAAGGACCGGCGAGCTAATGTCATGGTGCAGCGTCCGTCGTCCGTCAGTCAACTTTTGCTTTAAATCGCTACTAGTCATACATTACTATATTGAAGGTCAGAAGCATCCTATGGGGAATGGAACACATTTTGCAGATATGGCGACTCTAGACCCCCAGGGGCCGGACGGGCGGGACTTAATAGCTGAAACAGAGGTCAGACTTAAGTTGGATCATGACACGTGCACTCCCCATATTACGCCAACATAAAAATCCAATATCATGAAATATAATAACGGAATCCTAAAAGAGTAAAAAATCTGCCAACTAGTTGATATCAATAAATGACTGGCGTTGATGAGTAATTAGCAAAAACCTATTGTATGAAAAAAAGTTAACTAGCCGACGAACATACCATAGCCGTTTTCTGAATGACAACGCACGTGCTCGGATAACCGGTCGTCTGTGTCAAGACACACCTGGAATAAGTCTACAAGGGTTAGCTACACGCTTACCTATAAGTCTGGTTAAGTCCAGTTACAATAATATCATTGTATTAATGTTTATCTATGTCGCGCCAGTTTTTTTGTTTTTGTTTTTGTTTTTGTTTTTTGTTTTTTTTTTAATGTGAAAAAGCTCAAATTAGACACTTTATATGGTTTTAAATGGCTATAAATTGCCGTTTTCATCGTAAAAATTATCAATGGGATTATGCGAACCCAATTTTGATCACTAATACAATGATAATATTGTAACTGCTTCACAAAAAATATTTTAGATCAGCTCTCTGAATTATATAGTTTCTGATTGTATACCAATTATAAACTAGGTCATTTAATCTAATTCAAACATTTTTGATATTGAAAAATCTGTTTTTAACTTTTCTGTAACTACATAATAATGTATCTATACCACAGTAAAACAAGTGTACTGAAGCAACTTATATCGCTACTAGTCATGCACGAATAAATATGTTATGACCAAATTCGGTAAGAAATTTGCTTTGTGGAAGGGGAACAACTTTTGCATAAATGGCGATTCTGGTCCAATAGAGGATGAGGGGCGGGTTCCAATAGAGTAAATAGAAAAAAGTCCTTTAAATTGCTGCTTGTCATAATGGATATAATGGATTTGGCCCATATTTGGTCTGAAGCATCCCTGGGTGACATGGAACCAAAGCTAGGCATGGCAAATTCTTTAAAATCCTTATTTTTCTGTAGGAAATGTAAGAATTTGGTCTATGTTTGGTCTGAAGCATCCTATGATGAAAGGGAACCAATTTTGTATAAAATGTTGGTCTGGTCCAAATAGGCCTAAGGACGGGTCTTTTGTAGAAATGTTGAGTGTTCTGCCATAACCACTGCAGGTGACCGACACATGCCCTCTGGTCCTCTTATTTCGTTAAGCATGGTTGTTTTCTTATCATCAAAGTCCAGCTTGTCCACAACGACGCTTGCTCTGACCTTATCTGAACGGTGGTCAATGCTCCGTCATTTGGCTCTTTGTAGCTTTTAGAAAGCTCAAGAACAGGTTTCAATCATCTTTGTATTTAAACATACTTCCAAATAGCCTGTGCTAGGAATCTAACCCAGAGCCTCCGACTACTGAGGAGGTCTACTGAATTACACGTAATTTACGTGTATAACGTCATTCTACGCAGAAACCTTGGTTACCTGGTCAAGAGTGCTCATAGATACTGAAGGGGGAACTTTCAAACATATGTCATGCAATGTAATACAAGTACGTGCGTCAAAGAAGGGCTTATGTCTTAGAGAATTTCTGAAACATAATTGTAATGAACTTTCACTTTGCATTCTCAAAAGTGCCCAGTTTCCAGGAAAAGTAAACTTCACTTGACTGGTTGCTGGCTTGCTGTCCCTGGGTGTATACAAAATAACGCAATGTCCTTAAAGTATACCATATATGTGTCATGAGTTAGATAAGGGTAAACTTCACGACTTCAACAAAGCAGTACATCGAAATCGGAAGTTTTACGCCCACTGATCCTTATTATGTTTACATATCTCAAGGTCAGGTGCCATGTTATCTAAAATGGCTTCTGAGACTATCCTCAATACCAACGCAAGTTTTACAGATGCTCCGTGAAAAATCGTTGTAGACTTTATACCACAAGCATCATTAAAACAAGAAACTGCTAAACAGTTGGTTCCATCCATTGGATCTTGTTCCACGTTTTTCGTAATGTATGAATTATATTAGAAATGAAATGTAGGTCTCGTAATCTGGTCATGACGTCAGATGGCCTTAACATGAATTGACCGACATGACCTGTCTGACACAATCCTTTGAAAGCCATGTTAATACACGTTCTAATCTCAAAGTGTTCTTTACAGACATGCAGTCCATGACGTGTTTGGGTGTTCTGGCCTTCCAAGTTGTCGGTAAGTCTCTGTTTTATTACATATCAGTAAGATTTACTTTTACAAACTAAAAGATTGTTTTTGGGAAAAATATTATGTTACATATGCAAACATTATTCGTCAAGTGTTTCATATAAACGTACAAACTATTGACGAAACGTTCTAATTAACTGGCACTTTACTTTGAAAAACTTATGTAACACTCACACTCCTAACCGGTTCACACTAACACTAACATAAACCAGTAATTTATACTCCATATATCGTAAACTAGCTGCTCTAATGAAAACAGCTAAGCCCACAACTCTGACACACCCCGCTACTCTAACACACCCCGCTACTCTAACACACCCCGCTACTCTAACACCACCCGCTACTCTAACACACCCCGCTACTCTAACACACCCCGCTACTCTAACACACCCCGCTACTCTAACACCACCCGCTACTCTAACACACCCCGCTACTCTAACACACCCCGCTACTCTAACACACCCCGCTACTCTAACACACCCCGCTACTCTAACACACCCCGCTACTCTAACACAACCCGCTACTCTAACACACCCCGCTACTCTAACACACCCCGCTACTCTTACACCACCCGCTACTCTAACACACCCCGCTACTCTAACACAACCCGCTACTATAGCACCACTACTGTAACAAAAACCCACCATTGTACCTCCACTACTGTAACCAAACCCACCATTGTACTCCCACCCACTACTGTAACCAAACACACCATTGTACCCCCACCCACTACTGTAACCAAACCCACCATTGTACCCCCACCCACTACTGTAACCAAACCTACCATTGTACCCCCACCCACTACTGTAAACAAACCTACCATTGTACCCCCACCCACTACTGTAACCAAACCTACCATTGTACCCCCACCCACTACTGTAACCAAACCTACCATTGTACCCCCACCCACTACTGTAACAAAAACCCACCATTGTACCCCCACCCACTACTGTAACCAAACACACCATTGTACCCCCACCCACTACTGTAACCAAACCCACCATTGTACCCCCACCCACTACTGTAACCAATCACACCATTGTACCCCTACCCACTACTGTAACCAAACCCACCATTGTACTCCACCCACTACTGTAACCAAACCTACCATTGTACCCCCACCCACTACTGTAACCAAACCTACCATTGTACTCCACCCACTACTGTAACCAAACCTACCATTGTACCCCCACCCACTACTGTAACCAAACCTACCATTGTACCCCACCCACTACTGTAACCAAACCTACCATTGTACCCCCACCCACTACTGTAACCAAACCTACCATTGTACCCCCACCCACTACTGTAACCAAACCTACCATTGTACTCCACCCACTACTGTAACCAAACCTACCATTGTACCCCTACCCACTACTGTAACAAAACTTACCATTGTACCCCCACCCACTACTGTAACCAAACCTACCATTGTACCCCCACCCACTACTGTAACCAAACCCACCATTGTACCCCCACCCACTACTGTAACCAAACCCACCATTGTACCCCCCACTACTGTAACCAAACCCACCATTGTACCCCCACCCACTACTGTAACCAAACCTACCATTGTACCCCCACCCACTACTGTAACCAAACCCACCATTGTACCCCCACCCACTACTGTAACCAAACCTACCATTGTACCCCCACTACTGTAACAAAAACTAACCATTGTACCCCCACCCACTACTGTAACCAAACCCACCATTGTACCCTCACCCACTACTGTAACCAAACCTACCATTGTACCCCCACCAACTACTGTAACCAAACCTACCATTCTACCCCCACCCAATACTGTAACCAAACCCACCATTGTACCCCCACTACTGTAACCAAACCCACCATTGTACCCTCACCCACTACTGTAACCAAACCTACCATTGTACCCCCACTACTGTAACCAAACCTACCATTGTACCCCCACTACTGCAACCAAACCCACCATTGTACCCCCACCCACTACTGTAACCAAACCCACCATTGTACCCCCCACTACTGTAACCAAACCCACCATTGTACCCTCACCCACTACTGTAACCAAACCCACCATTGTACCCCCACCCACTACTGTAACCAAACCTACCATTGTACCCCCCACCCACTACTGTAACAAAACCTACCATTGTACCCCCACCCACTACTGTAACCAAACCTACCATTGTACCCCCACTACTGTAACAAAAACTCACCATTGTACCCCACCCACTACTGTAACAAAACCTACCATTGTACCCCCACTACTGTAACCAAACCCACCATTGTACCCCACCCACTACTGTAACCAAACCCACCATTGTACCCCCACCCACTACTGTAACCAAACCCACCATTGTACCCCCACCCACTACTGTAACCAAACCTACCATTGTACTCCACCCACTACTGTAACCAAACCCACCATTGTACCCCCACCCACTACTGTAACCAAACCTACCATTGTACCCCCACCAACTACTGTAACAAAAACCTACCATTGTACCCCCACCCACTACTGTAACCAAACCCATCATTGTACCCCCACCCACTACTGTAACCAAACCTATCATTGTACCCCCACCAACTACTGTAACCAAACCTACCATTGTACTCCACCCACTACTGTAACCAAACCCACCATTGTACCCCCACTCACTACTGTAAACAAACCTACCATTGTACCCCCACCCACTACTGTAACCAAACCCACCATTGTACCCCCACTACTGTAACAAAAACCCACCATTGTTACCCAAACCCACTACTGTAACCAAACCTACCATTGTACCCCCACTACTGTAACAAAAACCCACCATTGTTACCCAAACTTAATACTGATAACAAACCCAATATTGTTACTCCGCTGAAAACTGTAACTCAATTTCCCATTGTAACCCATCCGACTGTTGTAGCCCACCCACAAATAACTTGAACCTAACCCAACCGACTACTGTATGTCCGAATACCAAGATGAGTTTTATGTGCATCCGTCGTCTGTGGTCCGTCCGTAGTCAACAATTTCTTCAAATAACTTTTAAGCTAACCACTTATTTGTTTTATTTTTTAAACTTTATTTAACTGGTAGCATCCCTGTGTGGTGGCGATCAAGGACTGAACAAATGGTGGAGCAGGCCTCTCGCGGGACTGATGGGCGGGGCCTAAAGGGAACAATTTGGCTATTTAAACATAGATAGGATAATATACACAAACTCATCAATTTAACATTTCAATCAATATATTCCATACTGAGGATATCATCCTTTTGCATAACATAACTCCATAAATCATTGCTAGTTTCATTCATTAATAATGATTTATTTTTCATTCCAGTAGCACGTATTTTTTTGACGTCAAAATACACTTTATATAGTGACGTCAGACAAAACGACGTTATTTAGCAATGAAGTCACGATTTTTTTTTTTATTTCACTACAAAAATGGGATTATGAGATATTTGTTGTCTGAAAACTTTCCCTTTTGTTCAGTAAGGTTATAATGACAATGTAAAGCAAATGGAAATATATATAAATGAATTTGTCTATCATGTAGACCTACTGTCAATATATACATAACTTTACCTCTGATATCCTCCCTGTCTATTATTGTAGACCTACTGTCACTATATACATAACGTTACCTCTGATATCCTCCCTGTCTACTATTGTAGACCTACTGTCACTATATACATAACGTTACCTCGGATATCCTCCCTGACTATTATTGTAGACCTACTGTCACTATATATACATAACATTACCCCTGATATCCTCCCTGTCTATTATTGTAGACCTACTATCACTATATACATAACGTTACCTATGATATCCTCCCTGTCTATTATTGTAGACCTACTGTCACTGTATACATAACGTTACCTCTGATATCACCCCTGTCTATTATTGTAGACATACTGTCACTATATACATAACGTTACCTCTGATATCCTCCCTGTCTATTATTGTAGACCTACTGTCACTATATACATAACGTTACCTCTGATATCCTCCCTGTCTATTATTGTAGACCTACTGTCACTATATACATAACGTTACCTCTGATATCCTCCCTGTCTATTATTGTAGACCTACTGTCACTATATACATAACGTTACCTCTGATATCCTCCCTGTCTATTATTGTAGACCTACTGTCACTATATATATAACGTTACCTCTGATATCCTCCCTGTCTATTATTGTAGACCTACTGTCACTATATATATAACGTTACCTCTGATATCCTCCCTGTCTATTATTGTAGACCTACTGTCACTATATACATACCGTTACCTCTGATATCCTCCCTGTCTATTATTGTAGACTTACTGTCACTGTATACATAACGTTACCTCTGATATCCTCCCTGTCTACTATTGTATACCTACTGTCACTATATACATAACGTTACCTCTGATATCCTCCCTGTCTATAATTGTAGACCTACTGTCACTGTATACATAACGTTACCTCTGATATCCTCCCTGTCTATTATTGTAGACCTACTGTCACTATATACATAACGTTACCTCTGATATCCTCCCTGTCTACTATTGTAGACCTACTGTCACTATATACATAACGTTACCTCGGATATCCTCCCTGACTATTATTGTAGACCTACTGTCACTATATATACATAACGTTACCCCTGATATCCTCCCTGTCTATTATTGTAGACCTACTGTCACTATATACATAACGTTACGTCTGATATCCTCCCTGTCTATTATTGTAGACCTACTGTCACTGTATACATAACGTTACCTCTGATATCCTCCCTGTCTATTATTGTAGACCTACTGTCACTATATACATAACGTTACCTCTGATATCCTCCCTGTCTACTATTGTAGACCTACTGTCACTATATACATAACGTTACCTCGGATATCCTCCCTGACTATTATTGTAGACCTACTGTCACTATATATACATAACGTTACCCCTGATATCCTCCCTGTCTATTATTGTAGACCTACTGTCACTATATACATAACGTTACCTCTGATATCCTCCCTGTCTATTATTGTAGACCTACTGTCACTGTATACATAACGTTACCTCTGATATCACCCCTGTCTATTATTGTAGACATACTGTCACTATATACATAACGTTACCTCTGATATCCTCCCTGTCTATTATTGTAGACCTACTGTCACTATATACATAACGTTACCTCTGATATCCTCCCTGTCTATTATTGTAGACCTACTGTCACTATATACATAACGTTACCTCTGATATCCTCCCTGTCTATTATTGTAGACCTACTGTCACTATATACATAACGTTACCTCTGATATCCTCCCTGTCTATTATTGTAGACCTACTGTCACTATATATATAACGTTACCTCTGATATCCTCCCTGTCTATTATTGTAGACCTACTGTCACTATATATATAACGTTACCTCTGATATCCTCCCTGTCTATTATTGTAGACCTACTGTCACTATATACATACCGTTACCTCTGATATCCTCCCTGTCTATTATTGTAGACTTACTGTCACTGTATACATAACGTTACCTCTGATATCCTCCCTGTCTACTATTGTATACCTACTGTCACTATATACATAACGTTACCTCTGATATCCTCCCTGTCTATAATTGTAGACCTACTGTCACTGTATACATAACGTTACCTCTGATATCCTCCCTGTCTATTATTGTAGACCTACTGTCACTATATACATAACGTTACCTCTGATATCCTCCCTGTCTATTATTGTAGACCTACTGTCACTATATACATAACGTTACCTCTGATATCCTCCCTGTCTATTATTGTAGACCTACTGTCACTATATACATAACGTTACCTCTGATATCCTCCCTGTCCATTATTATAGTCCTGTTGTCACTATATACATAACGTTACCTCTGATATCCTCCCTGTCTATTATTGTAGATCTACTGTCACGATATACATAACGTTACCTCTGATATCCTCCCTGTCTATTATTGTAGACCTACTGTCACTATATACATAACGTTACCTCTGATAACCTCCCTGTCTATTATTGTAGACCTACTGTCACTATATACATAACGTTACCACTGATATCCTCCCTGTCTATTATTGTAGACCTACTGTCACTATATACATAACGTTACCCCTGATATCCTCCCTGTCTATTATTGTAGTCCTACTGTCACTGTATACATAACGTTACCTCTGATATCCTCCCTGTCTATTATTGTAGACCTACTGTCACTGTATACATAACGTTACCTCTGATATCACCCCTGTCTATTATTGTAGACATACTGTCACTATATACATAACGTTACCTCTGATATCCTCCCTGTCTATTATTGTAGTCCTACTGTCACTGTATACATAACGTTACCTCTGATATCCTCCCTGTCTATTATTGTAGTCCTACTGTCACTGTATACATAACGTTACCTCTGATATCCTCCCTGTCTGTTATTGTAGACCTACTGTCACTATATACATAACGTTACCTCTGATATCCTCCTTGTCTATTATTGTAGTCCTACTGTCACTGTATACATAACGTTACCTCTGATATCCTCCCTGTCTATTATTGTAGACCTACTGTCACTATATACATAACGTTACCCCTGATATCCTCCCTGTCTATTATTGTAGATCTACTGTCACTATATACATAACGTTACCTCTGATATCCTCCTTGTCTATTATTGTAGACCTACTGTCACTATATACATAACGTTACCTCTGATATCCTCCCTGTCTACTATTGAAGAACTACTGTCACTATATACATAACGTTACCTCTGATAACCTCCCTGTCTATTATTGTGGTCCTGTTGTCACTATATACATAACGTTACCTCTGATATCCCCCCTGTGTATTATTGTAGACCTACTGTCACTTTATACATAACGTTTCCTGTGATATCCTCCCTGTCTATTATTGTAGACCTACTGTCACTATATACATAACGTTACCTCTGATATCCTCCCTGTGTATTATTGTGGTCCTGTTGTCACTATATACATAACGTTACCTCTGATATCCTCCCTGTCTATTATTGTAGACCTACTGTCACTATATACATAACGTTACCTCTGATATCCTCCCTGTCTATTATTGTAGACCTACTGTCACTATATACATAACGTTACCTCTGATATCCTCCCTGTCTATAATTGTAGACCTACTGTCACTATATACATAACGTTACCTCTGATATCCTCCCTGTCTATTATTGTAGACCTACTGTCACTATATACATAACGTTACCTCTGATATCCTCCCTGTCTATTATTGTAGACCTACTGTCACTGTATACATAACGTTACCTCTGATATCCTCCCTGTCTACTATTGTAGACCTACTGTCACTATATACATAACGTTACCTCTGATATCCTCCCTGTCTATAATTGTAGACCTACTGTCACTATATACATAACGTTACCTCTGATATCCTCCCTGTGTGTTATTGTGGTCCTGTTTTCACTATATACATAACGTTACCCCTGATATCCTCCCTGTCTATTATTGTAGATCTACTGTCACTATATACATAACGTTACCTCTGATATCCTCCTTGTCTATTATTGTAGACCTACTGTCACTATATACATAACGTTACCTCTGATATCCTCCCTGTTTACTATTGTAGACCTACTGTCACTATATACATAACGTTACCTCTGATATCCTCCCTGTCTACTATTGAAGAACTACTGTCACTATATACATAACGTTACCTCTGATAGCCCCCCTGTGTATTATTGTAGACCTACTGTCACTATATATATAACGTTACCTCTGATATCCTCCCTGTCTATCATGTAGACCTACTGTCACTTTATACATAACGTTTCCTGTGATATCCTCCCTGTCTACTATTGTAGACCTACTGTCACTATATACATAACGTTACCTCTGATATCCTCCCTGTGTATTATTGTGGTCCTGTTGTCACTATATACATAACGTTACCTCTGATATCCTCCCTGTCTATTATTGTAGACCTACTGTCACTATATACATAACGTTACCTCTGATATCCTCCCTGTCTATAATTGTAGACCTACTGTCACTATATATACATAACGTTACCTCTGATATCCCCCCTGTCTATTATTGTAGACCTACTGTCACTGTATACATAACGTTACCTCTGATATCCTCCCTGTCTATTATTGTAGTCCTACTGTCACTATATACATAACGTTACCTCTGATATCCTCCCTGTCTATTATTGTAGACCTACTGTCACTATATACATAACGTTACCTCTGATATCCTCCCTGTCTATTATTGTAGACCTACTGTCACTGTATACATAACGTTACCTCTGATATCCTCCCTGTCTACTATTGTAGACCTACTGTCACTATATACATAACGTTACCTCTGATATCCTCCCTGTCTATTATTGTAGACCTACTGTCACTATATACATAACGTTACCTATGATATCCTCCCTGTCTATAATTGTAGACCTACTGTCACTATATACATAACGTTACCTCTGATATCCTCCCTGTGTGTTATTGTGGTCCTGTTTTCACTATATACATAACGTTACCTCTGATATCCTCCCTGTCTATTATTGTAGACCTACTGTCACTATATACATAACGTTACCTCTGATAGCCTCCCTGTCTACTATTGTAGACCTACTGTCACTATATATATAACGTTTCCTCTGATATCCTCCCTGACTATTATTGTAGACCTACTGTCACTATATACATAACGTTACCTCTGATATCCTCCCTGTCTATTATTGTAGACCTACTGTCACTATATACATAACGTTACCTCTGATATCCTCCCTGTCTATTATTGTAGACTTACTGTCACTGTATACATAACGTTACCTCTGATATCCTCCCTGTCTATTATTGTAGACCTAATGTCACTGTATACATAACGTTACCTCTGATATCCTCCCTGTCTATTATTGTAGACCTACTGTCACTGTATACATAACGTTACCTCTGATATCCTCCCTGTCTACTATTGTAGACCTACTGTCACTATATACATAACGTTACCTCTGATATCCTCCCTGTCTATAATTGTAGACCTACTGTCACTATATACATAACGTTACCTCTGATATCCTCCCTGTGTGTTATTGTGGTCCTGTTTTCACTATATACATAACGTTACCTCTGATATCCTCCCTGTCTATTATTGTAGACCTACTGTCACTATATACATAACGTTACCTCTGATAGCCTCCCTGTCTACTATTGTAGACCTACTGTCACTATATATATAACGTTTCCTCTGATATCCTCCCTGACTATTATTGTAGACCTACTGTCACTATATACATAACGTTACCTCTGATATCCTCCCTGTCTATTATTGTAGACCTACTGTCACTATATACATAACGTTACCTCTGATATCCTCCCTGTCTATTATTGTAGACTTACTGTCACTGTATACATAACGTTACCTCTGATATCCTCCCTGTCTATTATTGTAGACCTAATGTCACTGTATACATAACGTTACCTGTGATAACCTGCCTGTCTATTATTGTGGTACTACTGTCACTATATACATAACGTTACCTCTGATATCCTCCCTGTCTATTATTGTAGACCTACTGTCACTATATACATAACGTTACCTCTGATATCCTCCCTGTCTATTATTGTAGACCTACTGTCACTATATACATAACGTTACCTCTGATATCCTCCCTGTCTATTATTGTAGACCTAATGTCACTGTATACATAACGTTACCTGTGATAACCTGCCTGTCTATTATTGTAGTACTACTGTCACTATATACATAACGTTACCTCTGATATCCTCCCTGTCTATTATTGTAGACCTACTGTCACTATATACATAACGTTACCTCTGATATCCTCCCTGTCTATTATTGTGGTCCTGTTGTCACTATACACAAAACGCTATTGTGAATATATCTTGTCTTTTGTTGTAGTCCTGTTGTCACAGACATATACAGTGGAATCACAGCTGCAATGCGGAAATAAACACTGCGATTCTCATCATGACGTGAGTACACGATCTTATTGTTTACTCTCCGTTATCCTTTAATTGTGATGTCCCGTAAACCAAATTTACTTAGTATTTGCTGGTATGCAGATAAGATGTTAAGTTCAATATGATCAAAGAATTTGAATTTGAATTATTGAATAAAAAATCTTACTGATTGAACAAATCATACATGAGAAAATACCACAGCAGTGTACCCTACATTGTGTGATTACTGTCCCTGGTCAAAATATCTTACATTGTGTGATTACTGTCCCTGGTCAAAATATCTTACATTGTGTGATTACTGTCCCTAGTCAAAATATCTTACATTGTGTGATTACTGTCCCTGGTCAAAATATCTTACATTGTGTGATTACTGTCCCTGGTCAAAATATCTTACATTGTGTGATTACTGTCCCTGGTCAAAATATCTTACATTGTGTGATTACTGTCCCTGGTCAAAATATCTTACATTGTGTGATTACTGTCCCTGGTCAAAATATCTTACATTGTGTGATTACTGTCCCTAGTCAAAATATCTTACATTGTGTGATTACTGTCCCTAGACAAAAATATCTTACATTGTGTGATTACTGTCCCTGGTCAAAATATCTTACATTGTGTGATTACTGTCCCTGGTCAAAATATCTTACATTGTGTGATTACTGTCCCTAGACAAAAATATCTTACATTGTGTGATTACTGTCCCCGGTCAAAATATCTTACATTGTGTGATTACTGTCCCTGGTCAAAATATCTTACATTGTGTGATTACTGTCCCTGGTCAAAATATCTTACATTGTGTGATTACTGTCCCTGGTCAAAATATCTTACATTGTGTGATTACTGTCCCTGGTCAAAATATCTTACATTGTGTGATTACTGTCCCTAGTCAAAATATCTTACATTGTGTGATTACTGTCCCTGGTCAAAATATCTTACATTGTGTGATTACTGTCCCTGGTCAAAATATCTTACATTGTGTGATTACTGTCCCTAGTCAAAATATCTTACATTGTGTGATTACTGTCCCTAGACAAAAATATCTTACATTGTGTGATTACTGTCCCTGGTCAAAATATCTTACATTGTGTGATTACTGTCCCTGGTCAAAATATCTTACATTGTGTGATTACTGTCCCTAGACAAAAATATCTTACATTGTGTGATTACTGTCCCTGGTCAAAATATCTTACATTGTGTGATTACTGTCCCTGGTCAAAATATCTTACATTTGTATGATGATATTCAGTACACCAAGGTACATCAAAAAGTAAAAAGCATTTCAATGTGTGAATATGTGAGATACCTCCAGCAAAACATAAAAGGAAGATTTTTTTTCATATGAATTCAGACAATAGAAATTTTGTAACCATAGAAAAGTCTGTAAACGTTTGTTTCAGTCTACAATATGCTGTTAACACAGTAAAGTAAATTTTGTATCATGTATATGTGTTTTATTTTCTTAATACAAATGAGGCCCATTTTAAATATTGTCGACTAATAAATATGTATTGCAGTGATGTTTCTGCTATCAATATGACACTCTTACCATCTATAACAATGTTCTTACCATCTATAACAATGATCCTACCATCTATAACAATGATCCTACCATCTATAACAATGATCCTACCATCTATAACAATGATCCTACCATCTATAACAATGATCCTACCATCTATAACAATGATCCTACCATCTATAACAATGATCCTACCATCTATAACAATGATCCTACCATATATAACGATGATCCTACCATCTATAACACTGTTCATCCCATCCAAAACAATGTTCATCCCATCCATTACAATGTTCATCCCATCGATAACAATGTTTCTACATCCATAACAATGTTCTTACCATCCATAAAATGTTTCTACCATCGATAACAATGTTCTTACCATCGATAACAATGTTCATCCCATCCATAACAATGTTTCTACCATCCATAACAATGTTCATCCCATCCATAACAATGTTTCTACTATCCATAACAATGTTTCTACCATCCATAACAATGTTTCTACCATCCATAACAATGTTCATCCCATCCATAACAATGTTTCTACCACCCATAACAATTTTCTTACCATCCATAACAATGTTCTTACCATCCATAACAATGTTTCTACATCCATAACAATGTTTCTACCATCCATAACAATGTTTCTACCATCCATAACAATGTTTCTACCATCCATAACAATGTTCATCCCATCCATAACAATGTTTCTACCATCCATAACAATGTTTTTACCATCCATAACAATGTTTCTACCATCCATAACAATGTTCATCCCATCCATAACAATGTTTCTACCATCCATAACAATGTTCTTACCATCCATAACAATGTTTCTACCATCCATAACAATGTTCTTACCATCCATAACAATGTTTCTACCATCCATAACAATGTTTTTACTATCCATAACAATGTTCATCCCATCGATAACAATGTTTCTACCATCCATAGCAATGTGTCTACCATCCATAGCAATGTGTCTACATCCATAACAATGTTTCTACCATCCATAACAATGTTTCTACATCCATAACAATGTTTCTACTATCCATAACAATGTTTCTACCATCCATAACAATGTTTCTACCATCCATAACAATGTTCATCCCATCCATAACAATGTTTCTACCATCCATAACAATGTTTTTACCATCCATAACAATGTTTCTACCATCCATAACAATGTTCATCCCATCGATAACAATGTTTCTACCATCCATAGCAATGTGTCTACCATCCATAGCAATGTGTCTACATCCATAACAATGTTTCTACTATCCATAACAATGTTTCTACCATCGATAACAATGTTTCTACCATCCATAACAATGTTCATCCCATCGATAACAATGTTTCTACCATCCATAGCAATGTGTCTACCATCCATAGCAATGTTTCTACTATCCATAACAATGTTTCTACTATCCATAACAATGTTTCTACTATCCATAACAATGTTTCTAACATCCATAACAATGTTCTTACCATCCATAACAATGTTTCTACCATCCATAACAATGTTCATCCCATCGAAAACAATGTTTCTACTATACATAACAATGTTTCTACCATACATAACAATGTTCTTACCATCCATAACAATGTTTCTACCATCCATAACAATGTTCTTACCATCCATAACAATGTTTCTACTATACATAACAATGTTTCTACCATCCATAACAATGTTCTTACCATCCATAACATTGTTTCTACCATCCATAACAATGTTCATCCCATCGATAACAATGTTCTTACCATCGATAACAATGTTTCTCCCATCCATAACAATGTTTCTACCATCCATAACAATGTTTCTACTATACATAACAATGTTTCTACCATCCATAACAATGTTCTTACCATCCATAAAAAATGTTCTTTTCATCCATAACAATGTTCTTACCACCCATAACAATGTTCTTACCACCCATAGCAATGTTCTTACCATCCATAACAATGTTTCTACTATACATAACAATGTTTCTACCATCCATAACAATGTTCTTACCACCCATAACAATTTTCTTACCATCCATAACAATGTTTCTACTATCCATAACAATGTTTCTACCATCCATTACAATGTTTCTACTATCCATAACAATGTTCTTACCATCCATAACAATGTTCATCCCATCCATTACAATGTTCTTACCATCCATAACAATGTTCTTACCATCCATAACAATGTTCTTACCATCCATAACAATGTTCTTACCATCCATAACAATGTTCTTACCACCCATAACAATGTTCTTACCACCCATAGCAATGTTCTTACCATCCATAAAAATGTTTCTACTATACATAACAATGTTTCTACCATCCATAACAATGTTCTTACCACCCATAACAATTTTCTTACCATCCATAACAATATTTCTACTATCCATAACAATGTTTCTACCATCCATTACAATGTTTCTACTATCCATAACAATGTTCTTACCATCCATAACAATGTTTCTACCATCCATAACAGTGTTCTTACCATCCATAACAATGTTCTTACCATCTATAACAATGTTCTTACCATCCATAACAATGCTCTTAACATCCATAACAATGGTCTTAACATCCAAAACAATGTTTCTACTATCCATAACAATGTTCTTACTTACCTACATAACAATTTCTTACCATCCAACAATGCTCTGAACATCCATAACAATGTTTCTTACCATCCATAACAATGTTTCTACCATCCATAACATTTCTTGTCATCCATAACATGTTCCTTTACCATCCATAACAATGTTCTTACTCCATAACAATGTTTCTACCATCCATAACAATGTTCTAAAACATCTATAATAACAATGTTTCTTCTACCATCCATAACAAAGTTCATCCATCCATGAGAGTTCAATCCGCATCCATGACAGAGTTCATTCCCATCCATAAACAATGTCTTAACATCCAGTCACAATGTTCTTACCATCCATAACAATGTTCTCTACCTATCCATAACAATGTTCTACATCCATAACAATGTTTCTTCTACCATCCATAAACAATGCCTCTTATACCATCCGATAACAATGTTTCTACCATCCATAACAATGTTTCTACCATCCATAACAATGTTTCTACCATCCATAACAATGTTTCTACCATCCATAACAATGTTCATCCCATCCATAACAATGTTCTTACTATCCAAAACAATGTTTCTACCATCCATAACAATGTTCTTATCATCCATAACAATGTTCTTACCATCCATCACAATGTTCTTACCATCCATCACAATGTTTTACCATCCATAACAATGTTCTTACCATCCATCACAATGTTCTTACCATCCATAACAATGTTCTTACCATCCATCACAATGTTCTTGCCATCTATAACAATGTTTCTACCATCCATGACAGAGTTCATCCCATCCATGACAATGTTTCTACCATCCAAAACAATGTTTCTACCATCCATAACAATGTTCTTACCATCCATAACAATGTTAATCCCATCGATAACAATGTTTCTACCATCCATAACAATGTTTCTACCATCCATGACAATGTTTCTACTATCCATAACAATGTTTCTACCATCCATAACAATGTTCTTACCATCCATAACAATGTTCTTACCATCCATAACATTGTTTCTACCATCCATAACAATGTTCATCCCATCCATAACAATGTTTCTACCATCCATAACAATGTTCTTACCATCCATAACAATGTTCATCCCATCGATAACAATGTTCTTACCATCCATAACAATGTTCATCCCATCGATAACAATGTTCTTACCATCCATAACAATGTTCATCCCATCGATAACAATGTTTTTACCATCCATAACAATGTTCATCCCATCCATAACAATGTTTCTACCATCCATAACAATGTGTCTACCATCCATAACAATGTTTCTACCATCCATAACAATGTTTCTACATCCATAACAATGTTTCTACTATCCATAACAATGTTTCTACCATCCATAACAATGTTTCTACTATCCATAACAATGTTTCTACCATCCATAACAATGTTTCTACTATCCATAACAATGTTCTTACCATCCATAACAATGTTCTTACCATCCATAACAATGTTTCTACATCCATAACAATGTTTCTACTATCCATAACAATGTTTCTACCATCCATAACAATGTTTCTACCATCCATAACAATGTTCTTACCATCCATAACAATGTTTCTACCATCCATAACAATGTTTCTACTATCCATAACAATGTTTCTACCATCCATAACAATGTTTCTACCATCCATAACAATGTTTTTACCATCCATAACAATGTTTCTACCATCCATAACAATGTTCATCCCATCCATAACAATGTTTCTACCATCCATAACAATGTTCATCCAATCGAAAACAATGTTTCTACTATACATAACAATGTTTCTACCATACATAACAATGTTCTTACCATCCATAACAATGTTCTTACCATCCATAACAATGTTCTTACCATCCATAACAATGTTTCTACTATACATAACAATGTTTCTACCATCCATAACAATGTTCTTACCATCCATAACATTGTTTCTACCATCCATAGCAATGTTCATCCCATCGATAACAATGTTCTTACCATCGATAACAATGTTTCTCCCATCCATAACAATGTTTCTACCATCCATAACAATGTTTCTACTATACATAACAATGTTTCTACCATCCATAACAATGTTCTTACCATCCATAAAAAATGTTCTTTCCATCCATAACAATGTTCTTACCGCCCATAGCAATGTTCTTACCATCCATAACAATGTTTCTACTATACATAACAATGTTTCTACCATCCATAACAATGTTCTTACCACCCATAACAATTTTCTTACCATCCATAACAATGTTTCTACTATCCATAACAATGTTTCTACCATCCATTACAATGTTTCTACTATCCATAACAATGTTCTTACCATCCATAACAATGTTTCTACCATCCATAACAATGTTCATCCCATCGAAAACAATGTTTCTACTATACATAACAATGTTTCTACCATACATAACAATGTTCTTACCATCCATAACAATGTTCTTACCATCCATAACAATGTTCTTACCATCCATAACAATGTTTCTACTATACATAACAATGTTTCTACCATCCATAACAATGTTCTTACCATCCATAACATTGTTTCTACCATCCATAGCAATGTTCATCCCATCGATAACAATGTTCTTACCATCGATAACAATGTTTCTCCCATCCATAACAATGTTTCTACCATCCATAACAATGTTTCTACTATACATAACAATGTTTCTACCATCCATAACAATGTTCTTACCATCCATAAAAAATGTTCTTTCCATCCATAACAATGTTCTTACCACCCATAGCAATGTTCTTACCATCCATAACAATGTTTCTACTATACATAACAATGTTTCTACCATCCATAACAATGTTCTTACCACCCATAACAATTTTCTTACCATCCATAACAATGTTTCTACTATCCATAACAATGTTTCTACCATCCATTACAATGTTTCTACTATCCATAACAATGTTCTTACCATCCATAACAATGTTCATCCCATCCATTACAATGTTCTTACCATCCATAACAATGTTCTTACCATCCATAACAATGTTCTTACCACCCATAACAATGTTCTTACCATCCATAACAATGTTCTTACCATCCATAACAATGTTCTTACCACCCATAACAATGTTCTTACCATCCATAACAATTTTCTTACCATCCAAAACAATGTTCTTGCCATCCATAACAATGTTCTTGCCATCCATAACAATTTTCTTGACATCTATAACAATGTTTCTACCATCCATAACAATGTTTTAACCTTCCATAACAATGTTCTTACCATCCATTATATGTTTCTACCATCCATAACAATGCTCCTACCATCCATTACAATGTTCCTCCCATCCATAACAATGTTCCTCCCATCCATAGCAATGTTCTTACCATCCATAACAATGTTTCTACTATACATAACAATGTTTCTACCATCCATAACAATGTTCTTACCACCCATAACAATTTTCTTACCATCCATAACAATGTTTCTACTATCCATAACAATGTTTCTACCATCCATTACAATGTTTCTACTATCCATAACAATGTTCTTACCATCTATAACAATGTTCTTACCATCCATAACAATGTTTCTACCATCCATAACAGTGTTCTTACCATCCATAACAATGTTTCTACCATCCATAACAATGTTTCTACCATCCATAACAATGTTTCTACCATCCATAACAATGTTTCTACCATCCATAACAGTGTTCTTGCCATCCATAACTATGTTCATCCCATCCATAACAATGCTCCTACCATCGATAACAATGTTCTTACCATCCATAACAATGTTTCTACCATCCATAACAATTTTCTTACCATCCAAAACAATGTTCTTGCCATCCATAACAATGTTCTTGCCATCCATAACAATTTTCTTGACATCTATAACAATGTTTCTACCATCCATAACAATGTTTTAACCTTCCATAACAATGTTCTTACCATCCATTATATGTTTCTACCATCCATAACAATGCTCCTACCATCCATTACAATGTTCCTCCCATTCATAACAATGTTCCTCCCATCCATAACAATGTTCTTACCATCCATAACAATGTTTCTACCATCCATAACAATTTTCTTATCATCCAAAACAATGTTCTTGCCATCCATAACAATTTTCTTGCCATCCATAACAATTTTCTTGACATCTATAACAATGTTTCTACCATCCATAACAATGTTTCTACCATCCATAACAATGTTTTAACCATCCATAACAATGTTCTTACCATCCATGATAATGTTTCTACCATCCATAACAATGTTCTTACCATCCATAACAATGTTCTAAACACCCATAACAATGTTCTTACTATACATAACAATGTTCTTACCATCCATAACAATGTTCTTACCACCCATAACAATGTTCTTACCACCCATAACAATGTTCTTACCACCCATAACAATGTTCTTACCACCCATAGCAATGTTCTTACCATCCATAACAATGTTTCTACTATACATAACAATGTTTCTACCATCCATAACAATGTTCTTACCACCCATAACAATTTTCTTACCATCCATAACAATGTTTCTACTATCCATAACAATGTTTCTACCATCCATTACAATGTTTCTACCATCCATAACAATGTTCTTACCATCCATAACAATGTTTCTACCATCCATAACAGTGTTCTTACCATCCATAACAATGTTCTTACCATCCATAACAATGTTCATCCCATCCATAACAATGCTCCTACCATCGATAACAGTGTTCTTACCATCCATAACAATGTTCTTACCATCTATAACAATGTTCTTACCATCCATAACAGTGTTCTTACCATCCATAACAATGTTTCTACCATCCATAAC
This sequence comes from Pecten maximus, assembly GCF_902652985.1. Lineage (NCBI taxonomy): Eukaryota > Metazoa > Mollusca > Bivalvia > Pectinida > Pectinidae > Pecten > Pecten maximus. Next base: position 6,254,210 of record NC_047016.1, read on the forward strand.
AATGTTCTTACCATCTATAACAATGTTTCTACCATCCATAACAATGTTTCTACCATCCATAACAATGTTCTTACCATCCATAACAATGTTCATCCCATCCATAACAATGCTCCTACCATCGATAACAATGTTCTTACCATCCATAACAATGTTTCTACCATCCATAACAGTGTTTCTACCATCCATAACAATGTTCTTACCATCCATAACAATGTTTCTACCATCCATAACAATTTTCTTACCATCCAAAACAATGTTCTTGCCATCCATAACAATGTTCTTGCCATCCATAACAATTTTCTTGACATCTATAACAATGTTTCTACCATCCATAACAATGTTTTAACCTTCCATAACAATGTTCTTACCATCCATTATATGTTTCTACCATCCATAACAATGCTCCTACCATCCATTACAATGTTCCTCCCATCCATAACAATGTTCCTCCCATCCATAACAATGTTCTTACCATCCATAACAATGTTTCTACCATCCATAACAATTTTCTTATCATCCAAAACAATGTTCTTGCCATCCATAACAATTTTCTTGCCATCCATAACAATTTTCTTGACATCTATAACAATGTTTCTACCATCCATAACAATGTTTCTACCATCCATAACAATGTTTTAACCATCCATAACAATGTTCTTACCATCCATGATAATGTTTCTACCATCCATAACAATGTTCTTACCATCCATGATAATGTTTCTACCATCCCTAACAATGTTCACCCCATCCATAACAATTCTCCTACCATACATAACAATGTTTTACCATCCATAACAATGTTCCTCCCATCCATAACAATGTTCTTACCATCCATAACAATGTTTCTACCATCCATAACAATTTTCTTATCATCCAAAACAATGTTCTTGCCATCCATAACAATTTTCTTGCCATCCATAACAATTTTCTTGACATCTATAACAATGTTTCTACCATCCATAACAATGTTTCTACCATCCATAACAATGTTTTAACCATCCATAACAATGTTCTTACCATCCATGATAATGTTTCTACCATCCATAACAATGTTCTTACCATCCATGATAATGTTTCTACCATCCCTAACAATGTTCACCCCATCCATAACAATGTTTCTACCATCCATAACAATGTTTCTACCATCCATAGCAATGTTCTTACCATCCATAACAATGTTTCTACCATCCATAACAATGTTCATCCCTTCCATAACAATGCTCTTACCATCCATAACAATGTTCATCCCATCCATAACAATGTTCTTACCATCCATAACAATGTTCATCCCATCCATAACAATGCTCCTACCATCCATAACAATGTTCTTACCATTCATAACAATGTTCATCCCACCCATAACAATGTTCTTACCATCCATAACAATGTTTCTGCCATCCATAACAATTTTTCTACCATCCATAACAATGTTTCGACCATCAATAACAATGTTCTTACCATCCATAACAATGTTTCTAACATCCATAACAATGTTCATCCCATCCATAACAATGTTCTTACCATCCATAACAATGTTCTTACCATCCATAACAATGTTTTTACCATCCATAACAATGTTTCTACCATCCATAACAATGTTTCTACCATCCATAACAATGTTTCTCCCATCCATAACAATGTTTCTACCATCCATAACAATGTTCTACCATCCATAACAATGTTCTTACCATCCATAACAATGTTCTTACCATCCATAACAATGTTCTTACCATCCATAACAATGTTCTTACCATCCATAACAATGTTCTTACCATCCATAACAATGTTCTTACCATCCATAACAATGTTCTTACCATCCATAACAATGTTCTTACCATCCATAACAATGTTTCTACCATCCATAACAATGCTCTTAACATCCATAACAATGGTCTTACCATCCATAACAATGTTTCTACCATGCATAACAATGTTCATCCCATCGATAACAATGTTTCTACCATCCATAACAATGTTCTTACCATCCATAACAATGCTCCTACCATCCATAACAATGTTCTAACCATCAATAACAATGCTCCTACCATCCATAACAATGTTCTTGCCATCCATAACTATGTTCATCCCATCCATAACAATGTTCTTACCATCCATAACAATGTTCTTACCATCCATAACAATGTTTCTACCATCCATAACAATGTTCATCCCATCGATAACAATGTTTCTACCATCCATAACAATGTTCATCCCATCGATAACAATGTTTCTACCATCCATAACAATGTTCTTACCATCCATAACAATGTTTTTACCATCCATAACAATGTTCTTACCATCCATAACAATGTTCTTGCCATCCATAACTATGTTCATCCCATCTATAACAATGTTCATCCCATCCATAACAATGTTCATCCCATCCATAACAATGTTTCTACCATCCATAACAATGTTCTTACCATCCATAACACTGTTTCTACCATCCATAACAATGTTCATCCCATCCATAACAATGTTCATCCCATCCATAACAATGTTTCTACTATCCATAACAATGTTTCTACCATCCATAACAATGTTCTTACCATCCATAACACTGTTTCTACCATCCATAACAATATTTCTACCATCCATAACAATGTTCTTACCATCCATAACAATGTTCTTACCATCCATAACAATGTTTCTACCATCCATTACAATGTTTCTACCATCCATAACAATGTTCTTACCATCCATAACAATGTTTCTACCATCCATAACAATGTTTCTACTATACATAACAATGTTTCTACTATCCATAACAATGTTTCTACTATCCATAACAATTCTCCTACCATCCATAACAATGTTCTTACCATCCATAACAATGTTCTTACCATCCATAACAATGTTTCTACCATCCATAACAATGCTCCTACCATCCATAACAATGTTTCTACCATCCATAACAATGTTCTTACCATCCATAACAATGTTTCTACCATCCATAACAAAGTTCATCCCATCCATGACAGAGTTCATCCCATCCATGACAGAGTTCATCCCATCCATAACAATGTTCATCCCATCCATAACAGAGTTCATCCCAACCATAACAGAGTTGATATTTATCACTCTATGGCATTGCCACTATACGACCTTACCATTGTGTGCTTGGGCATTACCAGCTCTTAATGGCGTATGCATATCACAGTAAAGAAACGGCAAAATAAAAGAATGGAAAAAACAAATATGAACCTTCTATCGAAGAAAATTAAATTAACAAGTGTAATAGATATTATCCTCATGTGTATATGTATTTAATATTAGTTTTTCATTGCTAAATCTTGTTGCGTATTCTATTGTTCCACGCACTTTTTTAACAGAAGAAATTGGTAGGCGTTTGACAGGACTCGTGGATGATCAAGGCGGGAACATTTGAATTCTGTTAATAAATGGAGAAATTGGATTTAAAGTCACAAGTGATAACATTGAACTGCCTTCAGTTGGCATTCATGGACTTCTGAATGCCAACTGGACAGAGGCAAATTCACAAGAAGCAAGTTACTACCATCCATACCAATATTCCTGACAATGTTTCTGCTATAAATAACAACGTCCTACCATCCATAACAACGTCCTATCATCCATAACAACGTCCTACCATCCATAACAACGTCCTATCATCCATAACAACGTCCTACCATCCATAACAACGTCCTACCATCCATAACAACGTCCTACCATCTATAACAACGTCCTACCATCCATAACAACGTCCTATCATCCATAACAACGTTCTTACCATCCATAACAACGTCCTACCATCCATAACAATGTTCTTACCCTCCCAAACAATGCTCTTACCATCCATAACCGTGAAGTATTTTTATGCGTTTAAGTATTTTTTTCTCCTTTGTTGTTTTTAAAAGTGTCGTATTATGTCTTATGTACATGTTGACCGTGTGAATTTACATGTGGTGTCTGTTTACATGTTATGATGTACTAATTACCTTGATCTGTGGCTAATGTTGACCGTGTGAATTTACATGTGGTGTCTGTTTACATGTTATGATGTACTAATTATCTTGATCTGTGGCTAATGTTGACCGTGTGAATTTACATGTGGTGTCTGTTTACATGTTATGATGTACTAATTACCTTGATCTGTGGCTAATGCTGACCGTGTGAATTTAGATGGAGTACCTGATTACCCGTTCGGATGTATTAATTACCGTGATATTTGGCGATGATACTATTTAGGTAAATAACCATGTGGTGTACGTGTTATTGATTGCTCCTTACTTAACTAACGATCACATGATGTTAAACCGCTCTGGAGGTTCCTTACGGTGTCCCAATCTTACGGTCCAACAGATCCGACCGATCAGTTTGCAAGTAAAAAAAAAACGTGATAGTTTGATTCCGAAAATTCAATTTCGAGATGCCAGGGTGTTGCTATGTCGGATTGTGTTGTAAGTGAGGGGGTTTATCCTGTATCGGTGAGAGTGCTGTCTATGTGAAGTGTAACGATTACTCTATGTTGATGATTCTGAATGCAGAGGTCCGAAAGTAAGGGACCACCCACACTTATTTGGGTATCAAGGCGTATGCCGTTCGCTACCAAAGGGCGTTACCGAGGGATTTCACATTACAATGAGTGGTAGCTGTAGAATTTACGCTACATATTCTTATTCAACATTTTATTTTTACAGTCATGTCAGCTTCACAACACCAACCACTGGCACTGTGCTGATACCGTACGTATTGACTATATTATTTCATAACCAAATTGATCCCCTGACTTGCACCTTAACATTAAGCCAATTATCCAGACATTGCAGCTTTTGCTTCATATTAGGCCATAGCGATGTCTGGCAGGATCCTAAGTATTCAGAAACCAATACGTATATGGCACATTTTGGCAAATCTTTCAAGTATATTCCCCAAACATCTCTTTTCTGGAATTCTCTAACGTACTTCTTATAAACAAGCACTTGGCAGCAAACAGTTGTAAACAAACTATTATGACACCTCCCTCTCCCAGAACAAGGTCGTAAATCTGACATTTCTGTACGGTTTATCTCCCTTTAATCACTGGTATATATAACACAATACATGTAATACATTAAACTAGTACTTAGTGTGTAGATATGGTTGATATGAGGAGACGAGTACATTCATGTTGCTAAATTAGACCGAGTTCATTATGCTTGAATTTTAAAGATCGATATTTGAAATTATCTAAGCAGCGGCATGTACATCACGTGTACTCATTATCTTTAAATAGAGTGTGTATCTCCTGGCTGGATCAGATGTAAGGATCGAAAACAAACATCGGTAAAATTTGTTATTTGTTGAACTATGCCTTCTTGTCTTCATAGAAACACTGCCGCTCGATATGTGATCCCCACCACGACGATCATGAAAACCATGAGTGCTGTTGTCACACACAGGACTGTATAGATAGTAAGTCATACACGGGACTGTATAGATAGTAAGTCATACACGGGACTGTATAGATAGTCATACACGGGACTGTATAGATAGTAAGTCATACACGGGACTGTATAGATAGTACGTCATACACGGGACTGTATAGATAGTCATACACGGGACTGTATAGATAGTCATACACGGGACTGTATAGATAGTACGTCATACACGGGACTGTATAGATAGTAAGTCATACACGGGACTGTATAGATAGTACGTCATACACGGGACTGTATAGATAGTAAGTCATACACGGGACTGTATAGATAGTAAGTCATACACGGGACTGTATAGATAGTACGTCATACACGGGACTGTATAGATAGTAAGTCATACACAGGACTGTATATATAGTAAGTCATACACGGGACTGTATAGATAGTAAGTCATACACGGGACTGTATAGAGAGTAAGTCATACACGGGACTGTATATATAGTAAGTCATACACAGGACTGTATAGATAGTAAGTCATACACGGGACTGTATAGAGAGTAAGTCATACACGGGACTGTATATATAGTAAGTCATACACAGGACTGTATAGATAGTAAGTCATACACGGGACTGTATAGAGAGTAAGTCATACACGGGACTGTTTATATAGTAAGTCATACACGGGACTGTATAGAGAGTAAGTCATACACGGGACTGTATATATAGTAAGTCATACACGGGACTGTATAGATAGAACGTCATACATATGTCAGGGTAAAATTTCTTTGCCATACCTTTTTTAGCAAGTATATCTCGGTGTTGAGACCAACACCTATGTTGATTTAGACTAGCCCATATGATGAGAACCTTTGTAAATATCGATGCTTAAGCCCTATCAATAAGTACATGTATATATTTTTGTTTTAGATTTTAATCACCACCATGCACCTGTAACCATGGACCCTTTTGCAAACTTAGGTAAAATTGATTATAGACGATATCCAAAATCTGAGCCTGTTTGGTAAGCCAGAATGTTATCTTGTTTGGTAAGCCAGAATGTTATCTTGTTTGGTAAGCCAGAATGTTATCTTGTTTGGTAAGCCAGAATGTTATCTTGTTTGGTAAGCCAGAATGTTATCTTGTTTGGTAAGCCAGA